>NC_135627.1:28199411-28508529 GCF_053574225.1 Canis aureus
CTAGTTTACTTTTTTCCTATCCATATAAAGACCAGACCAAGGCTAAACTGATTTTCTGGACAGATATTCTTTGACTTTTAAGCAGACAGCCTTCCTTTGGTCTTCTGTGGTTGTATTTGATCACTTGGCATTCCTTGATAGGGAGTTTTAAAGGTTTTCTAAGTCTGTACTTTCCCTGTCCTGAAGGTTCCATATATTTCTTCCCATTTCTTCTTCACTGTGAGGGGTGAGAAGGCTTTTAATGTCCTTATGGGATCCCGCACCTTCCCCTGGGTCATTCCCCACAGTTTTTATTTTAACTAATGCTCCTAAAACCAATGTCACTGGATTCAGATTCTTTGAGAACTTACAAAAGCGGAGAAAAATCCACTTTTAGGTTTTATGTTGATAATTGACAAAAATGGGTTTTACGTTGACAACTGACAAAAATCAATACAAATATATTTCAAATCATTTTGCCATCTTCGTATGAAGTAATTGATATTATGAAAATTTTACAGATGAAAAAATTAAGATTCAGAGAATTCATACAAATTTTTTAAAGTCACGCATTCATAAGTAGTAGAGCCATATTCAAACCCCGATATTTTGGTTCAAAGCACAAATATCACATGGTCTCCCAGAGAGAGAAAGCAGCTCTGGAGATTACAATTGCCACTCTCCCCTGGTGGCCCTGCAGACAGCTAAGTTACACAGATTATTTGTTTCTATGTCAAAGTATTCTCCTCACTTGTGCTTCATATTTTTTGTGCATTTGTATGTTGTCAGTGCACCTATCCTGGAAACAACTATGCTTCATGGTTGCTGGGATAGCAACCCACTGCTGTCACCTTCACCGTAAAACTGAGGGGTCCCAGACTAAATCTGATAACTTGGATTTTTTTTAAATTTAAATTCAATTAATTAAGGGGTGCCTGGGTGGCTCAGTTGGTTAATCTTGGGTTATGATCCCGGGGTCCTAGGATTTAGCCCTGTGTCAGGAGGAGCCTACTTTTCACTCTCCCACTCCCCTGCTTGTGTTCTCTCTCTGGCAAATAAATACATAAATAAATAATCTTACAAATTTTAAATTCAATTAATTAACATACAGTATATTGTTAGTTTCAGAGATAAAGGTCAGTGATTCATCAGTCTTAACATAACACCGGTGCTCATTCCATCACCTGCCCTCCTTAATGCCCATCACCCAGTTACCCCATCCCTCCACCCACCTCCCCTCCAGCAACCCTCAGTTTGTTTCCTATGATTAAGAGTCTCTTATGGTTTGTCTCCCTCTCTGATTTTATCTTGTTTTATTTTTCCCTCTCTTCCCCTATGCTCTTTTGTTTTGTTTCTTAAATTCCACATGAGTGAAATCATATGATAATTGTTTTTCTTTGATTGACTTATTTTGCTTAGCACAATACCCTCTAGTTCCATACATGTTGCTGCAAGTGGCAAGATTTCTTTCTCCTTTCTTTCTTTCTTTCTTTCTTTCTTTCTTTCTTTCTTTCTTTCTTTCTTTCTTTCTTTCTTTCCTTCTTCTTTCTTTCTTTTTTTTTTTATAGCTGAGTCATAATCCATTGTATATATACCACCTCTTCTTTATCCATTCATCTGTCAATGGACTTCTGGGCTCTTTTCATAGTTTAGCTATTGTGGATGTTGTTGCTATAAACAGGTGCAGGTGCCCCTTAGGATCACTACATTTGTATCTTTGGTGCAAATATCTGGTAGTACGATTCCTGGGGCATAGGGTGGCTCTATTTTCAACTTTCTGAGGAACCTCCATACTGTTTTCCAGAGTGACAGCACCAGCTTGCATTTCCACCAACAGTGTAAGAAGGTTCCCCTTTCTCCTCATCCTTGGCAACATCTGTCATTTCCTGACTTGTTAATTTTAGCCTTTCTGACTGGTGTGAGGTGGTATCTTATTGTGGTTTTGATTTGTATTTACCTGATGCCAAGTGATGTTGAGCATTTTTTCATGTGTCTGTTGGCCATTTATATGTCTTCTTTGGAGAAATGTCAGACAGCTTAGACTGTTTAATCACTAAATTTGATTTTATTCTCAACTGAAGTCAATAAGTGTAAGTTCTTCACATAATTACTACACCATTCTTAGTTAAAGCAGTGATGTGTTTCTTCTTTTCTTCTACTTATATCTTTTATCAGTCACACACACGTTTAGATCATGTCTCCTATATGTATGTATATATGTGTTTGCATATATGTATATATGTATATACATATATATAGAGAGACACACATATACACAGGAGGTATAAATCTATGTAAGATTTTATTGTAAAGAATTTTTTAAAAACTACTCCAGAACTTATGTATCCAAATGAGTACAGCTCCCTACAGAGTAGTTTGATATTGTGGGAAGCCATATAAATCATGATGATTATATTGCCATAATTTCAATCTTTTCAATTCCTTTTTTGGAGTCTCTTTCAGAACCCTTGTGATTTCAGTGAAAACTTGAGTTTAGGGGACAAAGTGAATAAATTAGGTAAGTCTCTTTTTGTAGTGCTTATTTTTTTTTTTATTTATGATAGTCTCACACACACACACACACACACACACACACACACACACAGAGGCAGAGACACAGGCAGAGGGAGAAGCAGGCTCCATGCACTGGGAGCCCGACGTGGGATTCGATCCCGGGTCTCCAGGATCGCGCCCTGGGCCAAAGGTAGGTGCCAAACCGCTGCGCCACCCAGGGATCTCTTGTAGTGCTTATTGTTCAGGGGGCAGCATAGTAAGAGAGGGTATGTAGTCTTTAAAAAGAGCAGTGAGCTTATATGGCCTATAAAGTGGCTCTAATTACAAGTGCAATAATACAATTGACTTCCTAAAAATCAAGTGATCATCAATACTGTCCAAGCAGAGGCAAGGTAACTACCAGAGTTATATTTTCAACTATGACATTTTATTCTAATGCTAGATATTTAATCCAACTATTTGACATTTCCACATGGATAACGGCCAAAATCAAATGCATAGTTTCATGGCTATAAACATGCTCCTCTCAGTCTTTCTCATTTCAGAAATAGTAAACCATCTACCAAAAACCTATAGGCCATCCTTCATCTGTCTCTTATCCTCATTTTCTTGAGTATGCAATCAACCAGCAAATCCTATGAACTATAACTGCAAAATATATCTTACATCTATATTTTTTCCTCTCTTCTAAAGCTATCTGTATTCCCATCTGTCTCTTACCTGAATTATTTACTTGAACATCTTTCTAATTTGTCTCCTTGCTTTCACTCCTGGCTCCATAGAATCTGTTCTATACACAGGAACCAGTGCAATTCTTGAAATTGAAATTCCAACATACCACTGTCCTGTGTACAATTCTTCAGTGGCTTCTTTTTCACTAAAACATAAAATGTGTACTCCCATTGTTGGCAAAAAGTTGGGGGAACTCTTATTATTTACTTATTTATTTAAGTGTAGAGGCATATAATGCTTTATTTTATTTTTATTTTTTAATTTAAATTTTGTCAGTTAACATATGGTGCAATATTGATTTCTAGAATAGAATTCAGTGATTCAACACTTACATACAACACCCAGTGCTCATCACAATAAATGCCCTCCTTAACACCCATCACCCATCTAGCCCATTCCCCCATTCACCTCCCTGTAACAACCCTCAGTTTTTTCTCTGTAGTAAAGAGTCTATTTTATTGTTTGTCTCTCTCTTTTTTCCCCCTATGGTCATCTTTTTCATTTATTAAATTCCACATATGAGTGAGATCATATGGCATTTGTCTTTCTCTGACTGACTTATTTCACTTAGCATAATATACTCCAGGTCCATAAATCTTGTTGCAAATGGCAGAATTTCATTCATTTTGATGGCTCAATAATATTCCATTATATATATATACACACTACATCTTCTTTATCCATTCAACAGTCGATGGACATTTGAGCTCTCTCCATAGTTTGGCTACTGTTGATAATGCTGCTATATCAGGGTGCATGTACCCCTTTGAATCTGTATTTTGTATCCTTTGGGTAAATACCTCATAGTGTAATTCCTGGATCATAGGGTAGTTCTTTTTTTTAACTTTTTGAGGAACCTCCAAACTGTTCTTCAGAGTGGCTGCAACATTTTGCATTCCCACCAACAGTTCAAAAGGCATCTTTAAATATCCACCATGATGTCCATGATCAGCCTAGCATTCTGATCTCATTTTGTATGACTTTTTCTTTCTGCCATGAAGCTTCAGCCTTGCAGATTTTCGTTTGATTCCTCAAATATGTCAAGCTTGATTCTGTTTTGTGTTCCTTGTATTGGTTGGTCTCTCTTCTTGGCATCTCTTTCCCTAATCCTCACATAGCTGGTTTCTTTTTGTGATTTTAGTTTCAACTTAAATATTACTTTTTTAGAGAAATCTCCTGCAGTGACTGAATGGTGGTCCACGTCCTAATCTTGGAAACCGTAAATCTGAATTATTTTGAAGAAGGGTCTTGGCAGATGTATATAAGGATTTTGAGATAAGATAAACTATATTACCCAGGTGCATCTAAAACCAATGACAAGTGTCTTCAAAGAGATATGCAAAGGAGAGACATGGAGAGATGAGGAGAAGGCTATGTGAAGACTGAAGCAGTGATTGGAGTTATATAACCACAAGCAGAAAACATCTTATCTTCAGAAATGAGAGGACGCAAGGAAGAATTCCCTGCTGGAACCCTTGGAGGGAGCACAAACCTGATCACATCTTGACTTAGGATTTCTGGCCTCCAGAACCATAAGAGAATAAATTTATGTTGTTTTAAGCCACCATGTATGTGGTAATTCATTATGGCAGCCCTAGGAAACTAATGCATATTCACTGAACATCCAATCTAAAGTAGCCATCAGGGACACCTGGGTAGCTCAGTCAGTTGAGTATACTATAACTCTTGATTTTGGCTCAGGTCATGATCTCAAAGTTGTGAGATTGAGCCCCTGAATTGGGCCCTGCACTCAGCAAGGAGTCTGCCTGAGGATTCTCTCTTTCCTTCTCCCTCTGCCTCTCACCTCCTACTCTCTATTTCTAAAATAAACAAATAAATATTTTTTAAAAATGAAGTAGTCATGCAATCACTATCATTGTTTCATTTTCTTCAATGCGCTTACCAATGCTTGATTATTTTTCTAGTTTCCTTGATTTTTTTCTCTCTCACTCAAATGTAAATTCTAAAAAAGTAACTATAGTCTGTTTTGTTCACCACATATCTTTAGGACTATACTCATGTCTAAAACATACTCCATAAAAATTTGTGTAATGGATAAAGAAAGTGTATGCTAGGATAAATATAGAATACACTTTATAAATAAAGCATATATGCTTTGGGAGGATGGACTAAATATCTCTAAAATTACTTTCAACCAAGTGTTCATGATTTCATAATTTTAGTATTTCAAGATGATTTTTTGATATAAAATTAGAGGCCATTGGTAACGGAGTTCCATTTTAAGATCAGAGTTTTAAGAAAATTAGTATAGTATAATATAGTATGTGGATTTTTGTGGGAAGAAACTAGAGAATTTTATTACTTACAAGGGAAATAATCTAGTTGAGAGTGTTGAAGGCCTAACTAGGGTAGTTGTGCAATGGACAAATGAGAAAAATATACTGATTACAAAGCAAACCAGTTTTTACTTGAATAAAATGGATATATGGTAAAGTCAATGTAACCAGTAAGAGGTTTGCATCTACTAGCTCAGGAAAGTTTCTAAACTGTCCATGAGCTGTGGTCTTGAGCTTACAAAACTGCATCACAGACTTACAGATGAATGTTTATATTCACCCAATAAATGAATAGTTCTTATTTATTTACATCTTTTTAGTGATTGATGATGTGTATGTCTGAAGGTTGAATGTACCTGGCTGATTATAAAATGAGTATTTCAGAGGGTATTTTCTGTGAATCAATGAGTCAACTCAGCTCCTTTAGTTTAATAAATTCTAACTGGATGCCAGAGTGTAAGTCATACAATTTATTAAGGCTATTATTGATGGCTATTTTAGAATAGCAGTAGAAATCCAGTAAATTATCACTCATGCCTAGTGTATGCCCCATTCTTTAAAGGAGATTTTCTTGACAAATGGAAATTGAAAATGTATCTAAAGCAATTTTCTGGGAAATAGATGTTATTGGTTTTGATAATTATAAAGGATAAAATATATCAGTTATAATTACAGCTTTACTTTTTCTGGTATCTTCCTATATGTAATAGAAATAAATCTCTATTGAATTAGTATTTCCTAAAATTTGAGTCTACTATATTAATCTAAATAATAGTCAAAGGAAATTAAGGTCCTGGGATGAGAAGCAGAAATGGATCAGTAATCACATTATGCAAAGAAATAGCAAAAGAGAGCATTCTCCTGCAGGAAGAGAGATTGCTGTTTGGTTTCATTGTAAAGTTCAAATACAGAAAAAGCTACTATAAGAGAAGTTTCAATTATGATGATTTTTTTACATCAACCCATAGAAATTTATCTTATGAATCATACATTTTTTCTAATTACAGATAATTTGAGGAATGTAGATTTTAAGCTTAACTGTTGAAAGCCATGTTGCACTTGGTTTCTAAAGTATTTGAGAAAAATCCCTGCATTAGAAAATCAAATGTTAAAATATACAAACAAGTCACCTTATTGGTGAAGGAATAAGCTTTGTGAATGAAGTAGGAAAACCTGGGACAGACTCTGATATGCTTCTCCTTGAAAAGGGCAGTTGGGAAGTCTCTAAGATCAGCTAATGAAGTTTGGAACCGGATGGCTAGATATTCAAGGAAGGCTTCAAAATGACCTACTAGAATAATAGGCTGTGCTAGGAAATGTTGAGATCATTTAAAGGCATTTAGCTACAGAGTGAGAAGTGCTATGCTTGTATTTCATACTTGTACATGAACTTGTATTGGGGAATAAACTTGAACGAATAGAAGCAAAAGTGAATGGTAATGAAAGGACATAGTAGATGTGAATTGAAAATCACTCCCTACTCATGTTTCCATCTAAGGGCCAATTCAAACACTCAGTCTCTGCTCTCCAAAATCCCAGTGTTCAGTCACACATGACCTAAGTTCTTTGTCCACCTCTGCCATGGCCCATTTGAATCTAAGAACATCTTATTTATAGCTCACATAGAATTAAAAATCTGTGTCCTGGCTCCAAAGAGAGGATGTAATCACAAAGTCTACATCTTCATAAAGATGAAGTTGTGCAGAAACCAGAAACAAATATTAAACAAAGGAAGCTAGTTGGTGGACAGAAGGGACAGAAGGGACAGTAAACTTTTTCTGGCATAATCTGGACAGAGTAGGATGACCAACCATCCCGATCTCCATGTGGCCATCCTGGTTTTATTAAGAAACCTCTCCATCCCCAGCAAACTGGGGTAGTTGGTCACTGTTAGAGTCTCTGTCTCTTGCAGCCAAAAAAAATCCTGACTAGAGCAAATCCCACCTACAGAAGAGAGATAAGAACCAACAAATACAGAGGTTGATTAAAAAGTTTAAATTGCTAAGATGAGCTTCAGTAATTACATAACTACAACATTGTGAGTTGAAGGAATCATAGAGAATTACTTACAAAAAATACAAATGTTAGACAACTTTTTGAGTTCACCTAAATTTACATTATATCTTTCTTAACACAGAAATGAGGCCCAGAAGAGTTGACTGCCTAACCTATAGCAAAGCTTTAGGTCTTACAAAATTGAATTCTTTGATATTTTACTACTTCATGCTGCCTTTAATTCTTGTTGTTCCTACTTTTCAGGCATTTTATTTTTTAGAAAATTTTTATTGTTTATTTATTTATTTATTTGAGGCAGGGGAGAGAGAAAAAGGGAGAGAGAGAGAGAAAGAGAGTGCTCATGAGCAGTGGGAGGGACAGAGGGAGAGGGAGAGAAATCATCAAGCAGACCCTCTGCTGAATGAGAAGCCTGACATGGAGCTTGATCCCAGGACCCTGAGATCATGACTTGAGCCCAAATCAGAAGTTGGACGTTCAACCAACTAAACCACCCAGGCACCCCTTCTTTGCAGACATTAAAAAAAATTTTTGTATAATTTATAAGTTTCATAAAGAAAAGTAATCAATTGGTATTCTATTTTTATACTGTATTTTCATAAATAGAAATAATAATTAAATATAAATTAATAATTGTTAATATAAATAATATAGTTTATAAATCTTAAAGTAAGTTAACTGTGCTTTATTATACATAATATATTGCATTATGCACTATGTGTGTGTATGCTTTAAGTCAGTGCATCTCACACTTTAATTTGCATATGAATCATTTTACCTGGAATCTTAATAAGATACAGATGCTGATTTGGAAGATTGGAAGTGAGGCTTGAGAGTCTGCATTTCTAACCATTTCACAGGGGATGCCAATACTATGAGGCTTTATGTGAGGTTATACCTAGCTTCCTCAATTACTTTCATTTGCAACAGGTTTGGTCTTCCCCCAGATTAGAAGAGTGGAGAAATAGGGACAACCAAATTGGGTTGGGTTATGGAACAATAGGAAGCAGCCTGAGCAAGCTTGTCAGTGGTCCACTTGCATAAAATTCAGATATAAATCAAAGGTTCTAGGACCCCATAGGTCAGGACAGTCCAAAGCCTAGATACCCAGAGGTGTGGAGCATATCTCAGCAGCAAGGCTCTAGCTGCACAAAGTTTTGATCAAACTACTGGTGCCAGTGACCTAGCCAAGGCTTTGGGGATGAGATGGTGAGTAAGTAATGAAATTGGTCCTCAAGGCACTCATAGTCTAGAGGGGGAAGTTTGAGAAGCAATGACTAACACCACTGTGAAGAAGGGTCATTAATTTAGGCAGTTAGTACCTGATGCAGTTGAAGTTCAAGTAGGCAGATTGAGTCAGAGTCCCTGAGGGACAGGAATATAAGAGCTGAGATGTAGGCACAGAGCATTCATATACCCAGGGGGTATAGGTGAGATTCCATATGCAAGGAATTGCATGTAAAGCATGGGAATTTCATACCATGGGCAGTGAGGCAATATTTTATGAGGCCAAGGGTCCTTGATTAGGGCAAGAGATATGGTCAGAGAAAGGGCTGAGATGGACCCCAATTCCAGGCAAATCAGTGTGGGTACCATGCACTGACCAAACACCATGAGCAGCTGACATAAAATAAGAGAAACTATTAATGTAGAAGAGCAGCAAATATGAGAAAAGAGAAGACCTAAAGCAAACAGCTAAGAAAAGTAAATCTCCTTGTCCCTTTATTACTCTCACTACCTACCCTCCAGATCACAACCCACTTTCCAGATTATAGCCAAAAGTAACATATATTTCTTGGTTTCCTTGAGGAGATGGCATATAACTGGGAAGATATACCATTAAATATGTACTTCTATGCATGAAGACTTTACATCACAGGTATCTTTGGGTATTAGAGAATAAAGGATCAAAACAAATAATTCTCAGGCATTTGAAAGCAAAGCTAACTAATTTACAATGGAATGAATGAAGCCTAGGATATGAGTGTCAAAAAATGTAGCACATAGCTATTCCAGAAGAGGGGAAAAAGAAATAATTTCAAAGGGGCTAGAGAAGGGAGGAGAGAATCTCAGATGAAGTTTAAAGGGACCTGAAGAAATCAGACAGTAACTATTTTACCTGTAGTTAACGGGAGCACATGGTTCACTATAAGAGGGCATTTTTCTCTTCAGGGCCAGGACTGAAGAACAGAGACACCCCCTGCATGGGATTAGCAGGGCGTACCTCTAAGGTAGAGATGTAGTTGTTATTCTAGAGCGAGGCCCAATAGAAAGTATTCATTGGCTTGGGGCCTTGAGTTCATAACTGGTGCCAGTTATGAAGGATCTACAAAGGGGGGAAAATCTTGTTTCTAAATGCTGATGTCAGAATTAGAACAAAATTGATTAGAGGTAACTGAAGATTTTTTTCTCCCATAGGAAAAGAATAGGGCTCAAAAGGCACACTAGAACTCGTGTAAAGTCCACATGAACAACCTTCAAATTGAGTAATGGGTAATTGACAGAAATGAAAGTCTGATGTAGCTTTGATTATAATTAACCATAATCTTATTGATATGACTTGTTGGATGGCAGGGAATGTACTAACCTTGGAGAGGTTGAATCAGGTTTGTGCCTGTCTTTGGCCATCTTCAACATGGGCCAAAGTGACAGGAAGTAGCTACTTCAGGCTGATCTCAAGACATGCAAAAACATTCAAACTATGACTGCACTGGGGCTGAAAAGTAGCAATATTTATCATCAGAAGAACCCAACTGGTGGAGGAGAGACAGAAGTTAAAATTGAACTAAAGAACCAGACCACATGGAAAGGAACATAGCAAAATTTGGTAATAATATTGATTTTAATATGCATACTAGCTATCTTAACAAATGGAATTAACCACCAAGAGAGATTACTTTACAAAATTAGACACTAGAGAAAAACTGAAGACATAGATCAGAGATTATAAATTTGCCAGGTATGCTGAAGGTGGAAAGCCAACATATTCTTATGGCCTACAGTGTATTTTTAAAAAATCAGGAAATGTTTTTTTCATGTAAAAATATAAGAGCTGGCTTTTCTTAAAAAAAAATTAGTTAGGGCATTCCCACATGGATACAATGGGCTGGACTGAATAGAACTTTTTTGACAGTACTCATCATGGGCTTCTATGTTCAGCCCTGTCTGGACCCTGTAGAAATTCTGTTTTGGTCTATCCCCTCCTCACCTTGACAGCTGTTTGTAACTAAGTAGGCCTGTTCTAGACTAGGATGAGAAAAATGAAAACAGTGACTTAAACTGGGAAGGCATACTGTGTTTCAGTTCATATATCCACTCAACACATATTAATTAAGCAATTACTGTAGCCACCAGCTATTCTGCTAAGTCCTGGGAGACAGACTTGAATAAGTTGCAGTCATTGCTCTCATGGGGCTTACAATCCAAAGGGAAAACAGATATTGTGTAAATAATAAGTGTATATGATATGATGCGATACATAGTAGTATGCTGGAGAAATGGTGTATTTGGGACTCTGAATCTGCTGATCCAACCTGATGGGCCATGATGGAAGGATCCTGAATAAATGTAAGCTGAGTCTCTAGGTCTCCCCAGGATTGCTTATGGTCAGCCCTAGGACATGACTTTGAGCTTATAGTTAATCACAGATTGTTTCTAAAATCATTCATGCTACTAAGGTGCTGTATACAAGGAAAAATGTGCTGAAGAAGTAGAACAACTAATTCTTTTTCAAAGTTTTGGTGTTTTGGTCCTATTTCACTAATGCTTCAAACAACCCACCATCTTTACACACAAGGACAACAACTCTGTTGGGCAAAGCATTGTGGTTATAAAATTAATATGTTTCCATTAAAAAGTATAAATTTAAAAAGATTCTAATTGCCAACACAGTTATCTAATGAGCTAGAAAAAGACAAAGAAGAATTTTCTTTTTCTTTGGAACGACAAAAATGCATGGGTAGCAATAATGATATTGATTGAAACCAAATCTTGGAAAGAAATGCTGTCTGGAAAAGGAAAGGCAATGTTATTTGATCTTTATTATCTTCATCAAAGGCTTGTGTAATTCACAGTTTGACAGCATTTTGTGAGTAGCATTGACCATTTCACAAAGCTGTAATTTACCTTAAGAAGAAAACAACAATTAACAAGGTACATCATATAAAGATAACTGTGAAATGAAAGAAATGAAACAAAACGATGAAATCTTAAAAGACTGATTTTTTAAAATCAAAATGTCAGTTTACAAATGGAAATCTCCTAATAATAGCTTTTTTCTCCTTTGGGAAAAAGAGTAGTGTTTGAATATATGGACACAAATACACAAAACAGATCAAGTATGAACAACATGCATTCTTCAATGAAACCCCTGTAGATCATTTTGCATGGTTTTGCATAATGACAGTTAGATTGAGAGTTTAATTCCCAGTATAACTATTTACTATGCTTTTTACAGACTAAGCAGTTAGTACCAACAAAGAGTCTTGCTATGGTTCAGAGAATAAACTTAACTAAATGTAGATTAGAACACTTTAAAATTTCAGATTTTATAAAAAAAAAAAAAAAGATGGAAAACCTAAAGATTTCTTGACCTGGAATGAGCTATGGCTTTATAGTATCAAAGCAATTATTGTTCACAGATCATTCATTAGACTTGTGGTCACTCTGATCATCTGTTTTCCTTCTTCATCTACTAAGCAGCCTCATTACAAGTACAACATTCCTTTGAAATGCTGTTTTATTCAAAAACTAATTTAAATTTTGAAGCCATGCCATTATACAATGTGTTTATTTGGGAATTAAAAAGTAATGTTGGAATTATTCGATTCTTCTTCTGTAATAGTCAAATGAGTGGATGCTCTTGACCCACTTTCCCCCTTTGGCAGTTCAGTAGAGCCGAGTCCTCTTCTCAGAACGATGCATGTAAAGCACTTAGCATAGGGTTGAAGACATTATTCAATAAATGCGAGCAGTTCACTAATTTAATAAAGTATGTAATTTTAAAAAATTTGATTAGTGGTTCATTTCAAATGACAGTATAATCATATTCATTTCTTTTTTTTTCCTGTTTCTATGCTTCATCTCTATGAATATTTAGCAAGGATTCTACTTACATTTACAGAGTATAAAAAAGATGCAATCAATTTTAATAAAGAAACATCTACATTATGTACCATTTGTTACAACACTTTTAGTATAATTATTTGAGACAAATTTTGGTTACACTTGAAAGCTAAGCATAATCCAGTTCAGAAAGACACTTGCAAATGACCCTTGATCTTTATTTCAATCAGTTACCATTAAAATAATTCTTCTATTTCCTCATGCTGACAATCATCCTGACAGGGGGTTAGAGCCACCAGTTGTGTAAGAGGTGAGCTGTAGTTTAAATGAACCATTCATACAATAATTCAATGAAATCCAATATTTATAATTTTCCATTCCTTTGATTTTCATATGTTTTTAATGCCTATATATCTATTACCCATCTATTTATCTATCATCTATCTATCTCCTTTCTGGGATTGAGTTGGCCATGCTTACCATATTTATCCAACAATGTATAGAAAGATTTTGTAAAACAGTACCTTTTAATCTGGGCCACCTTGCAGGGGAAACTTCAATGAAATAGAGGAAGGGTCTGCCTAAAGAAGCATAATGATGCCTCACAAGCCACAGTGGCAATATTTAGTAGGGGAAGTGAAGAATTTATTTTCCAGCTGAAACTCAGAGGAAATTTTTAGGTAGAAAGTGCAAGGTATAATTATGTGGTTTGGAATTCCGCCAAGGCCCTAGAATTCATACCTCTTCACTTTCAAGATGTGTCACAGACCCTTTAATTACCTGAAGTGGATCAGGACCTCTGTTTTCTGTCTATCCCATCAAAAAGATGACACATTTTGTCACACATTTACCTGATGCCCCTTTGAATTTTAAATTTTGCTGAGCAACATGCAGAAATCATCTTAACCTCTCTTATTGAAAAATTTAAAAAAAATCCTGGTTTACATGATGGCAATGTAGGGGCCATTCTTTGGTGGGAGAATGACCAAGGATGCCTGGGGTTCACAGGCAACAGGCAAAGGCCTGAGATCGCTACCCACTAAGAATCAGACTGCCTGGACTTAACATCGACCTACTTGTCTACTTCTTATCTATAAACTCTTGGATGTGTTAGTCAATCTCTATCTGAGCTTCAGTTTCTTCATCTATAAAATAATCAACATCTACATTTTTAATGTTATATAAGTGACATAGTGATCAAAAAGCTCTTAGCCTCATACATGAAATATAACAAACAGTCTAATAATGTATATATTATGATTGTTATTTCCAGGGCCTTCTCTAGGTCTTAAATCTTGTACCTAGGCTCTATCCTGTGGAGAAATGGTAGAAGCCCCATTGAGAAATATAAATTATAGTCTGGCTGAAGAGCTTTGTGTATCAGGCTAAAAAGTTTAGATTATTATTCTGCAAAGGGGAGGTAACCACTGAAAAGTTCTAATCAGGGGAATGACGGGATGAAATTTGTGTCTTAGAAGCCGAGCTCTGGTTGCAGGGTGGAGGAGGGTTTGGGAGGATAGAGGCTGGAGACAGTCCCACATATATTGTAAACTTGTCTGTCTCCTCAAAGAGAGCATGAACACCTAATTTAATCTAGGTTATTGAATTGTCCAACAATGCTGTAATGCCCTCATCATCCTTTGAGAGACATAATCAATTTTTTTTGTCTTTATATAAAATGACCCCAGAGTTCTATTCATTTTTTTCTGCATCCCTTCCCTGAGGCCAGGTTGTTTTAGTTGTCTGGTGCCACATTTCAACATGCTGATTTATTATACTATTTCTTTTCTTTTTTTTTATTATACTATTTCTACTTCTTATTTTTCTCCCAAGCTGTGAGCAGAACATTCAGATAGCCAAATGTCTTAAGATGACATCTAGGGCAGCTCTGGTGGCCCCGTGGTTTAGCACCGCCTTCAGCCCACGACGTGGTCCTGGAGACCTGAGATCGAGTCTCACATCAGGCTCCCTGCATGGAGCCTGCTTCTCCCTCTGGATGTGTCTCTGCCTCTCTCTGTGTGTCTTTCATGAATAAATAAATAAAATATTTTTTAAAAAAGAATAGTTGCTTGGCTAATAGAAATAGGGTTTCAATACAGAAGTATTTCTACTTACCAACAACATTCAATTTGTCAATATTTATAGATGTAAAACAAGAGAAGCTATGGATGAGAGCAAAATTGCTATGACTCTGGCCATCACCAGTAGTGTGTAAATAGTCACTTGAGTGCTCCCACTGGGATGCAGGAGAAATGGAGCAACATCACTTACATTTCCCTAAGTTGATGCCCTACTCTGAATCAGAGGAACTAGGGATCAGGTCTTGGCCCTGCTTCTGAGCCACATGTTTTTTTTGTTTTTTGGTTTTTTTTTCACTGTAAACCACTTTCTTTCTATCAATGACTTAAGCAGAGGAGAAACAAAAAAGTTTTTCACAACTTTTTTGAGTTGTGTCACTTCTTTATGGCACTTCTTTATGGCACAACACCATTGAATTCCTAAAAGATGCATGATATGTTAGAGGTTAGCACTGATGCATTATCACATAAAATTTTGGAAAAATCAGATCATGGATTTAGTCAGCCTAATGTGAACTGTGCAGATTATAGGGGAAGGCATCAGTGCTAATAAGTAAGGTAACGGGGAATATATAATAGAAATGGAAGTTGTCTGGCCTCATAAAGCTCATATACTGATAGTCAAGGTGTAACTCCAGAGTTGAGATGTAAAGTCCTGATGTTTGATTAAAGCCAATGGGAAAGGAACAGAAAGACAGGCACAGAAGGTCCAAAGGGAAATATTTCGTATGACCTGAGACAAGGGAAGCAGACAGTCCATAAACAGAGGACACAATGCTGGTGGCCTGAAATCCAACAAAACAGTAGGAACCTAGAGATTACAAGACTGAAGAAGAAAGAAAACACACTTTGGAGAACAGATGTGGGACATTAGAACCTAGATCCTAGTAAACCAGGCCAGATCCTTTCTCACTATGCTTTCTTGCTGTAGCAGGAATCAGTTAAGAGTAGGACCCTCCTGAACACTGTGTTGCTGCTATATTTTGTGTGAAAGTCAAGTGGAAGGTAGGATGGCAACTCCGTCTGACACCAGCATTGATGCTGAGGAGGTGGGTTGTGGAGAGTGAATGTATGGGGGAAGTCCATTAGAGACAGAGATGGTCCCAGAGAGCAATGAGGGGCCCCCACCACTTGGGAGAGATGCTAAAAGTCTTCCAAAGAAGGATGCAAGATCACCAAAGCCAGATTATACTTCTTTACAGTCTCGCCAAAGACCTATCTCTAGTTCTAAAACTATTAACTAGCTTATTAAGCCTTTCATTTTTAAATCTCTAATAAAGGAGTACACTTTCAGGCCCCACGGATACTCTCAGAAGATACTTTTTTAAAAGTTTTAGTGATGAATATGTGTCATCAGTAATAAAGGCAGTGCTATGTTCTCTGAAAGCCTAGGCTTGGAAATGGCTATTTGACATTTTCAACAATCATGTATAGTTTCTTACAAGTCAAGCATCAATAATGCAATAATAGTGCTTTAGAATAACTCCCAAATCTGTTACCATTAAAAATAGTTGTCTGTCTTAATGTCTAATTTTGAAAGGAAATGGCTTTACTTTCAAATATGAGACAGCTGTAAAAAATTATATGTATATACACATTTATGTACAGTATAGACTCTTCAAAAGAATTCTTAATGGAGAAAAAATATCAATCCATTCTTCAAAGACATTATACAATAATATGATATGTATATATAATAATTCATCCACATAATTTATCTGATTATTTGTATGTTCAGAGCCTGTTATATTCTATGTAAACAGCATATCTAGTTATAGAAATATGCTTCTAAATATAAGAAACAAAGATGAATGCTTAATTCTTCCAATGAAACAATTTCAGTGCATTTTAATGGAATTCATGTCTAATATTTCAAGAAAGATTGCAAAACAATCTCATACATAGCCTACCTTATTTCCTTTCCTTTCCTTTCCTTTCCTTTCCTTTCCTTTCCTTTCCTTTCCTTTCCTTTCCTTTCCTTTCCTTTCCTTTCCTTTCCTTTCCTTTCCTTTTTCTCTTTTCTTCTTCTTTTCTATCTCTTTCTTTCTTTCTTCATCAGAAGTGCCATTATGCTGCATAGAACCTATGAAGAACAAATAGCTAAAAATCACACATACAACAACTATTTCTTGGATGTCCAATATGGTGTAAGATACTGAGATTGATGTAGATACAACTATGGCCTAGACACAAACCCCACTGTCATTATTTATAGGCCAGTATGGAATCAGACAGGAGAGAAGACATTTCATTAAAACACAAGGAGGACTGAGAGACATAGGAGAGTCACAGGATCCATGCTTGGTGGTGAGGAAGACTTCCAGTGCAAGTGGCATCTAAGTGGAGACCTGTGAATGAATATAAGTCACTACCAGCTGTTGTTATAGGAGAGGGAAAAAAAGACAAAATGTGTTCTAGGCAGAAGAAAAATATATAAAAACTCAAAAGTGAGATAAAGTATGGAAAATTGAATAGTTGAGGCTTTGCATGGAGGTGTGTGGGGAGGTGCCTATAGTGCAATGGTGAGAGATAAAGTGGAGGAGTTTTATAATATATGCTATGGACATTATAATGGAGTTTTGACTTTAAGAAAGGTGAACAATAGAAATGCTCATGAATATGTATATTTTAATCATGTCCAGATTATCTAAATATCTGGGATGCCTCATAACATCTGTTTTTAAGTCCATTTGTGAAAATCAAGACTAGTTTAGCAGCATAAGGAAGCATCTGGTTCACAAAGATCTATATACACCGCAGATTTGTATTTTTTTCTACCAATGACTAAAATAATGTTACAATACTCAAATGCAGACTCAACAGACTTGAGAAATATTTTGGAATTGTAATGTAATATACTACATGCCAAGCAGGCAGCTGAGTACTTTATATGCTTTATCTTATTCAACCCTCACAGTAATTGTATGATGAAGTTACTATTATCCCCTTTTTAAAGATGAGCAATCTAAGGCAGAGAGAGGTTAAGTAACATACACAAGGTCACACAAATAGAATGGTGGAACCCAGCCAGGCTACCTCCAGGGCCCAAGGTCTTAACCACTTCCCAGATCCTGGGTCACATTTTCAGTTGAATGACATGAATGATATGGAAATAAGACTACATTCAGAGCCAAAAGACAGAGTTTCATTCTGGTTGTATTCTTCAAAGTCAAAACAAGATAAAATAAAAGTTTTAAATCATTTTAAGGAATCAGAAAATGTGTAAAAGAAAAATAATATCAAAACCTTTCATAATCATTGACCCAGGGATGTATATTAATATTACAAAGTTTATTGAATGACTGCTATGTGTGGATAACTAGACTTGGGTTTTTAGATGAACCATCTCATTGGATGCTCACATATTAATTAACTTTTGAGGTTACTTTTATCCTTACTTTATATAGAGTAGGACACAGTGAACAAATAATTGATTCAAATTAAATAGTAAATGATAACGTGACTAAATCCAAAATCATAATTTGATCTATTTCACTGCAAACTTATATTTGTAATCAATTTGCTGTATTGACTCATTTCTCAAAAGATCTCAAATATTTATTTCTAGGCAGGAATATTTATACACAAATGCAATTTTAAAAATAGAGAATACTGGACAAATACTTTTATAATATACTGAAACTTTCCATGTCAGTGTATATATATATGCATTAGTCACAAATATTTTTCTATGAACCATTTTTAATGGCTATATAGTATTCCAATAAATGAATTATCATGATTTGTAGACTACGATAAGTTTAAATATTCATGTTTTTTTAAATAAATTTATTTTTTATTGGTGTTTAAATATTCACGTTGAACCAAAAAACAAACAATCTGATTAAAAAATGGACAGGGGACCCAAATGAAGATTTTTCACAGAAGAAATACAGATAGCCAACAGAGACATGAAAATATACTCAATATTCTTAGTCATCAAGGAAATGCAAATCAAAACCACAATGAGGTATCCCCTTACACCTTGTTAGAACGGCTAAAATAAAAATGATAAAAAATAACAAGTATTGGCAAGGATGCGGAGAAAAAGAAACCCTTGTGCCCTGTTGGTGGGAATGTAAATTGGCACAGCCACTGTGGAAAACAATATAGAGTTCCCTCAAAAAATAGAGATATCCTATGATCCAATAATTCCACCACTGGATATCTACCCAAAGAAAATAAAAACATTAATTGGAAAAGATATACACACTCCTATGTTTATTGCAGCATTGTTTAAAACAGCCAAGATATAGAAGCAACCTAAGTATCTACCAATAGACAAATAGATAAGGAAGTTGTGGTACACAGACACAGACACACACACACACACACACAAATATTACATGACCATAAAAAAGTATGAGATCTTGCCATTTGGAACAACATGGAGAGACCTAGAGGATATTATGCTTAGTGAAAGAAATCAGACTGAGAAAGAAAAACACCATATGATTTCACTTATATGTGGAATCTAAAATGCAAAACAAATGAATAAACAAACAAAAAGCAGAATCAGACCTATAAATACAAAGAACTGGTGGTTGCCAGAGTGAAGGGGAATGGGAGGATGGGCAAAACAGGGAGTTGGACATACAGGCTTCCAGTTATGCAATGAATAAAACACAGGAATAAAAGGCACCACATAGGAAATATAGTCAATGATGCTGTACTAGCATTGTGTGGTGACAGATATAACTATACTTGTGGTGAACATAGCATACTATACAGAGAAGTTTAATTGCTACATTGTACATCTGAAACTAATGCAACATTGTGTGTTGTCTGGAATCAAATTTTTAAAAAATTACAAAAAAAGAAAAAATATTTATGTCGATTCCAACTTTTTGCCACTTACTTCTATGTAAAATTCTTGTTTTGTTCCCTCTTATTTTAAATGGGGATAATAGTATTATTCTCACCATCATAGGGTTAGTATGAGGACAGACTCAAATAATACTTAAGAATAAGTCCAATCAGGAAAAGTAACGTATTATTATAATTTCTTCTTTCAGGAAGGAGATATGCCTAGGCAGTAGGAAAATGAAATGGTCATTTTGTGCACACAAATGAAATAATGACAATGTGAAAATTCTCTACTGTTCTACTTCATTAACTGTGAGCTCTATTATCCAAAACAAAAATATGTAAGAAATTGTCATTTTGTTTAAAAATGAAACAGATTGCCAAAAATGCTGGCTGATTACATAGTTGGTTTATGAAAAAGAATAATAATAAAATAAGGGGATAACCACAGATTGTGAAATTGTAACTACCATCTATGCAGTCCCAGGGCTCCTTGGCAGAGAGAATGATAATAAAAGAAAAGAGTTAAACCTTTTTTATACAAATAATATTATATCAGAGAATGGTTCCATAAATATTTTGGTTAGACATACACCTTAGCAGCAACATAAATTATATAAGCAAAACTAAATATATACTTCTGTCCTCTTCAAAAATCTGATTCAAGTATATACATTATAGATAAAAATAGATGTGTGATTAGGGATTTCTCATTATAGATTCAAAAGGACCTGATCACATTTGTCTATAGAGCAACTGGCAGGACAAACCCATCCCCATTTGAACTGGTACATTAGTGTGTGTTTGATCTTAAAGTACAGCAAAACCTCCAGCATTTCCCTCCCCTCTTCTTCCACACATTCTGTCAAGTGGACAAGCCCTCTTTGACTCTCTATAACTCTCAATGGCATCTTCATTGCCTTGCAAAGTAAAATGTGAATAGAATCCTTTAAATACTGATTGAAATTTAGAATCATAGATTTTACATCTGGAATGAGGATCAGGATTGACTGTTTCTCTGAGGATGTTAAGTGTTATATAGATCATTTCCATTTTACTACTGGGCACGGAGAGACTTGAAGGATTAAATGACTTGTCCAGAGTCTCCCAGGTAGGAGACCCAAAACTAAGCTTTCTGATTCCTTGGGTAATAAAATATCAAAACTGATGAAGTTAAGTTTAAAAATATATAAAAGGATAAAAATGTATTTGTCATTTTACATAACTCTGCTTTGAGCATATTTTAAGTGAGCACAGCACTGTTACTGCTACTTTACTCATAGGAAAATATGTTCTGCCACCAATTCTACACTGTTTTCTAGATTTGTAAATTAACAAACATGATGAGATGCATCTGTTTTCAGATACAGACAACCTAAGAAAAATGAATCAGAAAGTACTTTCTAAATGTATGCAAGTGTCCCTAAGAAAATGCTAATACACAATGGGGAGACTCAAAGCCAGGTGCCTGAGAATAGAAGACAAGGAGCTAAGTCATTCACATGAAAGTGAATCAACCTTCAGCCTGGGGCTGCTGGGTCATGAGAAATTAAAAAGAAAGACAGAAGATAATCAGGGGAGTAAGAAAGAAGAAAAAATGAAATGTGAGAAAGGCCACAAGAAAAAAAATGTATATAAAAACAAGAGAAAGCAAGAAGACTAGAGCTCACCACAACAAACAAAAGGCAGAAGAGGAAATGGTATCAATTTTTAAAGTTCACATAAGAAAACATACCTACTTTTAATCAGATCCTCTCCATTTTCCCTTACAGCAATGTTCCATTTGGCTGGGCAGCTTGCTAACCGATTGCACATGCCACCTCCTCTGGAACTTTCCTTAAATTATCCCTGGTTTGAATATCTTTTGGAAACTTCCAGTAAATGAAAACATTGTTTTTCCTCCGTTTGAGTAACTTCTCCCATAACTTTACAATTTAAGGATTTTTAAAACTCTTTTTAATTGCAAATAAATAGCTCATAGGATGCAAAAATATTTTATAGCCATTAAATTTATTCAAATGAGATTGTCGACTGCTCACTGTGTGCCAGACCCAGTTTTAGTCATTGTATTCTTACTGGCCTTCAATCAAGTGGCTCTAAACACCTTTACATAAAGTATCATTTACATCAAGTATCATTCATTTTTTTAAAAAATGTATAATAGTTTTAGGTCAAAAGAAGAAGCAGCTGAAATGACAGAGTTCCCGTACAGCTTTCATTCAGTTTCCCCATTGTTAATATCTGCCATTGCTGTGGTACATTTGTTACATCTAAGGACCCAATATTCATACATTACTATTAACTAGACTCCACATTTTGTCTAATTTCACTTCTTTTCCCTAAAGCTTTTTTATTGTTTCAGGATCTCACTCAGGATACCACATTACATGTAGTCATCATGTCTCTTGGGCTTCGTGACAGTTGCTCAGATTTTCCTTGTTTTTAATGACCTTGACATTTTTTTATGAGAACTGGTAAAGAGTTTTGTAGAATGTTCTTCAATGTTGGTTTATCTGAAGTTTTTGTTGTACAGTGGAATTATGTGTTTTGAAAAGAATGTCACAGAGGAATATCAGAGACTATGTGACATCAAAGTGCTCTATCATGTTTACCTTGATGTTTACCTTCACTTGGTTAAGATAATGTGTGCCAGGTTTCTCCACTGCAAGACTACTATTTTTCCCTTTTCATATTTTATTTACTAAGTCAGCCACTAAGTCCAGCCAGCACTTAGCCCCTTCATCCTGCTGTTACTTCTTAAATTCTCACTAAATTGGTGACTGTGCTTTCCAAAGGAACTTCATAAAAATATCCAAAGGCAGCAAGTAGATATTAGGGAAGTATGTAACAGCTGCTGTAGAGAGATAGAGTATAAAGAGAACGACTCTGTTAAATAGTACTAGCCCTTATTATGGTTTTACAATGACTTCAATAACAATAAACAAATAACGAACACATTTCAATCCCCTTTCAAGTCAAAGTCAACCAACAATGAAGTTTAAATCCCGTAACTGAAGGTTCATTCATTTATTCACTCAACAAGAGTAGTAGTGCAGGCACTAGGGTTGCATTAGATGGAGGTCCTGTACTTATGGGCTTAACAATCATTTTTATTTTAGAGAGAGGAGTGTTAGTGACTTTGTCTAGAAGAAGGAAGTAAGTCAATCTGGTTGAATTTAATTCACCAATTTTACTTAGGCCTAGCAGATGCTAATGAGTTAGAGCCATATAAAGATTAAATTCATTGAAACATCATGTTTTAACTTGTCCTGTACTAATGGCCTACAGGCTTTTCCCTGCAAAGCTCCATAAAAGCAGCTCTAGCTGAGTAATTCAGGCCCCGGATCCTGATAGAGGGCTGACATGGTCAAAATTGTCATCCATCTCCCATATCATGAAAGCTGCAACCTCAACATCCCCTGATTATGCCAGGGAAGGGCTGGTGTTACCCCAACCATGAATACTGAGGTACAAGCCATGGCACCAGCCAGCCATATCACATAGATGCAACCATACAGTGTGGACCCCAAAATGTTTGCTTCCCTGACCATGAGTGCTTGACTAATGAATCAGGGCTAGAACGAAGGTTTCATCCATTAAATTTCTATTGGATCTCAGTCCCTGACTGTGCCAGGGGAAGATATTATTTCCTGGTCACTCAGTTCAAAGGTCTGAGGTTTCTCTTCTGGAGCCTGACAACCAGACCTCTTGAGACCCTGTCTATTGCTCCAGGATGCTATCGGCAGTGGGAAAATTGCACACCTGCTATTATTACTATCTCTGAAAATTTCTCTTGTAAAGCTGGCTCTGGCAATCTTGGTAGTGTGTTGCTTGCATGTTGGTTAGATTTCTATGGCATTTCTACTATCATTTGTAAATGATAGTAGGCACAGAGAGGTTTACTCATGGGTTGCTCATGGGTTACTCATGGGTAAACTTTGCCAGTGGAGCCAAGACCTTGGGAGATACCAATCTAAGGTATACTAGAATAGTCTAGATAGCAGAAGTTCCCAGGAAAACATTGCACTGCTAAAGTAAAGACAGATCAATCTACCTTAAGTCTAGTGGAATTAGCAGGTGTAACCCAATTCCATAGGGATATGATTTGTAGAGCTGACACCACAGAAATGAGTATGGCCTTCCATGGCTCATTCTTATAGGAAAACAATTATTGAGAGATAACTACATGTTAGAAACTGTAATAGGTAAGTACTTGGAGTATAAAGATCGAGTCTCTGCTCTCAAGTAACTATGGGTAGTAAAGGAGACCAACCGTGAAGTGACAAACGTTATATGGGTTATGTACACAATACTATGAAGCAAAGAAGAAGAAATAGCAAACATATTTGAGAAAAGTCAAAGAGGACTTCACAGAAGAGGAGATGACATTTGATGTGTACCTTAAAGGGTAGGTCTATAACCCATTTGAGGAAATGTCACATAGGACTTTCCAAGCTGCATTTAGTTAAGATACATCTATTTGCAGGGGTCCCTGGGTGGCTCAGTTGGTTAAGCTTCTGACTCTTGATTTCATCTCAGGTCATGATCTCAGAGTCGTGAGATTGAGCCTCATGTCAGGCTCTGCACTGAGCATGGAGTCTGTTTAGGATTCTCTCTCCCTCTTTCTCTGCTCCTCTTCACTCTACTTGCACTCTCTCCATCTCTCTAAACACACACACACACACACACACACACACAACCCCAACAAAATACATCTATTTCTAGTTGGTCCATGATGCTTTTCTCGGAAATAGGCCTTTATGTATATGGTACACCCTTGACATTTGCAAAGGAAACATCTTGAGATGTTCCAGAATACCTAAATTCACACATACTAATTAAGATACGAAGACTGAATAATCAGTCAGTCTTACTCACTGGCTAAGTACTTGCTTCTCCACAGGAACCACCTGGCAGCACACCTATATATGGCCAAACTCTCAAAGATTGAAAGTGCAAATGCCATGAGTCTAGCATGCCTTAAAGAAGGATGGCAGCAGGATCGTCCCAGTCCTCCAAAGAAGCAGTGATACATCAGGCCAGAGAATGAGAGATTCATAGTTTCTGAAGAAGATAACTAGGGCCCTTAAGGCAGAGTTTGCTGCAAACTCAGTTACCTGGAAGACAAAGCAGAAGCCACCCAAAAGGAGGTGGTGTCTGGCCTCATATTACATGACCCAGTGAGTCATCATGGGCCAAAATGTATTCCTTTCAGCTGGAAAGAATTAATGCATGCATAATTTATTGAATATACTCACTGTGTTCTCGGCATAGTGCTACGAGTGTCACAGATACATTATCAGCATTTACTTGTCACCAAAACCCCGTGAGTCAGGTACTATTATGTCCCCATTTCTGAGGAAACTGAGCTTGGAGAAGTTATTAAACCTAAGGTCATACAAAAATGGGAAATGATAGAATTGGGGGTTAATCCAGGACTGTCTATCATCTAAACCCTCTGCTTTCAGCTTTTTGATCCTTCTTCAACCTCAGTTAAAGATAGAGGAATATTAGTGGAGTTTGTGCAAAAAGGGAAAAGGCCAACACTCTTGGGGACTTGTGATTGCCAAGCGGGGGGTGTGGACATCCTTCTCCACCAAGGCCTTAGCTATACTTAATTCCCAAGCAGCTCAGAGATTAAGTAAGGGCTCCTACACCAAGCATTGTCAGGAATCTGAATTTTGTCTTTCACAGGTTGATGTGGCCCATGACAGGAATTACACATGTCAGGGCTGAATATATGTTACTAGAAATAGATTACTTCAGGAAGTCAGATCTGTACAGTTAAAATAGATGTGAAGGAAACTGGAACTAAGATACAGCATACTAATCTGTGGCTGAATCACGCACCATAATTGAGACTTCTCATTTCCCACTCTTTCCTTCTTCATTTTGCAAATGTCTCTGTGACTCATCATTTTTGCAGCAACACTACTCCTTCACATTTCTTTTTCTTGCCTTGCTATTTTCTCCATCAACTCTGTCTTTTCACTTTTCTAGGAAGATTATTGATTATTGAAGTTATCAGAGAGTAAGGGTAGAGGACATAGTTCTTGGAGAAACAAATCACATTAAATAAGTCAAAGTCTTCAGTAAAATCAGAGGTTATAATTTTGTTACTTATATTAATGAGAACATTATATACATGAATTTGTTCAACGTATTTTTTGAGAACCTAATTTTTGGCTGAAACCATTCTAGGGGTTAGGGATATCAAAATAAATAAGACGCAAACCTTTTCAGGTATTAAGGACTGAATGTTTTTATCATCCTCAAAATTATATGTTAGAACGTAGTCCTTTGGTAGTAATAAGGACATGAGGTGGAGTCCTTGTGAATGGCATTGGTGTCCTTAGAAGAAGGACCATGAGAGAGATGACCTATCTTCCCCTGCCATAAGAGGATACAATGAGGAGATAGACTTATATGTCAGGAAGAGGGCCTTCACCAGGAACTTAACTGGATGGCACTTTGATTTTGGACTTCCCAGTCTTCAGAATATCATGACAATATCTATCTCTATATAGTTGTTACAGGAGCTCTTCATCCAATCCAGAAGTTCCAGGAAAGTTTCTGAAGGAAAGGATGATATCTGAGCTCATTCACAAATATGAATTAAAATTAAGAGAAGGTAGAGAAGTAAGGGATAGGGAAAATTGTGTCTCAGGCTTAGAGAAATTAGTAGGTAAGCAAAGGTACAGAGGCAAAGAACCTCCTACTATGTTTGGAGAATTATAAGTAGTGCAGTGTTGCTAGAACACAAAGTTGAGGGGAGTGAGTGATGGGAGTAAGGCTGGAAAGATTGTCAGGACCACATTAGAGAGAGCTTTTATGTCTGTTAAGGAACATATGCTTCATCCTTTTGGTGATGGGATGTTGGCCTAGAAGGATTTTAAGAAAGAGAATTCCCATAATCACGTAACATCTTAAAGCAAACACCTGGATGGCCAAGACAATGAGAGATCTGACGGGTGGAGCACAAGAACCTAGGAGAGGTCTAGAGGACTTGCACTGGACCATTCTAGTGTGAATGGAACAGACATAAAGCTGTCAGCATTTGAATATAGGAATTGTGTGAAGTGCCAAGAGGAATGCAAATCATTTCTGAGGATTTTCTTTAGTTTCTGTTTAAGAGCACAAAAGTGACCCTAATGGGAATGTCAAAATCCTACAGAGGTCTTACTGTTGTTTATTTTCACAGATTCATGTAGGACTCCAGTACAGCGTTCTCTTCCTTTGCTGTGGGTCCTGCAAAGGCTTTCCTCTCTAGTAACTCTAACATTCTATTCATTTTTTGGGAAACTTTTTCTCCAGTCTTCACGTGACATGGGTCTCAGCCTTCCTAATTATTTTCTTTGCTTTCTACCCAAAAGGACAAATACATCTTTTCTTCATAACACTTAACCATGATTGTAATTAATTGACAATGACAGTCCTAGTTGATTAATGTCTCCCCTTCAGCCGGTTGCTATTCTTTGTGACAAGCATCAGACATGAACTCTGTTCAACTGGAGCAATAGAAGGTATAGGAGACAGATTGATGAGATCACAGAAAAACCTGGGAAAGGAAATTGGTAGGAAGTCTAAAGCTGGGCAGCTATGTGGTTCAAATCACACCATGTGTGCTTAGAACCTCACCACTGAAACTCCTGCTACACTGCTGAATTCAGGACACTCCTGGTATGGCATTCCTGATTAATTTATTATTGTTTCTGAGCCATAATCATGCTCACACTCCTAGGTGAGAGCATGGTCCTAACTGCTGGAAGATGGGAAAGGAAGATGTCTCTTTCATTAACTTCCACAATGGGGAGTTGGGAAGCAAGTCCCTCTCTCCCTGCTCCAACTCTTTGGGGTGTCTTGCAAAAAAAAAAAAATTAAAAGGGTATTTTATTTCTAAATTTTATATTTCTTTATATCTATATTTTTACCTACACACACACACACACACACACGCATGCACGCACGCAAGCACATATATTATACACCTGCCAGATAGGAAGTTCTGTAAGGAGTAGAGAGTGTTTCATTTTCATTCACTGTTATATCTTCAGTACCAGGCAGAGTTCATACCAAACAAGTGTAGAGTAAGTCAGCAAATATTTCCTAGATGAATGGGAAAATAAATGAATGAATGTGTCTTTTAAAAAAAGTATTTTATTTCTAATCACTATAGAATTTTAATAAATCTAAACTACTCGGTCCTAATCTACAACTTCTAAGACATGAATAGACATTTTTTTCTGAAGAAGACATCAGAGGGCTAACAGATACATGAAAAGATGATCAACATGTCTCTGCATTAAGGAAACACAAAGCAAAACCCTGATGAGATATCACCTCACATCTGTCAGAATGGCTAAAATTAACAACACAGGAAATAACAGATGTGGGCAAGGATGTGGAGAAAGGAGAACCCCCTTACACTGTTCATGGGAATGCAAGCTGGTGCAGCCACTCTGGAAAAACGTAAGGAGGTTCCCCAAAAAGTTAAAAATAGAACCACCCTATGACAGAACAATTATAATTACTAGATATTTACCCAAAGTATACAAAATACTGATTTGAAGGAATATGTATACCCCAGTGTCTATAGCAGCACTATCAACAATAATCAAATTATGGAAAGAGCCCAAATGTCCACCTACTAATGAATGGATAAAGAAGAAGTACAATGAAATATTACTCAGCCATCAAAAAGAATGAAATCTTGCCATTGGCAACAAAATAGATGGAGCTGGAGTGTATCGTGCTAAGCAAAAAAGGTCAGTCAAAGAAGGACAAATACTATATGATTCCACTCATATGTGGAATTTAATTTAACGGATGAACATAGAGGAAAGAAAAAAAGAGGGAAAGGGGCAAACCATAAAACAGACTCTTAATTATAGACAACAAGTTGAGGGTTGCTGGAGGGAAGTTGGTGGGGAGGGATAAATGGATGATAAAGATTAGGGAGGGCACTTGTGAAGAGCACTCGGTGTTGTATGTAAGTGATGAATCTAAATTCTACTATTGAAACTAATATTACACTTTATATTAACTAGAATTTAAGTAAGAACTTGAAACATTAAAAAAAAATGAGCCTTGAGAAACAAAACAAAAACAAAAAAATAATCCAGTTAATAAAATCACAACTTTAGGGGAATCCAAGGAATATTAAAAGAAAAATAAAGGTTTTTTTTTTTTTTTTTAAATTAGTCCTAAACTACTGTTCCTAACTCCCTTCTGAGACAGTATCTGGAATGTTCCTATCCTCTTCTTATTTCATGGAGTTTCCCACCTCCCACCATCCCTACTTTTGAACCTCAGACTTTAGCAAAGTTACCATAGACCACTTAGTCTATGCTTGTCTTTTCCCCTGGAAACTGATCAAGGCAATGTCATCAGCATTCTTTTTTTTTTGTCATCAGCATTCTTAAAGGCAACTAAGCTGTTTACCCTTCGTTACTCTCCAGACTTGATAAGGCCAGGCTCTGGAGAGGGAGAAGCCTCTGGCTGAGGAGGGAGAAAGCCTGCAGCCCATTTCTTTCCAGAAGGTGGGGAAGATGAATAGCACCCTGGGGCATGTTTAAATGTGAGTTGGCAATGGATATGGTACAAGTTTAGAGCTATTTGGGATTTGAAGCCGTTGTTTTCTCTGACCAACAACAATATTGAAATTCTGGGAAAATACAACAATGCTTGGAGATGGATTATCTATCCTTTGACTTTCTTTCTTTCTTTTTTTTTTTAAGATTTTATTTATTTATTTATTCATGAGAGACAGAGAGAGAGAGGCAGAGGGAGAAGCAGGCTCCATGCAGGGAGCCCAATGTGGGACTTGATCCCAGGACTCCAGGATCACGCCCTGGACCAAAGAGAGGTGCTAAACCGCTGAACCACCCAGGGATCCCCCTCCTTTGACTTTCTGATTGCTTTAAAGTATATGCTAGTTAGGCAAAGCCAAATAACAATATAAAATATAGCACTTTTAGGACATTGGAAACTGAGAAGTCATAATAAAATTTATCTAACATTCAAACACTATTATGTTTGATGATAATATCGCCATCCAGAAGATCTAGTTAACATAAAGTGAGCAGTTTAATGCTATTAATCTGTCTTCAGAAATAACTCTCCTTATGTAGGATTTTTTAATCTAAAGGATTTTGAAAACATGCATACACTTCAAAGATTCTACTGATGTCCTTGCTCTTTTGATGCATATTATCTCTGAACATGTACTTGCTAAGTTTTATTATATAGGCTATATTTAAAAATTCCTCTAACTTTGGTTATTGGTAGTTGCTTGCTTTAACTGGGATTCATAACTCTCCCTGCTGAGAATAAAACTTGTTGTCAGAATAAAGCACATTTGACTCTTTCTAAGTTGCCAAAATGTGAAGTCTTGTGGTTAGGTATTTTGGAAAACTGGCAGGTTTTGTTTACATATTGTGGTCTTTCTCCAAATTTATCCCACATCCCACACCCCACAAGTCTAGGACCCCTTCCAATGTAATTGCTGTGGCACAAGTGCAAGACGAAAAGGCTTCCGCAGTTACCAGGTCCTTCCGTCTCTGAGTCAGACATGGCAAGCGCCAGAAGAGCTTCCCTTGCCTTTAAAAAAAAAAAAAAAATGCTGACCTACAGAAATACCTGAATCTAATTTGCTGTACAAATGGAAACCTTTTCTTCTCTAGATTGGATGCAGAGAATTTTTTTCAGTGTTTATAATTTAACAATTGCTTAGAGCCTTTCATCTGAAAGCAATTTACGCATGTTGGGCCCAATTATCCTAAACATGCTTAAAGCTTACCGGTATTTTTCCTCTTTAACCTTGGTGCATTAGTCTCATTGGACAGGGCCCTTATACCTATGGCAAACCTTAAACCTAATCATGGAAGTGCTTTATGGATTAAAATGCTAGAAGATTCTTCTTGCCAATGAAAGAATAGTATGTTGGAAAATGACAGTGTTCTGCATATTCTTCCTACAGAGATGAAAAACTTTGGTTTTCAACCAAATTCAACTGTTTCAGATAATATTCAGCCAGGAGAGATGTTGACTCATGAACCCACACTAGCTGTTACCTTAGTTTTGGAAGAAAGCAATGTTTCCCATCTGCAGCCAATATATTATCTTAAACTGGTGCCATCCAGCAGTCCAGGGCCATGCACTCTAATCTTTTGTTAAGATGGCTTATTCAGTCAATTCATTCAAGAAATATGTCTTAAGTTCTTACTCTTTGGCAGGCACTATGCTAGAAACTGGAGAGAAAATGGTAAAAAAAAAGCAAGATACTCGTGTGTCTGAGAGTTTATGATTCTGAGGTAATATACACACAACTAGTTCATTATAATACTGTGATAACCACTCTAATGGGGACACTCAGCTCTAGAAAGGGCATGTGACCAAGATGGAGGCCATAAAGGAGGGCTTAAAAGAAGTGAGAGCTAAAATGAGGTATGAACATGTGTCAGATGAAAACGAGGGAGGAAGGATGTTCTGGGAGAGTAAGCGGTAGCGTGTTTGAGAGCCCAGCACTCTGTGTTTGAGAAACTGGAAAACTTTCATTTAGCTGAAGGGTAGAGTTTAGGATTTCATGTGGTAGGAGACGTTGCTGAGAGATAAGTAGAATGCAGTTCATTAGGACTTTGTAAACCCTAAAAAGGAATTTGGACATTTTCCTAAAGGAAATGGGGAACCATGAGAGGACTGGGTACAGAGAACTGGTGGGGATTGATTGCACTTTTGTAATGAATGTTTCTATCACATTGCGCGGAATACGTTGGATGGGGATTGAAGCTGGACTTCTGCGGTCATAAAGGAGAGAAGGATGTTGGTCTTTCTGAATTATGGTGGTGACCATGAAGGTGAAGAAATGTCATTCAAATGAGAATCAGTCAGGCAAAACTGTGGCAGTGACTGAGAAGTGTGAGAGAGATCATAGTCAAGAATAAGGCTTAGGTTTTGCCTAGTCACTTCCCTGCTGTCACAAATCTAACAAAGTTCATGAATTCTCCCAGGTAATTAATTTTGTGGAACATTATCATATGGAATCTTCTTCATCCTCTGCACTCTTGAGAGTATTCAAAATATTAGACACCCAGATATTCTTGCATAGTTAGTAAGCAAATTAACAGAAACCCAAAATGTAAGAGATAAACTCTTTGAAATGTTAAGGGGCATAGCACACTGAAAAATTCTATGTAACTAAATCTGACTATATAGCAACCTCTTGTGCAAACGTCCTGTCCTTGGGGCAATCCTCCTTCTAAATCCAGAGATGTTCTGATCCCCCTTTACCTCCATTCTCTGTGCCAGAGGATGTCCCTGTTTCTCTCCGGGTGAGCATCTTGGCTACTTCTATAAACCTTCAGTTTGGAGAGAAACCTGGCGGTCAGTGAATCTTCAGAGGGATTGGTCTGGCAAGGGTAGATGAGTCCTTTGAGAATCTGGGCCTTCCTTTTCCTATAGTTGCTGTGTCTGCTCAGGCACTGGTGGTCATGGCAGCCAGGTGACACCAGGTGAGTTTCTGACACTCACCTGGCCACGTAAGTTGGATCTTATCCATGGGGTGTCACACTGCGCCTAGAGGCAGCAGCAGAGTTTGGAAGGGAAGTTATGACCAAGTGAAAACGCTGATAATGCTCTTTATCTGTAATAGTGGACCTATTGGTTATTTCATTCATCTATACAAAAGGACAGATAAATTCAAGCTATACCCATCATTCATCATGTTCAGAAATGTTAAAGTGATTATGAAAGGCTTTACTAATCATGATTCATTTTTATTTGTATTTTCTGCTTATTAGACTAATATATGCTCATTAAAAAAAAAAATGACCGAAGTAAATGACAGCTAGTAAATGATAGAGCCACAGAGGTCTGTAGGGAGATGTTTGCTGTTTGGCATCCATGTTTGAGCCAGCACTTTCAGGTAGTCAAGCTGTGCCAGAGCCCTGGGGTTCCGTAGACATGTCTTTGCCTTGCCTCACCACCACCCCTTCTGGCCCACACTCAGACCCAATCCCAGCATCCCAGCATTTATGGTTTCCTACAATGGAGATCTGCAGAATATTGCACTTGACAAAAAATATCACAGGAAAAAGGTTCAAAGTCACTATTCTTTACAACTATCTTTCTCAAGCTCTGGGCGTTCCTGGCTCTGGGAAGGTCACTGTATCTCTTGAGCTCCGGTTTCTTCAACTGCAAAACGAGATCACAATTTTCTCTACTATGTCACAGGATCCTTGAGACCATCTAATTAGGTTATTTGTGTTACAGTGCATTTTAAGAATCAACTTTATTGAGGTATAATTTTACATCCAATAAACTGAATCCATTTTAAAGTGTACAATTTTAAAAGTTTTGACAGGGTATGCGCCTGTGAAACCATTGCCACAATCAAATTACAGAATATTTTTCATCTCTCTAGAAGAATCTCTGTACTCCTTTGCAGTCCATCCTTCCTCCTCCTCCTTCTCCTGAGCCCCTCTCCCCTGTTCTGAAAACTCTCTCTGCTTCCTCTCAATATAGATTCGTTTGTATTTTCTAGTATTTTATGTAAATAAAATCATACAACAAGTACTATTTGCCTCTGGCTTCTTTCAAGTAGTATGACAATTCTGAAATTCCTTCATTTGTTGTAACAGTGAATCATTTCTTTTTGTTGCTGAGTAGTATTCCATTGTAGGGGTATGAACTTTATCTATTCACTTGTTGATGGACATTAAGATTATTTCCTGGTTTTGGCTATTGTGAATATACCTGCTATGAATATTTGTGTACAAGGTTTCCTATAAACCCAAAGTGCTATTTAAATTGTAAAATGCCATTTAATATAAAGTTTTCTGATTCAGGTGTTAAAATAGCTCTAGCTTTCACAGGAAATTTCTGTTTCATGTAAGAGCAATTTTGTTTATCGATTTCTTGGGACCAAACATGGAGTTAATACATATAGCACTTCTCTGAATGCTGTCAATATTCAGCTTCATTTCAAAAGAATTTGCAACATTTCTTATTATAGATATGTGAGAATAAAATATACTTGAAATACAAAATTGGAAAGTGATATAAATTTTTTAAAAATCATAGAGCCCTTTGTAAAAATGTAGGTTTTGATCAATATTTGCTCGTACTCCAGCTGATATTTCTGTGACACATACACTGAAGTCCCTTTGGCTCCATGAGATCTGGGCCCATAAATTGAGGAAGGAATATACGCAGCATTTGTGTTAATGACAATAGAGTTATTGTTCAGATCAAAGGCATCTCAGTGGAGCCTTGCCTGGGGAGTCAGTATTGACATCTTACTTTCTCTTTGACTATTAAACTTAAAGGAATATCTATTTGATTCTGGCTTCATATTGGAAGCTTCTCAAGTTATGTTGTTCCCAAAGAAGTAGATATAAACTAAATATATAGTTATTGATTTTCTAAGGGTTAAGTGAATCCAGTCCTCACCTCCTCCTTGAAGCTCTTCAAGATTGCCAAGAAACTTAATTTTATCTTCTCTCCTTCCCTTATGTGAAAACAATGCTTTCCTTATTCAACAATGTTATGTGAAATTCTCTAAAATGAATTTTTATTTTCTATTTCAAACCTTCAGATGCTCATCTTTTCTTTGTTAAAAAAGCAGAAATCATTCCATATATTTCCAATAACCATTAACCAGTCTAAGGCAGCAGTTCTTAAGCTGTTTTCAAGCCCCTGTATAAAAATTACTGAGCATCCCAAAGCACTTTTGACAATATGGCATGACATATCTATCAATATTTAACTTATTAAGTCTTAAAGCTGGGAAATGCATTAAAGTATTTGTTTATTAATTCATTAAAAATAAATCCATTACCTGTTCAAATCAATAATGTATCCAGGAAAATATTTTCTAAAGCAAAAATGCAGTGAGAAAATGTAATGGTATTGTTTACCATTTTAAAAAAAACTCTTTAATGTCTAGCTAATAGACAACATCTCATATGTGCTTTTGCATTCAGTCTGTAACATCTTATCTCATATGACCTCTGAGAAAATTCTCAGTGCTAACGAGAGAAAGAGAGGGAAAATATCATAAAATGTCTTAGTGGAATTATGAAAACAGTGTTGACCTTGCAGATCCTCTGAAATATTTGGGAGATACCCCTTCCCTCCCCAGGATTTTCTGGATGAATTCTGAAAACTGCTGTTCTTGTCATTGCTATAGTATAATGAATGTTTTACCAGCAAACATATTTGTTCAATATAAATAAAGTTAATGGAAATCAGTATGCTTGGATTTTTTCATTTATGAAGTCTGCATAATCAGTTATAACTAAAAAGCTCACTTGTTGATGATTATGGTTTTGTAAGTGGTTCTGCTGTTAGCTATCTGGGTGAGTGAGGCTCTCTAGGTATGTAGATATAGAAATATGCAGCAAGGTGAGAAAAATATGCAAACTCTCACAGAACTTAACATTGTACATTGTAATAAAAGTTTTTTTATTGTCTTAACTGCCAATATTGACTTAACTTTGTCGACAGCTGCTGGTGTCTTTTTATCAATGTGATCTCATTGTCCAACACCATTCCTGGATCCTAAGCATAAAATCTGTTGAATAAGATAGAGGATACCTCGCAGACCTATTGGTGATGAATCTAACTATAAAATATGACTTTAATACTTTATAGACAAAATTAGTTCCAAACTTAGAGGTGAAAAACATTAAAAATTGGAGTGCACAGGTATCCAAGTACACATTGTTACTTTCTTTTATTATTATTATTATTATTTATATATTCATGAGAGAAACAGAGAGAGAGGCAGAGGCACAGGCAAAGGGAGAAGCAGGTTCCATGCAAGGAGCCCGATGTGGGACTCTGGAATCATACCTTGAGCCAAAAGCAGACGCTCAATCACTGACTCACCCAGTCTTCCCCATATTGCTACTTCCAATTTGGTTGGTGATGGAATGGACATTGCCACAATGGGGTGCCCTTGGGAGCATTTTTTTTTTTTTAAGATTTTTTAATTTACTTCAGAGAGAGAATGGAGGGGAAGGGCAGAGGAAGAGTTTTAAGCAGACTTTGGGCTGAGCTCGATCCTACAACCCCAAGATCAAGACCTTAGCCAAAACCAGGAGTCAATGCCTAGCCAACTGTGCCACCCAGGCGCTTGAGAGTTTTTAAGAGAAGAGTTTCAGAACATAGCCAGAGGTCAATTTCTGCAAGATCTTACAAATGCAGCAATCCAGACAAAAAGAGAACCAGGATGAGCTTAAACAGGATTCCAGCAGTAAGAAAAAATTGGAAATGCCAAGTGGGAAAGAAATAGGAAAAAAGGGGAGGCCAGAAAAATAGATTAGTGAGTGTAAGGAGGCCAAGATGTGGTATATGAAGACACAGGAATGAAGAGAGAGTTTGATTTAGGACAGATTTCCCCTGACATCAGTCATCTGTTAAAGTATACTTTTATGTATAAGCCATGTTCCCTGCCTTGATTAAGTCTCAAATGGCAGCATCACATGAAAAATTATTGATGATTTGTGAATCTTAACTTAATGACATTTGATGCCATATTATTATAAAACTATCCACTGGGTTCCCAGCGACTCAGCTGGCTCTTTTGATTTAGCATTCTTCCTCCTTTCCTTCCTTTCCTTTCCTTTCCTTTCCTTTCCTTTCCTTTCCTTTCCTTTCCTTTCCTTTCCTTTTTCTGTCTCTCTCTATCTCTCTTTCTCCCCCTTTCTCTTTCTCTTTCTTTCTTTCTTTCTTTCTTTCTTTCTTTCTTTCTTTCTTTCTTTCTTTCTCTTTCTTCTTTCTTTCTTTCTTTCTTTCTTTCTTTCTTTCTTTCTTTCTTTCTTTCTTTTCTTTCTTTCTTTCTTTCTTTCTTTCTTTCTTTCTTTCTTTCTTTCTTTCTTTTTTTTTAACTGTCGGCCACTTTATCCTGTCCTGCTGAGTGCAAGTTTCAAGTCTGCCTTTAGATCTGCATCACCCATGGAATCTAGCCTCACATATGGTGTTTCCTAGAGCAAGTCCCTAGAGGGCTCCAGGCTTCTGCAGGTCTATTGTTAGCATAGTATAGTCCTGGCTCTACAGAGTGCATCATAACTCCTTGTGTCTTTTCCTGGGTGTGCACTTTCAAAGTGGAGTCATACGTGCATGGAATTTCCTGAATGACTCTCAAGGGCTTATAATGACTGCAGCCAAATGTTGAGTTGGGAGAGGTTCCCAGAAAAATATGAGACTATCCATAGTACAAACTGTTGCAAAGCACAAAATGCTTACTTTTATTAGTCACATATCACAGTTACTGCATCTCCCCACTGCCTTCTGGAATGAGATCTCAAACTGAAGTCTGAAACTAAGTTCTCTATGTTTTGCCCACATGTGTTCTTCTTTCTGCATTTCTACCTTCCAGCTAATTTTAGTACCAGATCCCTAGTCATACAGATTAGCCGGTCTGATGCACTTCATCCTTTCTCTTGTTTCCTCAAATACAGAGAGTTGTTACATCTGCTTCTCTTGCATTTGCTCTCTTCCTCCCAAGTGACATCCTGCATCATCTCCCATGTGGACTATTCCAATGCTATGAATCCCTGCTCAATTTCACTTCCACAGAGCAGCAAATACTTGTGCTGCAGCCAGGGTAATCTTCCAAAAAAAAATCTCAGATAATGCTGTATCCTTATTTACAACATTTTCATAGCTTTGCACTGTTAAAGAAATAAATTCTAACTCTACAGGCTGGCATCTTGCTTCAGTGTACATCCAACCTTTTCTCTTATTGCTGTCCTATGTGAGAAGAGCTTGTCAAACTAATCTTATCCTTTTCTGAGCATACATGACCTTTCTGCCCTCTTGTACTATTTCTGCTCATCTTTTTGCACTGTTCCTCTCTTTGGATCTTAGTTCCAGCTAGGGACTTGATTCTCAGTAAGTATTTGTTCAATGTTTGGAAAAAGGAGTGAACGAACCTGTCCTTTCTTCATTAATTATAGATTAGTATAAGATGGAGAACGATAAGCTAGGTGTTGACATAAGTAGCATACTTTGGATGGCTAAATAATTTTGTCCAGAGGTAGCTGCCTGAAGGATCCCTGGGAATCTGAAGGGGAAAGAGATGTTTTTGATAAACTTCTTATTGCATTTCTCCCCACCCTGTTTGATCTCCATTTTTTCCTTCTTCCAAATTAATAGTTACAGCTAGATGTATTGATGCTCAGCTAGCCAGTACGTTTTCCAGCCTCTCTTGCAGCTAGTTATGGCCATATGACTAAGTTCTGGCCAATAATTTGAGGATAAGATTACTGGGTGCCATTTTGGGGTATACCCTTAAAATAACTGAAGGTGAGCTCCTTTAGGCCCTTCTCCCCTTGCAGATACCTGGGAAATGGTGCAACTGGAGTTCAATCTTAGGTCTACAAGTGAGGCCTCATAGAAGATGACAGAGATATTTAGCAGCCTTAGAATATCCACTGAATTTACGGATGGTAAAGCATCTATAGTATGGGAGTTTTATATTATAGACACTAGCTTGTACCCTAATTAATATACTCTCTTTTTTCCTTAAATATGACCAATTTTGTTTGGGATGATAATGTGTTAAATTAAAATTCATTACCTCCTCAGACCCCCTTGCAACAACAGTGGCCATAAGATCCATTTTTGGCCATGAGATATGACTGGACTATTTATGGGAGGGGCTTCAAGGAAATATTGTTTTCCTTATAAAAAAGGATAGACTAGACTAGCATATGTCATGTTTTCCTCCTTTGTCTTTCATCATTTTCCTGCCTGAGAACCATTTATGATACTATTGTTGTAGCCAATTCCCTATGGAAAATTCATAGTCTTCATCTCACAATGGCTAAGATATTGTTAGGCTTTAGCATTCCAGGTTATCAAGTAATGAATCAATGTTATCAATATTACATATGACATTTTAGGTTATCAATGTAACAAATGGACACACATTTAACTAAAATACTGATTCATGAATTTGAATCAGGCAAGGCTTTGTTCCTGAGAACAATCCTGGACTCACAACCTTGGGGTTTCTAATTATTCAAGGGAAAGTAGAAACAAACAAAGAAACTTGTAGTTGGATTTTTCTACTTATGGATGAACTTATTCTCAAGTAATTTAAGAGGAAAAAGAAGAAAAGATTTGAAAAAACATATTAAGCATTGGCTCAAGATGAGAGAGCAATATAATGTGGTTCCTGAGGAAAATAATTGTAAATTTAGGCTACCCAAATAGAAATGCATTCTCCAAACTAAAGAAGACTGTATTTTTATTGTATTTTCTTGAGGTCAAGACATAAGCCATTATTGAAAAGATTAGGTTATGTTAACAGTTTTCAAATTAATGTCAATTTCAATAATTCTTCCAAGATTATTAAATATGAGTAAAACCAATAAGAACTTTATAAGAACTTTCAGGGCAAAGCTGGTCCCTGTGATACCTGTGAAAAGAGGGAAATGAAAATTGTTCAAGTGTAAATCCTCTTTTGAGATATCATAAAATTTGCATCAGTGATATTCTTTACTTTCTTTCTCTCTCATCAGTAGCTTTAGTGGGTCTAATTTCAAAATATGTCCTGAAGTGGTCCATAGCCTTCCACATCTTCATGCCTCCTTCCTAAACCAAATGAGCATCATTGCTTATCAAGACACCTGTAACAACCTCAATGGCCTCCCTGCTTTTATGCTTGAGCCCTACTTTCTTTATGACCACAGTGTCAGTCAGTACTTGTAAATGCAAGTCACATCATATCTGCATCAGTTGCATTATATAATTTGTTCTAACAAAACAAAACATTATAGTGGTTTAAGACAATAGAAGTTTATTTCTTGCCTGTGTTCCTAGTTAATGAGAAGCTTTCCTCTAGGCTAATTTCATCAAGTAGCACTGACATGCTAGGTGCATGAGAGTCCTCTATTTCCAGCAAAAGAGGGGATAGGGAGGGTGGAGAAGGCACAGTGTTCTATTACCTTGGCCTAGAAATGACACAGAGCATTTCTGTTGACATTCCACTGGTGAGAACTGGTTACTGTGGCCCACCCAGATGCTACCAAACATGACATTCAAATCTCCTGTAGACAAGCATACAGTTGATGTTATAACTAGAAAACCTAATCTAATTATGGCTTATAAAACTTCACATGAATTCTACTTCCATCTCCAACACTCCAACATCATTCTGTATCATAATTACCAAGAACGATAACCTCAATCCTCATTGATTCCTTTCTGTACCTTGAGCACAGGCTGTTTTCCACCTCAGACCCTTTTACTTGCTAATCCCTATGCATAGAGTGTTCCTCACCAATGTTTGCAAGGTTCTCTCTACACTCAGATCTCCGTTCAAATAGTACCTCCTTATGGAGGCCTCTCCTAATCATTTATTGAAGTAGTCACTCACCTGATCACTTCCCATGATATTATCTTGTTCTATTATTTTGTTTACAGCATTTATCATAATATGTATTTTATTTACTTACTTGTTTATTCTTCCTACCCTTTAGGCACTATGAATGCTAAAATCTTTCATTTATTGTACTCTGCTATACTCCACTGCTGGGCACATAATAAATACATAATAAAATCTGCTGAATAAGTAATACAATTACTTATAGAATATTTATTTATTTATGTTATAGGATATTTTAATTTTTCAATTCCTTAAAAGGAAATAATTTTTTAAAAAGATTTTATTTATTTATTTGAGAGAGAGAGAGTGCACAAGCTGGGGAGGGGCAGAGGCAAAGGGAGAAGGAGATAAGTATTATACGTTAACATAATTGGGAATTGTTTTCTGATTGATGGATCAATACCTTTAAGGTTTATTCTATGATATAATTAAAATATATTTGGAGTTCTCAAATAAAACATATATGGAGCACACAGATAAGTAAATACATCAGCAAACATATACTCTATTTAGGTAAGAATTATAATGAGTATAATATAAGAGACATAAATATTTAAGTAAGACACTGTAAGCCCATTGAAACTAAATGCTATGCAGAATAAAAGGGAGAAGAACCATAAATGATTGAGGGAACATGGCAAGGTTCTGTGGAGGAGGTACTTCGGGATGGTTTTCAAGGAGAGTTAGATTTTTTTTTTTTTTACATTAATAGGATTCTATTCTCATCATCTTTCTTTTCTGTCACAGGCAACAGAAAGTTCAGAATATTATTCTAATCATCTGCAGAGTTGTGTATGATCAGACTCATTCCAGGTTTTTTGTTTTTGTTTTTATTTTGTTTTTTTTGTTTGTTTTTGTTTTTGTTTTTTTTGAGAGAGAGAGAGAGAGCTCCAGTGCTAGCAGGGGAGCAGAGAATAGGAAGAAGCAGAGGAAGAGAAGAGAGAATCTTAAGCAGACTCCTCACCTGGCACAAAGTCCATCACAGGGCTTGATCTCACAACTCTGAGATCTGACCTGAGCCTAAATCGAGTCTGATATTTAACTGACTGAGCCACCCAAGTGCCCCAAGACTCATCCTGTTTCTATGAAAATATCAGCACGCTGCCTGGAAAGAAAGCATTCATGTATTTGACAAAACCTCTCAGACTGGCCAGTCACAATTAAAGTAAGTACATCTCCACCTGGTATATCCTGGAGACTCAGGGCAACAACTCTTTGCCTTTTCACTTGGTATTTCCACAGCTATAAAATGGGCATGACTACAAATTGTGCTACTTCCTGCAAAGGGCTTTTGTGAAATATCATGAAAAAATATTTATAAAACATTTTGAATTTGTGGTTAAAATATTCCTGGAATATCTCAGTGAATATAGAATTTGGGGTTTAAAGATCAAACAATAATGTCTGATAAATGATGTATTTCAGTTTTGGCATCTTTTATTCAGCTTTCACATTTCCTGGAATTATTCTCACATTCAGTTTTTCTTTTAACTATTTTTATGATTTTTTTCTTGAGAAACTATATTACTGGTCTCTTAAATGTTCTGTAAACTGTAATCTGTCTTCTGGTAAAATTATTCAGTGGTGATTGGATTAGGTTCCATATGAGTAGCATCAGCAATTGTGGCATGCAAGACTGAGAGAAGACTCCTTATCACCCACTGAACCACCAGGCCTACTGCCTGGGACCAACTGCATCACTTTCTTGAGTCTTAACTCTGGTCACACGACTCTTCCTCTGGTCTCAGCCTACCTCCAACCCAGAGCCCTGAAATCTCTTTCCATTTCTACCTGCCTTCTCTTCTTGTCATCCCATACTCTAGCCCTGGATAGGCTATCACTTTACTCAGCTCCTTTGCCCAATAAAAGGAAATATACATCAATTTATGGTTTTTAATAGTTGACATGAACAAAGATAAAATTAGAAAATGAATAGAAATGGTTAACAAATGCTTAGCAATCTTGGTCTCAGTATAGTATTAACTAATAAATCTTAAAATTTAGAGGATCAGTGTCTGGTTTCTTCCAGCTAAATAACCATGAGGCAACTATATGTACTCTAATAATCTAGGCAAAGTCATGCGTCTGTTCTGCCAATACCAAGGGCCAAATAGGTTTTTAATCATTGTGCTAGCCTGGCTATTCAATGAAGAATTGGACTTGGTGCGTGTACTCAAAGGATAGCATAGGCTAGTGAAGGGTAAATGCACATTTCAATACATCAGGTTAGAGATAAAAATGCAGCTGAGTGGTAGTCTGACCATTAAGTTTCTAGACGGGTTAAGAGAAGATTCCCAGGGGAGGTGACATTTGAAGTCCATTTCACTGGGTGAATATGATTGAGAGAGACTAGGAGGTTTGAGGTGTAGAGCACTTCAGGCAGAAAGAGGCATGGACTTTGAGCGCATTTGTTGACTATAAGTGAATCATTCTGAGCTGAAATGCTTTTTGTCTTCAAGAAGACAGAAAGAGGAAAAATTTAATTGCATTCTGATCAGCTGTACATACTCTGACTTCTTCTCTTCCTCTACAGGGAAGCCTCATATGCAGTAGCTGTGTTATATAATAACACATATTTGTATCACATTTACAGTTACTTAAGTGCTATGGAAAAATTGTTCTTGTCTGATCCTTACAGAAAGCCTGTGAGACAGAGATGATATTATGGATCACAATCATTCAAAGCATGGCCACTGGAGTCCAACGGGATGGTCTCAGATTCTCCCAAGTTGAGGGCATCATTTAATTTCTCTGAGACTCAGACATTTTTTTTTTCTATTTGCCTCTTACATGCCTGTGATGTCACACTTCACTTGACTGATCAGATCTCCTCAGTCACCTGACATCCCACCCAACTGTAGGAAATCCAAAATAAAATTAAAAATAAAATCTTTTTTAATTTTGTCATTTTAATAATTCTTATACTTTGTAAACCCACTGTATTTTTGACAGTGTCTTTCTCCCTTGCAATCTGTCCATTGTTACCTTTATTTTTAGATATTTTTTCCTATCCTTTTCTTGAACAATCCTAATTCGTTTTTTCTTTCCTCCTAATATCTCACCATTTCTTTTAATTCTTGTATTTCTATTTTGTAGTCTTGCTTCACAGTTGTGATTATACCATTAAATTATTTACTTATTTATTTATCTTATTTTTAAAGATTTTATTTATTTATGAGAGAGAGAGAGAGAGAGATTGCATGAGATTGCAGGGGGAGGGGCTACAAGAGAGGGAGAAGCAGACTACCCCACTGAGGAGTACCCTGCTACAGGGCTGGATCCCAGGACCCCGGAATCATGACTGAAGCTGAAGTCAGACTCTTACCCAGGCACCCTAAGTTATTATTTTTTAAATCAAAGTACAATTTACTCTGTATACATTGGCACTATTCTAAGCATTTTATAAATATTGTTCATTCAGTCAGCAGAATAACCCCATGTAATAGGTCTTACCTGAACTCTGTTCTACAGACTGAGGAAAATGAGACACTAAAATATGAATTAACTTACTCTAGAGATTTGTAAATAGGCGCTCTGCTTCCAGACTCCATTCTATTCATGACTAAGCTATGCTGCCCTCCAGGTGCATGCTCTTTGTAATTTATTGTTTCCTGTTTCTGTTTTCATTTTTTTTCTTGTAGTTCCTCATTTTTGTTTTTCTTGTTGCACTCATCATTGAAAAGTTGCATGTTTCTGGACCAATGACTGCAGGACTTTCAGATGTGGAGGAGTTGCCAGAGCTGAGGCACAGGCTATGGCATTTTTGCACATTGGTTGGCATAGCTACCACTACTCCCCAGTCAATGGTACCAGTATGGGTACAAGATAGTGCAAAGACCATCTTGAACTCTGTGGTCAGAGGATAAGCTGCTTTCCTGGACATATGGCTGCTTTATGAGTGATTCTTTTTTAGATCTCTCCCTTCAGTGTCTCAAAATCAATTCAGGTCCAGGGTTGCTGCTTCTGCCAGTCAGTGCCACCCAAATCCTGTGTGGCAAACAAGGATCGAGATTTAACAACCACGGTGCACTGCTCATGTCTAAGGGTTGTCATCTTGCTCTTTCTGATATCTGCAGAAGCTGGCCCCCTGCCTGCTGCTAGGGAATTCACTCCCCAGGCATTTTCTCTCAGCTTCCTCCCACACAGCCCCTGCTCTGCCCTGCTCCGTCTCCACGGCTTTTGGCAGCCCTTACACCTATTTTGGGCTCTGGAGATTTGAGCTGTCTCTTACTTCTGCTGAAAACGGAGTTTGCATTTTTGTTTCCCATTCTCCTTGTTGCTTTTGGAAGTTCTCCAGCAGGAAAAGGGGGATATGCTAACTGCATGGACCACATTCAGACCACAAGTGCCCTCTTTACATTTTTATACTTCCATTTCTTCCTCAATCAAAGACCCTTAAATTAAAGTTACTAGACCTCTGACAAGGATGGCTAATAAAATGATTATAAAGTTTTTCATGAATGAACTGTTATTACTGAGAGAATGGAAGAGCGTATTAACACTGCTGGCCTCATTTGATTAGGCTCACGCAGCCAGACTCTATTGAAATCACTTTTTACCCTATTCGCATTGATGAATGTTACTAGTATGCTGTTTACTTCCTCTACCGGATTACAAATGAATGCAATTAAAATTCTAAAGCAAAAAACCAAACCCTCTTGCCCTCATTTAATGCACACCTAAAGCATCTAGATTTTGTACACAGTATCTATTCATAATACGCAATGATATAAAAATGCTGTTCAGTTGAAAGGTTCTTTTGTGGTTATTATTGAATTATGGAAGGCAAAATATGGTTCTCCTATGTCATTTTAATACAGTATGAAATAAAATGGAAAGTAGAAAAACAAAATACGCTCCTGATTAATAATCAGCTAGACAAACATTTATTTTAAGGTCATTCTATCCATCCTCAAGATATTCCAATAAATTGAGTTCTTAATTTTATATTTTTGCTGTATGAATGCTTGGATTGAAAATCAGAAATCACTCTTTTTCTCCTCCAAATTTTAAAACTATCCAAAGAGAAACTGCTCAGAGCCATGATAATTTCAGAAACTCTCTTGAAGCACTCACATTGCAAAGGAGGAGAAAGAAAATTGTGTACACTTCATTATGTCCTTGGCTTTTGGATTTGAAGACTCTTTTCTAAATTCCAGGTAAAAATACTATCCATGTCTGTGTATGAACATTATTTAAAAGTTTATATAAATTCCTCTCCATGCGCTTCATCCCATTTGATTTATATAGCTAGGCTCTAATATTCCATTTCCCTTTTCATTAAGTAGTGACTTCAGAAACTAAAAGAATTTGTAGCAGGAAAGAGCTAATTTTAACGATGCTAAATGAAATTGATATTTAAGTTGAAACATGGCCTTCTTCACCTCTCAATCCCCCATATAATCTCTTATGCCTTAATTATGGTTTGTCAGGCCTATAATTTGGCTATAATTTGCTTCTCTGAAAAAGTTTAAGAAATGAATCATTTGTTTTTAATCCTTATTAGTGAGATTTTTTTTTCCTCTCAATTTTCTCACCTTCTAATTTTCAATACAAATGATGAATCATGAAGTCACTGGGATTTTCCTAAGCATGTTTGGCAACCTCTTCAAATTTCTTGCCTATAAAAAAGTCTAATTTTGGTTTTTTATTACAGGAAGACATCATTTATTGCTTGAATAAAATATATGTTAGTGAAACAGATTAAGAACTTCTATATGATGTAAATAGAAAAAAGTTTATATTGTTAGATTATGAGGGATTTTTCTTTTAATATCCTTTTATCTTATTTTATTTTGATAATTACTGCCATATGTTCATTCTAAAGCTGCCGAAATTTAAATAATGAATAAAGTAAAAGTAACGTCTTTTACAATCAGTTTCAGAATTATATGTTATATGATCACCAATAATGTAGAACACTGTGAGTGCTTTGTTTTAATTCGAAACTTTGAGTATTGATTTAATGTTAGTAGGTACTCATTGTTAAATGAACAAATGAATGAATGATGTTAGGATCTGAGGCAAGTAGAGTGACCTACTCATTTCAGTTTTCCTGGGAGAGTCCTGTTTTCAAACTGAAAAGGAAACAGTTTCCCTTATCCTGGGAAACTCTCAGCACTTGGCAACCTGAATTATTGGTCACTCTCAAAAATCTAAGTTTACCTTACAACCTTTTGTTTTGTTTTAGAACAAGGGCAGCAAACTATGGCCCTTGAGCCAAATCAACCGATAGCCTGTTTTTGTAAAGAAAGTTCTTCTGGAATACAGCAATATTCATTCACTTATGTATTGTTTATCGCTGCTTTCCCACTACAAGGATAAGTTACAATGGATCATATGACCTGCAAAACTAAAAAAACTTACTGCTGTTTTCTTTGCAGAATAAAACTTCTGTATTTTTACATTCCATGTCTTAATTTATACATTTCATGCAACCAAGAGAGCATCATTTTAGGAAATTAGCTTTGAAAATGTGTAATTAAACCTGATCAAGTATATTACTTATGATTTGGGAGTAAAATAAAATGTATTCACATTTTATGACCTGCTACTACATACCAGCTAAGTTTTAGAAATAAATGTAAAAATAAGAAAGACACTCTGTTCCCTTGGGGAGCTCTTTCTATAGTCAGGAAAACAAGCAGATAATGCTGGCAAAATATAAATAAAATGTAAATATCTGCAAATGTGTGCAGGTGAAGTTATTTTAGATCAAGTAGGGTGATATTTTAAGATTGTGACCTACCTTTTATTCATTATCCCAGAGCAGAAGGAATGGAATAGCAGGAGTCTAGGTTCTTTCTTATTTTCTTGACTGAAGATTGAGACTTACATCTGCCACAATACACTGCAGCGACTACACTGTCAGTATAAAGTTTTTCTTAAACATTCTCATGTGCTTTGATGTTAGTGCTAGCTTGATGAAAATGGAACAAGCAGTCCCATTCAGAATAAAGTTTAGATTCAAACCAAACTCGAAAAAGATGACACTTAGGAATGAGAGTTACTCAGATCCTATAGCATTTCTTAGTGAAAACATAGACTCAGAAGAAAAAAGAAGAGAAAGGCAGAGGGAAGGAAAATAAGTTGATCCAGATCAGAGAAATAACGAATGAAAAAATATTTAATAACAAAGGCTTATTAACATTTTATTTTATAGTATTCTTTGAATCTGGATTCAACTACAGCTGAATTCTACACCTGTATAATTTTAGAGATGTGAATGACTAAATCCCATTTTCTACTTATGTCCATTTAAGTTGATGCTTCTGTCATTTGCACTAGGTAAATCTCAACCCATGAATAGTGTTTCTCAAAAATTTCCCCTGAAATGGCAGAGGAAAACAAGATGAATATGTGGTAACTTGAAAGTATAGCTCAGAGAAACTCAAAGTATGTATAAAAATTCTTTCAAATCTCCCTTTTTTTTCTTAAACTTGGTGGGAATTTTGCATCCTTCTCCATAATATCTGTGATATCTTTTAATAATAAAAAAGGCATGCTGCAGAAAAAAGCAAAAGCAAATAATAAGCATATTCTACATGCCTCTTTACATAAAATTTAACAAAAACATTTTGCAGTTGGTAATATTATTGCCATTTTACATATAAGGAACCTGAGGCTTAGTGAGATTACATAATTTATTCAAGGTCACTGTGCTATAGATTTTAAAAAAATAGTATTTAAATCCAGATAAAAGTTTAATGCCAAATCTTAACTATTGTTCTGAGTCTGTATAATAGCATGGACCAGAAAGCACACAGTTGAGGGTGGCACAAGAATCACGATGTGCTATCGATGAGTCAAGTTCATCTCCAGGGTTAAGTGCAAGAAGAATAATGAAAACTTCTTCAATGTGAGTATCTAATACGCATCAGACACTGTGAACTAAAAAGAGTGAAGGAAAAACTGGGAAGCTCGGAAGGAACTAACAAGATAACGAAGCAATATGACCTTGTGCAGAAATCAGCTTCAGCTGTATATAGCTCATCCCTGTGTTCCGACATTCCAGTAAGCATTGTTGTACCACTGGACTGATTTGGTATGTGGAGCTACAGAAAGCAATGTGATGGAATGGGTAATGCAAGAGAACTTCAGAAAGTAGAGGGTGAAATAAAGGGCACCATGTGGGAGGCCAAATCCCCTTTCTGCTCCTTCCCTAGCACAGATGCTTGTGGTGGAAAGTTAGTGCTGGAGACCCTGACTAGGAGAACTTCCGGCTCCATGTCATAGTTATTTCAACTTCAGTTATTAGTCCTTTATCCTGGAACCTGTGACTCACTGGCTGAGCATAAGTAACAGTAATTATCAGGTATGTTTTTAACATAGAAATATATTTTTAAAATTACCTTGCCTGAAAATATATTTATTACATAAGGAGATCACACAGTTTTGGATTGTTTCATACAAGAAAGCTTAATATATTAATATATTATGTACATACATTTACTTTGTGATCCTTTTTTTTTTAAGAATAAAATACTTGAAAAAAAAAAAAAAGAATGAAATACTTGTGGGGTGCCTGGATGGCTCACTCGATAAGTGTCTGACTCTTGATTTTGGCTAGGGTGTCGGGGTTGTGGGATTGAGTTGGCCTGGGGCTCCACACTCAGTGGGAGTCTGCTTGTTCTTCTCCCTCTTCTCCTCCCCTCACTCACACACACACACACACACACACACTCTCTCTCTCTAAAATAAATAAATATTTAAGAAATTTATATAAAGAATAAAGTATTTTTGTATGTACATGGCAAAAGAGACATGAAAAGTTAGTTATTATCCAGTTAATAATACAGAATTGATGAAGACTAGAGAACTCAAATTCTACATTGGATTTTTTTCTATTTTGCCAAGAGGAAAGGGATAAGCAGAATTTTGTTTTGCTCATTCACATTACAACAACGAACATTTGGATGGTACTCTACAGTTTATACAACTCCTACCCTAGTTACCACATTTAATTCTCAAAACAGGCCTTAGGTAGAGGGCATCATAATCCTTTGAGAGAAAAGAAAATCAAGACCCAAGCAATTTAAGTGACCTACCGGAGGTCATATTGACAGTAAAGTTGAAGTGATAACTGAAGCCTAGGTGCCTAGACTGAATTCCTTCCTTTTCCATCATCACTTCCTTTTAATTGACACAATATAAAGTTTGCATGGGTAGAATTTCTAAATAAACAAACAAACTAACAAAAGCCCAAGATGCTGTAATGAACTGGGGGTGTAGATATTTGTTTGAGGTCCTGCTTTCATTTTTTTCTGGATAAATATCCAGAAGTGGGATTGCCAGATTATATGGTAGTTCTATTTTTAAATTTTTAAACTATCCTCTATAGTGGTTGCATCATTTTACATCCCCACTTCCAGTGTTTCAGCATTCCAATTTCTCCACCTCTTCACCAACACTTGCTACTTTATTTATTTATTTGTTTGTTTATTTATTACATTTTTAGGTAGGGTTCCATACTCAGTGCATAGCCCAACATGGGGCTTGAACTCACAACCCTGAGATGAAGACCTAAACTGAGATCAAGAGTCGGACACTTAAAGGAATGAAACACCCAGGTGCTTCATATTGCTTTTTATTTTTTAATAAAGACCATCCCAACAGGTATGAGGTGATCTCTCATTGTGGTTTTGATGTGCATTTCTTTAATAATTAGTGATGTTGGACATCTTTATGCATACCTGTTGGCAATTTGTATGCCTTCTTGGAGAAATGTCTACTCATGTCTTTTGCCCATTTTTAAAACAGGTTGTTTGCTTTTTTTTGCCACTGAGTTGTTGGAGTTCCTTATATAGTTTGGATATTAACTCCTTATCAGATATATGATATTTGCGGGATGCCTGGGTGGCTCAGCGGTTGGTTGAGCACCTGCCTTTGTCTCAGGGCGTGATCCCGGGGCCTGGGGATCCAGTCCTGCATTGACTCCCTGCAAGGAGCCTGCTTCTCCCTCTGCCTATGTTTCTGCCTCTCTCTGTGTGTCTCTCATGAATAAATAAATTTAAAAATATTTTAAAAAAAGGTATATGATATTTTCACTGTCATGTCCAATGCAGCATTATTTATAATAGCTAAGAGGAGGAAACAAAACTAAATACCCATCAATAGATGAGTGGATAAAGAGAAATATGTATATATCTCACGGATAAAGAGAATATATGTATATATCTCATACACAAGTATCATTCAGCCATAAAAAAGGGAAATCCTAGCCCACATTATGCTAAATGAAATAAACCAGTCACAGGACAAATACTGCATGATTCCACTTATATGAGGTATCTAAGGTTGTCAAACTCACTGAAGCAAAAAGTAGAATGGTGGCTGCCAGAGGCTGGGGGGAGAGTATACAGTTTAAGTCATGTGAGATGAAAAAATTCTAGAGATCTGCTTATAGCTAACATTGGGCTCATAGTTAACAATACTGTACATTAAAATATTTGTTGAAAGGGTAGATCTCATGTTATGTGTTCTTTACCACAATAAACAAACAAACAAGATAAAGAAAGGGATGGGAGCTCTAAAATATAAAATCTATTCAACTTGTTAGTAGACTATTTCTTTTTTTTCCCATTATATAAGTAGATTATTTCTGAATACAGATTACCTGCAGATGATGATTCTGATTATCACTCAGGTCCACTCTTTGTTCCGCTGATAGGCAGTTGGGGTGATGATTCAGAAGGCCACATGGTGAGAGCAGAGGCTAAAAGTGATCAGAGGTGGGATCCATGCCATTAACACTCACCCCCTCCCATTTGCCATCCCAGTGGGGTAGATTTAGCTGGCAACTTTTGTGCTCATCTCTATACGCCCTCAGAGTGTAGGTGCCCTAAATTCACCTCCTTTTTTGGGGTGTGGTGAGGGGTGAGTCTGTATGACTTTCCTCTTCAAAAATCACATTATGACTTTCTTAAAATGAATTAGGAGGGAAGCTTTTTCTGTCTTTTCTTTCTTCCTTTCTTTTCTTCTCCCCCTCACCACCCCCCCCCTTTTTTTTGATTGACAGTCAAGGAGATCTTTGGTTTATGAGCATAAACTCTGTTACATTTTCGGCTACAAATGACTAGCTCTCTTAGGAAATACAGATGGACAGAACTTGAAGTCTGGAGAAGTGTGGAAAATATGATGAAGAAGGTGTGGACCTGGCCAGTGGAAAGCGTTTTGGTGGGTCTAATGATTTTGGGAAAATCTCTGCAAGGCTGGAACATTTTGCCACACATAAGTGGTTATTTCCTTAGCCTCTTCTGCATTCACTGAGAGTTCTGTGTAGCCAGTCAGAGAGCAAGAGAACTGAAAAATAGTCCCAATATGGGTTTGTCAGGAAGGATATTTCAATTTAGGTTTTTCAAATGTATTGCGTGTAACAAAGCTTGTATTTCTTTTTCATTTCAAATGAAATCTGCCTCATTCTGGTTCACTTAACTCTTGGAAACATAGTTTAATATGTTGAGAAAGCCCTTTGAGGGAGCACTGTAAAGGCTTTCACCACTGCCCCCCCTCTGTAGAAGCAGGAAATCTAGTTCTGCCAAATGCAAATGAGCCCAGACTCCAAAAGGCAAAGTTTCAAAATGCAGAATGCTACAGTATTTAAGACAGCATGCCCTGCACAAATACCAAATATTTGGGGGTCTAAGAAACTATAGAAAGTCATCGCAACATATTTAAAATTTGCCTTTTCAGAAATACTAATATGTGCAGAACATCTTAGATCTATGTTAATGAGTGAGAATGCCTTCCCTGCATTTTTATGGTGGCTTCAGAACATCTCAGGAGTTCTACAGAGCCCCGTTTCTATAGTTGTCTACGTTCTGTTTTGGAATATAAAGGTCTCTTTTGGATTCACATGTCAAGTAATGATCTAAAGTAATGCAGATTGCCTACGAGATGGCCTTGGATTTGCTGGAAGAAAATAGAAGCTGGTTTATTAACAGCTACTGCTCTCCCTCCAAGGGTTAATGGAGCCACATCCAAAGAAGTTGGGCAAGCACTGAAATAGGATAATAAATGTGACACTCTCAGACTATCAGTAGCAAATATTTGAGCTTATCAAATAACGGAGGAAGTAGTTTAGTTACAAATAAACCAATCTCTCATAAAACAAGTTTTCACACAGGGTCATTTCATTGAGCTGGAGACAGCTAGAGGCCACTCATAGGCAGAACTCCCACTCTGTGTACACTGGGTAACAGCCCCTCATGATTAATGGACAGCCAGGGGGAGGCTGCGTCCTGCAGCTCCGCTGAGAAATGGAGCTGGGCTGCGTATCAGCAGCCCAGCCATAAACAGCATCTCAGGATTATTGCGAGGAAGTGACTCATCCTCTGGGAACATAGCTGGATTTGTGTTCTCTGTCCCTCGCCACCCGCCTTCTTTCTCTCGCTCGCTCTCCCTTTTTTTCCCTGTAGAGCAGAGACCATCGTGTCCTAGAAACTATAGTAGATGTCACTGCTTGGCACTTGCTGTGCAAAGAGAGGACAAGTATGTGGGTGTGAGGGGGAGGTGGAATGCTAGTCTTAAAGTAACAGGGACTGTGCTGGCTGGGGCTCTACTGAGGCTGTTTTTCTATAGCCTTTGAGATTAGTTGGTTGAAGGCATCTAATTTGGATTCCAGAAAAAGCACAAGCACTGTGTGAGGGTAGACCAAAAAAAAAAAAAAAAAAAAAAAAAATTGAGGTCCTTGTCTCAAAGCAAAATTCTCATTGAGATTCAGAAGAAATGAAAAATATCCTGGCATGATTTGATTAATTTAGCATGTAAAAAAGAAAAAGATAGAAAGCTTGCCAACTCTTGGTATGTGAATGCCATCTCCACTGAAACAGAAATATGCATGATATTTCTATATTATGATATCATAGAAAGTTTGTTTTATTCTCCCAAAGATTGTAAAAATAAAACATATAGATTCTATAAAATACAGAAATAGAAACAGAAAACCGAACAAATTCGACCATGATACCACCATTTGAAGGCAACCATTATGAACAGTTCAGTTTATTTTCTTCCAGTCTTCTTCCAACATATTTAAAAATAGACTTTTGAGACCTTAACCATATGTAGAGTTTCAGTTTACTATTTTCAGCCAACATTTATCATGTTATTCAATCCTTCCTTATACGTAAGTTGAAAGCTGCAAAATACTTATTTTACAATTTCAATTAACAGGGCAATTTTGGAATAGGTACATGTTCACGCTAAAAGCAGTAGTTGACTGCTCTATTTTTGAGATGAATTTATTTGTTAACAATTCTACTTAATCTGTTTCTAATAAAAACTGAAAGGAAAATTCTATGCTATTATTCTTATGCTTAACTCATTAACTTTTGTATTTAAAATAAATATTCTGGCAATTGAATTTTCCACAGAACTAGAAAAGAATTAATCCCAATCCCTTAGCCTTATAATGTACTTAACCCTATTAATACTCTTTCCAAACGCATGAGCCCTTACTGATTTACTACCTTTAGATGTCAAGATGAATTTAAAAGTGAAGGCATGACATTTACATTTGCCCACTTCCCCTCCCACTCCCTACAGTACCTGCGTTTAGATGCATTTTGTTTATGTGGGACATCTGGAACTACTTTTGATGACCATTATCTTTTCTGGGTTCCTGGACAAATGTCCTCCTAATCAGCCCCGGAGCCATTATACATTCTGAACAGTAAGTCCACTGTGTCTCACCAACAATGCCTCTGCCTTTCTCTTATTTAACCCAGAATAAAAGTTATGCTGTGAGTGTTTGCATAGAAATATGGCATTGAATTCACTTCAAATATTAAACATGCCTTTGGTATAAGGTAGGTCCTTTCCCTCTTCTCAAAACAATGCCCACTCACGGTTAAAACACTGTGGTAGCTCAGTCCATGGGGGTGGGAGCCCAAGGAGGCTACTGCCTGTATCCAAAGCATGTCATGCAGCTTATTTCCCAGCAGAGTTCCTCTAAATTGACCTTAGGTTTGATACCAATGAGGCTTAAATTAAAGGATGGATGAAAGCTGCCTTTTAGAATAAAATCCAGGCTTACCTAGATTTTTTTCTTGCTCCAGAATAGATATAATTTAGAAGGTTTCTGTAGTTCTGAAAATTGTTTCTCTTTGCAGAAACCACACCAAATGTTAATAGGTTTCCATACATTTAGTCAGAACTAACCGAGAAAGCAAATCCCAAATGCTGAGGCATATTGCACTTGCAAAGCACTAAGTTTTAGCTTCATGTCTCAGAGATTTTCTTCTAAGTTAATGGTGCCTCTACGTTATAGGGAGGTCTACAAGATAAAGAAACCAACAATTTAGACTGTGAATTTGAAGAGATATTAATACCCCTCTGCTTCCCCGCCCCCAAAATCATTTGCAGCTAGTAAAAACATTTATTTGAGTAACCACTGTATGAAGATGGAAGTAAATGACCATTTATTGAGCACATCTTATGTGCCAAGCTTTACTTACACTTAAATATTTAAATCTTACAATAATTCTTTTGGGTAGGTATTGTCACCTAATTCTATGAATTACAAATCAAAGGTGTAATTAGTAAAGTCTGAAAGGTCAGTCATCTCAAATTTGATCAATGACAAAGGAGATTTATTCACTTTTTAACAGATAAAGGTCACTTTTCATCGCGTATCACACAATATTGAAACATAAAATTAGAAAGTGAAATCCAATCAGAGGGAGAATTCTCAAAGAAATTCTAAAGGTATATTTATCTAAAGATACAACATTGTTTTCCTCTGAGACTTCGAAATTGGAATTATGAAACTGTCCTATCATAGAATGAACAAAGAAAGCTAAGGATTAAGTGTGAATATAATGTTAGCACCATAATCTGAGGTTCCCATCCCTCTTATTTTATTTATCCTCATGAATGAAGACTTACTTCCCAGTGTCCCTAGTGATTGTTCTCAGACTTTCTGGGTCATTTGACCCAATTCTATTTCTGCATGTTCAAACCACATTTCCATCATCAAAGCAGAAGATTTGAAGAGTCTTGGTAGGGAGGTAAAAGAAGTAAAACTTGGGGCAAAATGCAATGCAGGTCATGACAACAGCCTCTATTTATTGAAGGCTTACTCTGGGGTCAAGTTTGTTCCAGGTGCCTTGCCTATAATTCTCACAGCAATGCTGGTGGCAGGTATCCAATTCCTTATTTCGAGCTTGAGGTTCAGAGAGGTTAAAAACATGCCAAAGATAATAGCTAGGAAGGGCCAGAATTGTTATTTAAACTCAGATCTGACCCGAAAACTTTTGTGTGTTTTTTTTAAAATAATTGATCATATTATTCTCTGATAGTTTTAGTGATTTTCTAGTACTCTCATTAATCATAGTTTAGAGGCAGGTATTAGCAAATAAAAAACTATAAGGACCCAAATGCATCATATTTAAAAGTTTGTCAAAAGACTGGATTATTGGAGGAGTACATATGTACCTTATTCTCTAGATCTTGAGAATGAGCTGAGACAATCATTACTCTCTTTTGGATGTATGAGAGCTAAGTCAGAGGTATAGACTAGCATTTTCTCAAATCCCTTTGTTCAGTGCAAGTATGTATTCTGCATTGACTACCTCTTCTAGCTGAATCTTCCATAAGGCATAACTAGCACTATTATTTGAAGAAATAAAAGTGCTTGATGACAATATAGAATCCTTCACACAATCTCATTTCTCCAAAGGTTCCTGATGAGAGTTGCCTCAAAACTAACAGAAGATATACTGGGAAGAGTCAGCTGGCCATTAGAGAACTACTTACTCTCATTGGTTTGGTTCTACTGGCTTCCTCAACTCTCAGTATATCCTGAGATGATATGAAAGCCTTGATAGGGTATCCTAAATGAATAACCACACTCTTTGGGGTTGTCAAGAGTCAGGAATATTTCTGTGTTTTTTCATAACAGATTTGCATATGTTATACCTTGCACTTGATATAAATCATCCTTCAAATAAAAAAGCTATTACCGAATACTCTGGTGTTCTCCATATTGATATTGAACAATAATGTTTGTCTACATCTTTTGAATTTGACTGATTCAACTTCAATAAACATACATGCTTTTATTATAGGAATAATATTTTTGCAAATATTAATTCATTTAAGTTGTTACTCTTATATAAAATTTCTTTGGCACAGCTTCAAGGCTGGGCCATAGCCTATCACTTCATGACTGGATGGAACAGGGACCTGATCCTATAACAAAGCAATGCACTTGAGAGACAGGTTTGGTGGAAGGCAAGGCTAGGAATTGCTAAATCTCTTGAGCAGACCCTGCTTTACCAAATTCCTTCTATAGCACTCCTCTCTGCACACATACACATACTAGTCTTAACATTTCAACAACAATAACAGGAAGACCTCCACCACTGGGTCCTCCAGATTTGTAGAGAAAATATCTATGTTCACTGTTTAAGGCTTAGCCTGGAGGAGGGAGACATCTGGAAGAAGGGAAGTTGTGTAAAAGGGAAAAGCCATCCTTTTCATTCCAGGGGATTATGGATGGGAAGAGAAGAAACATTAGCCTTTAGAAATATATTTGTATTACCTACTATTTTGATTTTTATTATCATTCCATCTTCACTATTGAAAATGTATCATTTATGGGGCACCTGGGTGGCTCAGTCAGTTAGGCATCCTTCTCTTGGTTTCAGCTCAGGCCATGACCTCAGGGTTATGAGATCGAGCCCCGAGTGTGGCTTGCTCAGGGTGTGGAGCCCACTTAAGACTCTCTCTCCCTTTCCCTCTGCCCCTTCCCCACCCCCAAAAGAAGAAAATGTATTATTTGAGATAGCATTCAATAAGCAAGAGCTGTAATGGTTCCCTCTACTTCATGTGGTATACAGAGAACAACGCAAGGAAAGGATAAACATGCATGGAAAGTTAGCATGGTGTGCTCATTTAGCACTCATGGATGGCATTGCTTATATATTCAAATGATTTAGTTTCTCTCTGGGAGAACTTCAGATGGTTATTAGCAGGTAGTGATGGACTTTAGCAACATCTTGGGGTTCACTCTAACCCTTGGCCATCCAGAGAACACTGATGAGATCGTTAGAACAATTGAATTTCTGAAACTGTTTTACTTACCCTAAAGAAATCCTTGCCAAAATGAATCCCAATCTGAACCCTCCAGTGAATTTTCTGAATCTGCTGGCATACCAGTGGTGCCCCACAGGCTGGAACCAATCGTTCTCAACCCTGGCTGTGCATTACAGCCACCTGGTGAGCTTTGCCAGCCACCAGAGTCCAGACCCAAACTGAGACCAATTAAACCAGCATCTCTAAGGGGTGGAGCCCTGGCACCAATACATCTGAAAGCCTACCCAGGTGGATTATAATTGTGAAGCCAGGGCTGAGAATGACTTAGTTGAGTCCAAATTACTATTATTCAACAGTGGCAAGCAGTTCTCATCCACTGACCTCATACCTGAGTCAGCTACACTAAATTGTATTTTTTACAGCTCAAGGGGATAATATTTTAAGCACAGAAGGATATTTCTTTTATGGAAGATATAGTGCCCATTTATCTCATGATAAAGGAGATCAATGATGAAAAAAAATACAAATTGAGGCAAAAGAGAGTAGTGCTCTGAATTAACACACATGCTCTGATATTTGTAAAGTAAGACTAAAACTGGGCTAAAACTGGGCTACTCAGCCTTGGCACTATTGACATGTTGGGCCAGATAATTTGTTTTTAGGGGGAAGGCTGTCCTGAACATTGTAAGATGCTTAGTATCATTCCTGACTTTCACTCAGTAGATGCCAATGGCACCACCCCTCTCACCTGTGACAAACAAAAATGTCTCCAGACAATAGAACAACATCACAGGATCCAGACATTTGCTTATAAGAGGGGGAGGTAGGAAAAGGCGAAAGTAGGCAAGCGCTAATCCCAGGGTTAATCCATTACAGTCAAAACCGCTGTCAAGATAAGTACAATTTCCAGTCTAGCCATCCTTGACAGCTACTTCCTCTTGAGGGCCTTTTCTCTTTCATTGTGACAGTCACTGGTTTTAAGGAATGCAACTGTCTGTAACTCAAGAAAGTGACGTGTCAAACTAGGGGCTTTTTAGAACTCCAGGTATGGTCTGGAAGGAAGACTTTAAACTGTGGAATTAACAACAGCTTTGAGTTTTCATTATTTCCCTCGAACTTGCTCTTTTTAGATGACAAGCATGTGCAAAATTAAAATCAATCTAGTAGTCATTTCTGTGACACTACAAACATATTTCATCATTAGTGATTTATCCCATTTAGGAAAAGTAAGCTGGTTAAGCTCAATTTATGGGAAATGCATCAGCAAGAAGATAGGAATCTGGTGGTAAAAATTTAAATGAGTGTGTTGTATATGAAGGCAAACAATCCCTTTTCAGTACAGGTAACTTCTATCTTGGGATACTAAAATTCCAACTTGAAAATATACTGGGGTAGTCTCATAAATCTCACAGCTACTCTGTGGAGTAGCTGCAATGTAATATCATATGAAACATAGACAGCTCGGGGGTACTTAAGAGGTCAACTGGTACAAAATATAGTTCAAGCAAGATCTAAATATACCCATGGTTGCATGATCCATGATTCTCATCTTTAGTTTCAAAACTGCTCTCTACTTTGAGGGGCATAAAGTATGCCCTTCTATAAACTGAAAAAAATCAAGTGAGCTTTGTAGTCATGTGAAACAAAGAAGCTCTCAGTGTATAGCATTTCTCACAGCTTTGGAGATAATCAAAAGAAACAAATAAGAAATTGCTCTTTTCCAATAGCCTGAAGAAATCTGTAAGCTTTTTATAATGGAAAAGCCTGACAGAGGACTATCCTACTCTGACAAAGAATTTTTGGGTTCTGAGCCTACCTTTATTCTTTTCTTCTTTCTTTAAATAATATCGAGACACTTCCATTTTCTCTGTATGCTGGCCTCCTTCCAGCTCTATAAGGAAGATGGAAATGTATCCAGACTCTTGATGAACTATGAGACCCATGAGTTGGTCTACTTGGCATTTTCACTGTGTCAGGCAAAGAATGAATGATCTAAGATTTTTTAGGGAAGATGGTGAAAGATCCCTCTTATTTTTTGTCCTGACACATAAGGACCCTTAATTTAGACATGTGTATCCTATAAATATGTTGTTTTGTTTTGTTTTTGTTTTTACTCCAAATTTAGTATGCTGATGTTGGTACATGTTGGAAGGCAACCATTTTTCATGGTCAGACGTTTTTTAGTTTGCAGATTTGTTACTCGTTCCTGTCAAAAGCATTGTGTAAGTGTCCTTTGTCACATTACTCTAGTACCTCAACATAAAGCCATAAAATTACTGAGTACAATGAAATGTCTAAACAAAGACATCTATCTTAATATAATGTTATCATGTCTCTGAAATTAAATTCTACATACTTACTCTTAGAAAGATCTGGTTTTTATGTCATTTACATTTTTTTTCTTTTTTAGTAAAACACTTCAAATGTGAAATGAGTTTTAAAAATGTGCAAAAAATGAGTACATCTTAAGGCACTTTGGGGTTTCCCATATATAAATTTTGCCAAACTCTCAGTTGAAAGAAGTGAGTCTGGAAGTAAGGAACTCCAAATACCAAGCATTCAAAGCTAATTTGATTAATCAGATAAACCTTAGGAAGACTTGGGACATTCCACAAATATTGTCTGGAAACGATCTCAATTTGCCAAATTCCCAAGCACAAAAAATGTCCGGGATACTCCCTCCTGGCTTTCTGCTGACTTGCGTTTTCATTCACAATGACATGTTTCTTAGGTTTATCCTCATGTCGCAAATGCAGCCTCCTGTCCAGCATTCTCAAAATCATGTCTCTGAGTTGATGTTTGTTGCACAGAGGAAAAGGTTTTACAGTAATAAGACCTAGAAGATCAGGGAACTGCTCTAAGGTAAACATTCAGGGGGCCTGCAGGCACTGCCACATTACACAATTCACTTGAGCCCTGGTCAGGACTAGAAAAGCTGGTTAAATTTCTTCTTTCCCTTCTCCCCATTCCTCCTTCTTCCCCTTTTAAAGGGAGAGGTAGCATAGACGGTGAGGGGGAGGAACTTGGACTTTGGAGTTAGGCTGCCTGATTTGAACCTCACTCTACCACTTGCCAGCTGTTTAGTCTTAGGCAAATTATTTAACTTCTCTGTGACTGAGTTTGTTCATTGTAAAACCTATCTCCCAGAAGGCTGTTATAAGGATTAAATGAGTTAATATATGTAAAACTCTTATGACACTATCTAGCATCTAGAAAGTACTCATTGGAAAAAAAAGTAAAAAGAAACAGGTGGGCGTGGTGGTTCCTGTTGTATGGATCTCTGACACGTGGGGTAATCTGTGCACATGGCCAACACCACCTCTGCTTTATATCACCGAGTTCAAGTCCTATAGAGGTTGATGAACACTTCTGATGCCCATTTTCAATTTCTCAGGAGAGAAACTATGATTGGCCCTAACTTGTGCTTGGGATCCCCCACAGAACTGAGTCTCTGTAACCATGCGGCCAACATCTTTCACGACATATGAAGTTTTAGGGATCCATTCTGTCTGTGGATAGTTCTTAGCAAAGGGGGAGGCATGACTGAACAGATCCCTTAGAAAGTCCCTACTACATTATTTTATTAGTTTGCTAGGGCTGCTATAATAAAACACTACAGATTAGGTGGGTTAGACAATAGAAACCTATCTTCTCACTGTTCTGGAGGCTGAAAGTCTAAGATCAGTGCACTGGCAAGCCTCTCCTGAGGCTTCTCTCTGGCTTACAGATGGCTGCTTTCTTGCTATGTCCTCATGAGGCCTTTTCTTTTTTTTTTTTTTTTTTTTTTCTCCTGGTGTCTCCTCCTCTTCTTATAAGGGTACCAGTCCTATTGGATTAGGGCTCCACCCTTATGACCTCTTTCAACCTAAATTACTTCCTAAAGGCCCTATCTCTAAATATAGTTACATGTGGATTAGGATTTCACTTTCTGAATTTCATGGAGACTGGGTGGGTAGGGACACAATTCAGTCCATAACATTTATCCATTTATCTTAGAAATAACTTTTGTGAGGTTTCTGTCTTGAACACTGGTAAAAACCATATTTTTTGGCCTTTTCTTAAGTTTTAATCTTAAATCCTTTGTTTATTATCATATGAGGAAGTGATGGGGGCAGTGGATAAAAATTCTCCTTTTCAAGCTACTTATTAAAGGTCACTTAGAAAAATAAATAAATAAAATAAAATAAAATAAAATAAAATAAAATAAAATAAAATATAAAATAAAACATGTGCTACTAAGGTTACCAGGCTGGCTTAATAGGAAAAAGTGTGGGAAAAAAAAAAAAAGAAAGAAAAAGTATGAGACTCTTGATCTCAGGGTCCTGAGTTACAGCCCCATCTTGCATGTAGAGGTTACATATATACATAAAAACTTAAAAGAAAAAGAAAAAGGTGACTTATAGTCTTAATAGTATGGAATATTTCTAATAACTGTATTGGAAAAAGTTGTTGCTGAAGCCATTGTTCAGTCTAGGGCATGGGTAGGGGTATTGTTTAAGCATGTACTTGATTAATTTAGTGGTTAAGATTGTATGTCTATATAGCCCATATTTTTTTTAATATAGTTAAGTTACAGAAATTTAAAAATATTTCTGTGCTCTAGTTGCTGATAGCATAAGGGCTTTGATCCAAGCTGCAGAGTAGACTCAATAAGAATCATTGTACAAAGGTGCATCACTCTCCCAAGTTTTTCTTATTTAGCCACTCAAAACTCTAATAATTTTTCATTTATCTGAAGATAAAAGCCTATATGTCATTAGTATGTTGGGAAAGTTGTCTACTCTCCAGGTCATTATATTAAAACTAGGAGGCTTTTTTTCCAAATAGAATAAAATCTCAGCTAAGCAACAAATAAGAAAAGACAAATGTTACTAATTTAGGTAGAGTGTTATGCAAAAAGTGACCAAAAGAGTAAATTCTAAATTCCTATAAAACTTATTTCTTTTTTGGAAATACTTTTTTTCCTTCAAACCATAATTGATACTGTCTCCTTGGAAACAATCCTAAGACTAGTTAGGTTACTGGAAAACATGTAGTTTAAACTTAAATTATAGTAATGTGTTGCCTCTTCCTATTAGTGCCACTTGTGCTAGTAAAGACAACTTGAGTATGCCTCTATCATGCTATAGGCTAATTCTGATGGAAAGATGCTCCAACTCTGAAATGTGAGCTGAGAAGGATGTGTCCACATTTCTCAGTGCAAAGTAATACATGGACATTTTGATTTCACTCATTGCTTTCTTGGGCAAGGTTAACGTAGCTCTGTGTCCATGAGACAAAGTCAGCTTCTTGAGCTTACAAGAATATATGAGAGATTCAATAAGTTCATATCATGAGGCTGGATTGCAGACAGATAGTTTTTCTTTCACATGACATTCCAACACTATTGTTGGAATGCTTATAGAATGTATTTAAATTTAGCAACTCCCTCTCTTTAATTGTAGTATGGAAGGCACTGTCCTAGGAATCTTGGGAATAAGAAGATAAAACAAAGTTGGCCCTTGGGACACCTGGGTAGCTCAGTGGTTGAGCATCTGCCTTTGCTAAGGGCATGATCCTGTGGTCCTGGGATTTAGTCTCACATCAGGCTCCCTGCATAGAGCCTGCTTCGCCCTCTGCATATCTCTGCCTCTCTCTGTGTGTCTCTCCGAATAAATAAATCTTTAAAAGCAACAACAACAAAAAGTTGGCCCTCAAGAAAGTCAGTTCAATGAAAGAAATTCAAATTGATTTTACTACTTAATGTGATGTAATATATTATATTGGAGATGCAACAACCATCTGGAAGTGCAAAATGAGACAAGTTTATAGATGAGATTGATGTGTAGACACAGCAAACCCACTGCTTGGTATGCACTGCTGGGTGTCCATGGCTCTATCCCAGCACAGAAATCTCAGCAGCAGGGAGTAATGCTGGTGGCTCTCATGAGTGACTTTGGGATGATCAAGTGGGAGGAAGGGAGAAAGGCATTTGACACAGAAAGTCTGTATTAACTTTGCTATTAATAAAAAGCTTTATTTTATCTATTATTATTATTATTATTATTATTATTATTATTATTATTATTACCTAGAGGCCAATATTCTTGAAAGCAAAGACATTTGGCTTTCTGGTTGTGTTTTAGGGTGGGAGCTTAAACCTATAGAATGTGACAATGCTCTGGTCAACAACAGAATGGTTAACAAAGAAATCACTGATGTTAAAGTAAATTTATTAAATGTGAGTTCATCTATTTCTCAGATAATTAAAGCATTACTTATGGCAAACAAGTTTCTCAACTCTCGGTTCTGACTTGGAGCATCTTTCTAACAGATTTAGCTGATAGTATGATACAAAGATACTCAAGTTGTCTGTGTTTGCTTAATGGTATTGTATTTTGTATATATTATAATAGAATATGCACAGCTGAACTGTTTTTTGGCATAGCCAAACTTGGAGTTTAAATGCTCCTTTTTCTACTAACAAAGCATATGCTGGAAGTTATTGTTTTCTGAGAGCCATGTTTTATTTCATGTTGGAATTTAGATATAAAGTCTTCCATTGATCTAATACTAATTTAATTTTTTTGCAAGTACCTTTGACTTAGCAAATTCACTAGTCACAATGATTTGATTTGGAAGCTTTGGAAATGGGGGTGATATCTTCGAAAAGTCATGGTGAGAGAGTAACAGCTGGCTAAGCCTGGCTCCAGTACTCCATGATCATTCTCTATTTCTTGAAATATGCTGAATGGTTTGAAATTGAAATGGCATGGGTGATGACAAATATGTATGACATAAATATTTGGTGGCTGAACTATCTGAGATATAGTCATTCAAAAACTAAATGAAGATAGATCCCAAGTTGCAACTTCTTCAAGTTACTATGTCTACCCAAGCAACACGAACCAGACAGCATGTGAAGAAACTCTTAAGACCCCTCCTACCCTTGAACTGTCTTCTCAATCTGTTGCCAAATGAAATTTTGCTCCTCTCATCATTTTTACTACTCACCTGGAGGCTTGATTCTTCCTCTCCTTACTTGGTCATCCAGTCTCAAGGCCCATTTCTTTAACTATTTTCTTAGTTCCTTTGGCAATAGTTATCTTGCTTTATTCCTGCTCAGTACTGCTTTAGGAAACATCTCAATTTGCCACAATATACAGAAATTAACAAACATGTTTTTAGTATTTTTCAGTCATATTAACATAAGAGCTAGGAAGCTTCTTAACTCACTAGGTTTTGAGCTTTTGTTTCTGAAGCAGTTTAGAAGAGTAAATTTGAAAACATAAATGGAGCTTATCCAGTAAGACCCAAATAACATTAATAATCAGATATGTTGAGGACACTGTGTCTCTAAAGTTGAGGCCAATATCAAACACTGATTTTTTTAAAAATAGTTTTTATTAGAGTGTTAGATATTTAAAAATAGTATATGAAATGTAGGCCACTCCACTTAATAAAATAAAATAAAGAACATGTCGTCTCATAATCACTTTCTAGTTTCAGCCTGAGGTTTTGATAAAGTCTAAGAAGGAATTGCCAATAAGCTGGGATGATGATGATTTAGTATCATGCAGAAATATAAAATCTCATGCTAGCTGTGCACATTTGATATCCTGACTTAAACATTTTGACTGTGTCAAAGGATTTTTCTGAATTTGCCAAAAAGAAAAATCAGCCAAATGTCTATGACTATTACACATCTATGACCACCTGTTGCTTTTCTGAACTCACAAAACACTTCGTTTGTACCTTCATTACAATACTTAGCAATTTATTCCTTGTGTTAAAGCTCTTTGTATCTTAGTTTCCCCAACAGCCTGTAAACTCTTTGAAGTCATGATATACACCTAATCTATCTTTGAATGCTCCATAACACCTATCCCAGAAGTCAGTAAATGTTTATGGAATGGATAAATAAGAATAACGGATGATGCTATTTTTGTATCACCATTCTAGAACTAAAGTTGCCAAATTCATCTTGGCATGTAACAGATTTTAGAAGCAAAGTTTTATGCACATGGGGGCCAAGAAGAGTAATGCACATTCCTGAATGAATGAAGGATAGCTGATGACTTCAAAGCCACCAGCAGACCATTTACTTTATCTGGGATCAAGGACTCTGCAAGGATAAAAGGCAAAGGAAGTCCTACTCCTTGAAAACAAATGTTTTCTTAAAATAGAGGTTTGCTATCTAAAGCTCCTTTAATTCCTTGGGTTCAGCCCTATGAAATCATTCTCCTTGAAGTTTAATCATCCCAAATCCCATAATAATAATTTAGGGAAAGATAAATCACCATAGAAAACACAGAATATGGTAGAATTATAAGTCTAGCATTAGGAAGATTTGACCTGGTTATAATAAAACTTATCCATGGAAGCACTGTGGTTAGAATTGGTGTGAATTCACTCACTTGAAACTTGAAGATACCAACAGGACATAGAGAGGCCTTTGCACAAAGCAATGGACAGCCATAACTCCTAAGTTAGTTAAATCAAAGCAGGCTTTTTCACATATATGATGTTTGATATTGTAATTATTTTTTTGTGTTTTTATGCTTGTGTTAAGAAAGAGACATTGGCAGAAAATAGACAATGCTTCACTTAGGAAGAGAAATTTGTAAACTGGTGAAGAGTAGAAATATTTAATCCTTGATCAATGAAATTCTTTCAGAATCTCATTACACTGACCTTGTCTCTCTTTTTTCCCTCAGATTTGGCAGCTGTGTCAGGGATTATGGTTTTTAAGAAAAGTAGATTTTTTTTTCTTTTTAAATATCCATGTATCTACAAATGTGAAACTTTAGAATTTCAAAATATGATAAAAATTTTTGTCACTTTATAGGTTTTGATTTAATTTATTTTAGAAGCTTCACCATTCTTTTGATAGTAGCTGACAGATCCAATCCTGTTCCCATATGCTTTCTGCTATTTAAAAAGAAACAGTACACAATTGCCTCAGAGAAGCACCATGTGTTTCCAAAGTGTGAATCTGAAAACTATCCATCTGGTCATGCTGGCATCTTTCTAAATTGCATGTGATTGAAAGAAATGTATTCAACATTTTGCAACTCTTTGGCCAAATGATAAAGATAACAAGGTAAAGGAGATAATTTTTTCATTTCCATTTATTGAAAATCAAATCTGTTCCCTCAGCCTGGAATACCTTGCCCACCCTTCCACCTGGATGGCCCCAGTCATCCATCAAGACCCAAGTCACATGCTGTTTCCTTAGTGATTCTCTGTAACCCCAGCTCTGCATGCTTGTACAACTCTATTCATGTTGGTATAAAAATGCTTATTTACTTTGATTAAAATGATTTTTTAAAATATTGCCTCTCCTAATGCTATTCAGTAAAACAAAATATTATTACAATATTCCGGACACTAGTCTAAGGCCTGTAGATATAGTCTTGTATAAGCAGAGAGTATTTTTGCCCTATAGAGATTACAATCTAATTGGGAAGAAAAAAATTGGGCAACTAATTACACTTAAAATTGATACTCAGTGGGGAGATAACTACATCTGGAAATCTCATGTAGTCAAAAATAATTTGGAAGTCTTTTAATATTATTGCTATTATTAATAATTATGTCTTAGATGATGTAAATATTCAGATTAATTTTCTAGCTTTGTGGAATCATTGGAGGGATCTATTCTACTTCACATTTCTTATGGAAATGATGAACAGTTACTGAATTATGGGCTAAGCCTAGTGCTAGGTTGTATATGTGTATTACTTTATGATGCATTTGCAAACCTTCTATGGTGAAGTTATGAAGTTATTTTTTTTCAAACTTAAATTAATCCTAAAGATAAGATTTTATTTCAGGGTCTTTAAGAGGGAGATAAGTTATATCGAATCATTATAGCTTCCCCTATGTAATACTAAAATATGTCCACATATTAATTAAGTAGAAATAGTAACTTTATGTTAAACTGATAAGAAACCAGGACATCTTGCCACAAAACATTAAGAGCAAAGTGACTTCCCATTTTTTGATTACGTTGAAATGCACAACTGAATTAATTGTTATGAGGAACAATTCAGTAAAAAAAAAAAAAATAGTTCATCAGATTTTGGTTAGATTGATTGTCAGAGATTTCAGTTCATTAATGAAATAATCTGTGTCTGCCCTAAGTGGGGACACATCTTGATTATGGCTCCTACTAGAAACTAAATTCCTGAAGGCCAGCTCTGATCTCTACTTCTTTTGAACTTCATCATAGCCTCCGGACTAGAATATTACACCAGATGAAACTTGGCCCCAGTTAAATAAATCAATTTTGACCCTCTTTTCATGCTATCCAAATGCAATAAATTTAATTAATATTCATTCATTTACCCATACAGGCATCCTCTGCTAGCCAAACTCTATACCAGGGCTCTTTTGCTCTACAAACTCTGAAACTATATCGAAATACTAACACTTCAAATTAGAAAAGTACTAAAGAATATGGATTTCAGGTACTCTTTGGAAAGCTAGTTTCTGTGCACTGTTGGTAGGAAGAAACTGCCTACTCTTCAGGAGAGATGGGGGGAAGAGGGTGTTGTTACAAGATTAATATGGGAGAAGCTTACAAGATGTGCTGGGAAGGGAGAGAAATGAGATCAGGATGACAGCTAGAAGGCACTGATAACTGAAAAAGTGAAGTTTTAATTTCTTGCGAAAGAAAACATTTACTTTTTCAAGTTTTGAAAAGCTGTACGTTAGAAATAGTTAATCCAAATTATTGTTCAACAATATTGAGTATATTTGCTACTCTGCTCCAAGAAAGCTCTGCTGAAAGTTGTGTGATCTTCAAGTTAGTGTAATGAAGAAGAAAACCCCTTGAAAATCTCTCACTTTGTCAGGACTGAGCTGAGGGCAGATGACTCACAGTATGGATTCAAGTTAAATCATTTAACCTTTTTTTCTTATTCAACCCATCTGGGAAGCTGAATACAAGCACTTCACTAGGAAACAGATGGTGCTCCAAAGCTAAATTTTCCCAGATTAAAAAAGAAGAAAAATGTGTTATAAGCACTAAAGGAACCAAACGTGGAAAAAGACCAGGGATTAAAAGGAAAAGAACTATAAACTGGATCAAGCCTTTTCCTCTGTAAAAAAAATAATGTAATACTTAAAAAAAACAGTCCTGTGAGATGACTTGGGGACAAAGTGAAATATTTCCCAAGTACCATATGTGTAAAGGTGGTCATGATTAATAGTATGTATGAAAAGTAAAATGCTCTCTTTGGCACATAATTATGTGTTCATTTACCTCTCTATCTCAGAAAATGAATATATTTACTTCACAGAACAGTTATCTACTTGACATCTGTAAAGTTAAATACTAATAAAAACATTTCCTGAGAAAATTTATGGGATTCATCTGATTATAGCTCTGATGAAATTTAATACATTGGACAAATGAAAAATATTTCCAACATGTTGTAGAATAACTCTTTTCTAATCTATTTCTCTCTCTATATATATATATATGTTTTGCTTATATATGTATAATGTATATAATATTGCTTGAACAAAATGCAGGCCATTGCCCTTTGCTAACGTTGGATGATTATAATGTTACTGTATATAAAAGTATATTAAATTCAAATGTGTATATACTGTATATAAAAGCTTATTAAATTCAAATCCATCTGTGCTTAAGTGCCAATATTTACATCTTTCATATTTTATGGAAGAAGAAATGTCCTGTTGTAGCTAAACTAAAGCTATATTGACGAATAAAGTAGAACATAACAGAAAGTATCTATACCTTTTTATTACCTGAATGGTTGTGATAAACTTGGGGGTCGTTAGCTTCCTATTTAAAATATGTAGTTCATAGATGAGGTTGAGTATGAAACCTGAGAAATTCACACTGTAGACTTCCAGATGCCACAGTATTAAAACCCAGACTGGACTTAGAGTCTGAGACTGCCTCCAAAAGGAGGTTCCATTGTGGTTGAGGCAAATGGTGCTTTCCTAACCCAATACAACCTTTCTTGACTAATTCTCAAAATCTTGTTTATAAAACAACAAACATGTACATATTTTTTCTTCAAAGAATCACTTTTTTTATTGGATTTGGGTCATCCTCCTGTTACTGAGAAATATAGATGAGGCATGGCTAAATGGCTAAGAAGCAGTGAAAATTAAAAGGCAAACTTCTGGTTTTAAGAAAAGAGAGTTCTATATGTCTCTTACTCTAATTTCCTATTGGGAAAAGATAAAAAACATTGAGTATCATTATGGCTTTTAATGTCCATAATAATGAATGTCCAAATAAATTCTCTAGTTTAACACAGCTCCTGTTCAAAGCAACAAATGCATCCTTGGGAATGTTTGCATAAGTAAATCTAATAGAAGCCCATTCAATCTCTTGAGACTTCCAAACTAATCTGTGGGTCCCTCCATTATTCTTTTTTGATGATACATATTCAATTATATTTATAAAATATTATAAAAACATATATTCAATACATTTGCATATTAGTCATTACATATATCCATATATACATTCTGACTACATTTACATAATTCTTTTCCTTTAATAGTAAAAATATTTTTCCAAAGAAGATGTACAAATGGCCAACAGGCACTTGAAAAGATATCCAACATCTTTTCTTATAGTTATCAGAAAAATGGTAACAAAAACCACAATGAGATATTATCTCACATTTGTGAGATTGACCAGAATTAAAAAGACAGAAACATAACAAATGTTGGTGAGGTCGTAGAGAAAAGGAGACCCTCATACACTACTGGTGGGAATGAAAATTGGTGCAGCCACTGTGGAAAGCAGTATGGAGGTTCCTAAAAAAAAGTAAAAATAGAACTATCAGGGTGTCTGTGGTGGTTCCATTGGTTAGGCATCTGCTTTCAGCTCGGATCATGACTCCAGGGTCCTGGGATCAAGCCTCACATTGGCTCTCTGCTCAGTGGGGAGCCTGCTTCTCCTTGTCCTTCTGCCTGCCACTCACCCTGCTTGTGAACATGATCTCTCTGTCAAATAAAGAAATAAAATCTTTTTTAAAAAAATAGAAGTACCATATGATCCAGCAATTCCACTTCTGGGTGTTTGTTGGAAGAAAATAAATACATCAGTTTGAAAAGACATTATGTACCCCAATATTCACTGCAGCATTATCTACAATAGCCAAGACATAGAAGCAACCTAAGCATCTATCAATGGATGAATGAGTAAAGAAGATGTAGTATCAATACAAACACACACACACACCATACACACACAATAGAATATTACTCAGCCATAAAAAGAATGGAATCTTGCCACTTGAGACAACATGGATGGACTAGATGGTATTGGACCAAGCAAAATAAGTTAGAGAAGAAAAATACTGTATAATTTCACTTACCTGTGGAATCTAAAAATAAGCCAAGCAAATGAATAAACAAAATAAAATGGAAACAGACTCATGGATACAGAAAACAAATTGTTGGTTTTCAGAGTGGGGAAAGGTTGAAGAATGAGTGAAAGAGAAGGAGTTAAAGATATACAAACTTCCTTTTGTGAAATAAATAGGTCATGGGTATATAATGTACAGCATAGGGATTACCATCAATAATATTGTAATAATTTTGTATGGTGATAGACAGTAACAAGACTTATTGTAGGCATCATTTTGTAATCTATAAATATTGAATTAACATGAGATACACCTGAAACTAATAGGAAATATTACATGCCAATTATACTTCATAATACTAGTAAAATTAGCAAGAACAAAATTAAAAGTTAAAAACAGAAACTATTGATATGAAGAATTCAAATTCCCAAATAATACTATATTTGTGATTCAGTTAAATTTGGAGAAAAAGGGGCTTACATTCCAATTTAAAAAGGATTCTTTACAAAGATACATCTGTTGCTGTACACAGACCTCCAAAGATTTGCATTGGCTCCTTGGCCTGTAAGTTTCTCACAGAAGAGATTCAGCTGTATTTGAAGGTGGTTTATAAAGGAAAATATCTGGAAAGTATAGGACCAGCATGCTGGCTCCTGGTACATCATATCCAGCAAGTTCCCAAGGCTCTGGTAGTACAAACCAATATGGCCTTCCATGGAGACACTTGGCCCTCTTAGGTGACACATATTGACTTTTCCCATCATTATCTCTAGTGTACCTACCTTCGAATGATCTCCCTTGCAATCTGAATATCACTTCCTTAGTAACAGTAGTAAAGTTTTCTTCCTTTCTTTTCCCCAAACTGATCCTGAGACGTGGCATGCTATTTGGGCTCCGTGTAGGTTAAGAATCATTTATAGTCAGAAGCAAGTCAAAGCTCAACACTGACATTAGGTAAGTAGTCAGGTTCACTTAAGAACAGTATATTTACATTTATATATTGATGGTCCAGAACAGCATATATACAGAGTATAAGCTCATATAAACACTTTTAAATCATTTCTACTCTCTTCATAAATCTCCGGTAAAATCTAGCATAAAAGCATTTTGTTGCTGTGTATCTATGATTAATGTTAAAAATGACTAATATTGTCCGTTGTTATCATTTCTCTCTGAGGATCAATTCTCTATATATACATTCACACATTCTATTTCCCTTCCTCATTGTACAGCAAGAAGTGCAGCCAAAGTGGATGTAATCTGAACATATCACAAACTCTAATTGGTGGCTTCAAGTTTGATGCACTCCACAGTTGCACTAACCTTATTAACTCCCAGTGGTTGGAAAAGGTCTCCAAATATGCAACAGATTTAGAAGGAAGATGGAAACTAAGCTCAAATTTTAAAGTCTGCTAGTTTAATGTCATTTAAGTTGCATCATTTTATTTTTTAAAAGATTTTATCTATTTATTTGAGAGAGAGAACAAGTGAGACAGAGAGAGCAAGTGAAAGCTGGGGGTAGGGACAAAGGGAGAGGAAGAGGCAAGCCCCTCACTAAGCAGAGAGTCCAGACTCAGGGCTCAATTCCAGGACTCCAGGATCATGAACTGAGCCAAAGGCAGATGTTTAACTGACTGAGCCACCCAGGGACCCCTAAGTTACATCATTTTAAAATAGATAACCAAACTTAAAGCCACTTATATGACTAATGGTTGTATCAAATGAGAAAGCATGCATGTCAGGGTATTCAGAAAATTGCTAATAGCATACTCTTAGCACACCATGAAGAAAAAGAAAGGAAACAAACATTTTTGTATATCTTCTATTTTCTAGGCACTATGCTAATAGCTTTTGTTTTATCATCTCATTTAATCTTCTAAATATCTTCTCACATATATATCATTATACCTATTGTACAAATGAGTAAACTAAAAGCACAGTGAGTTTAAACTACCCCATCTCTGGTCTGTATAGATCCAAAGCTCATATCCTCTCCACTATATTGTACCATTTTCCACAAGAAGGAGAAAACTTACATTTATATACTCCTTAATGCTTTTAGACCTCTTAAAGACAAATGTTTTTATCTTGACTTGCAAAAGCTCCTACTGCTGCAAGGACTTCAACAGTTCTCTTCAATTCCATGTGGTTCATTCAGGAGCATTGAGACTCCCCACAATTAGTGCATACAAGTTCTGAATTTCTACTCACAGCTTAGAGGAAGAAATAGCACAGATTTCCTCGTCTTTTATTTTTAATGCCTCTTAAATAAAATGACACTTCTATTTTTCAATATGGTGATTATTTTTATATGTTTTCTGATAATTTTAAATTTCTAATATTATTCTTAAATCACTATCTTGCTTGAGTTTTTGAGTGTAACTTTGTGATTAAATTTATTCTCTTAACTATTATGTGTCAAAAGAAAAGGCATCTAGGCTTCCATCAACCTGGCTTATTTGACTTCTGCTTTTTTTCCCTTTTCTCTTCCTAAAATTTTCTTTTCCCAAAGGAAGAAAATCTTGACTTGTTTTGAAATTTTCAACTAAATAGCTAAAAGCCATATAGCATTATTTGTTTTCCTATTGTAGCTTTTATAAACAATATTTCTCAACATCTAATGCAATCAAATGAACAATTATTGAATCATAAAAGATGGGAACAGTCTAATCTGAACTAGACTTGTTTAGAAGTTGACCACGTTAAAAAAAAAAAAAAATATATATATATATATATATATATATCAAAGCAAGGGTGCCTGGGTGGTGCAGCTGGTTAAGCGACTGACTCCTGTTTTTGTCTCAGGTCATGATCAAGGTCATGAGATCGAGCCCTGCATCAGGCTCTTTGATCAGCATGAAGTCCACTTAGACTCTCTCTCTCCCTCTGTACCCTCCACTGCCACTTACTCTCTCTCAAATAAATAAATCTTAAAAAAAAAAAAAGAATTAAAGTATCTCTGATGGTTCCCTTCCAACAATATAAGTGATATGCAAATAATTTGTGTATTAATCACATTTTGAATCAATATTACTCAGGGTTTTCTAATCTGGTCTTTGCACTAGTCCGTGTCATTAAAGGTTCTGTGGAAATAAGTTTTAGGGAAGTTCTCAGTACTCCATTGACCTCTGGAGTTTCATATTGTACCTCTATTCATCTATTTAATAGTGACTTTGAGAAAATCTGTTGTAAAGTAACTAATTTGTTTTGGTCATGAAATTCTTCTTTGGCTTGTTAACTTTGCCTGTAACTATTGCTTCTTAGAACAGGCATTGGGAAATTTTGGTGTAATCATTTGCAAGTGGAAATATTTTTGTGGGCTATAATGGTTGAAGTGCTCATTAATTTTGTGGATAAACGAAAAAAGAAATAGGATATATGTGTTTAAAAGAGACAGAATATCTAAAAATTCATAACCTTTGAGTTCATTACTCTAATTAATTATTCCTTAATAAAGAAAACTGGCAGTACTCAACTGCATTTTCCAATAGCTATTTTTGTTTTTTGGCAAATAAGTAACAGAGTTTTCAGACCAAGAAGACCTTCTAGATCTTAACCATTTTCAATGCAAGCATGCTGAACTCTTTGGAATGGTCTCTAAGGGCTCATTATCATTTGAACATCAAGAATTAAATCATTAAGGGGGGCCCGGGTGGCTCAGTCAGTTAAGCATTGGACTCCTGATTTCAGCTCAGATCATGATCTCAGGATCGTGAGATTGAGCCCTGAGTGTGGCTCCTGCTGGGCATAGATCCTGCTTTAGATTCTCTCTTTCTCACACATAGGCTCTCTCTCTCTCTCTCAAAAAAAAAAAAAAAAGGATCATTAAGGTAGGTATCAAGCTATGACTTCTATTGTGCTCTCCCCTGAGCCTGGCCACAAGGATTCCAACAGGGAGTCTGTTATAAATAAACAGATCTTTGTGGCTGTCCATGGTCTTAAATTTCTACACTCCTGTGTTAATTTTCACTTGCAAATATGGAAGGATAAGATCCAACTTCCTGTCCTTTTACTTGTTATCTAAAACACTCTACTCATATATGGGAATAAGAAATTGTGTGCTCTTTAGAGAACTCATTCAAGTGTCTATACAGAGCTCCAAAAATATCAGTAATAGGAGCACCTCGGTGGCTCAGTTGGTTAAGCTTCAGACTCTTGAATTCAGCTCAGTCATCATCTTAGGATCACGATCTCAGGGTCGTGGGATTGAGCCCTGTGTCCAGCAGGGAGTCTACTTCTCTTTCTCTCCCTCTACCCTCCCCCAGATCCTGCTCACTCTCTCTCTCAAATAATACATCTTTTAAAAAGCCAATACTATTAATAATCCATCCGTTTTTTCACTACAAACCTATTAAAATGACAAAAATTTTTTTTAGAAAAGTACTGACAGTACCAGATGCTGGCAAGAATGTGGAGAAACTGGACCTCTCATAAATTGCTGATGGGAGTATAAAATGTCACAACCACTCTAGAAATTTGTCAGTTTCTTATAAAATTAAACATATTTACCATGTGACCCAACAATCATACTCTTGGAGTTTTATTCTAGAGAAATTAAAATTATGTTCATGCAAAAACCTATCCATAATGTTTATAATGACTTTAATTATCATAGCCTCAAACTTGTAACAACTCAAATGTCCTTCAATAGGTGAAGGATAAACACACTGCAGTAATCCATACCATGAAACACTATTCAGTGATAAAAAGGAACAAACTATTATTATATGAAGAAACAAATGAACCTCAAGGCAATTATGTTGAATTAGAAGAAAGCCAACATCAAAATTTCGTATACTGTATGAGTCTACTTATATCATTCTTGAAATGATAAATCCATAGGAATGGAGAATGATCAGTATTTGCCAGGTGTTGGAGAAGGAGAAGGTATAGCTATAAAGGGTACCACAAGGAAGCTCCTTTGTGATGAGCTCTATATTTACTGTGGTGGAGCTCATATGAATCTATACCTGTGATAAAATTGTACAGAACTATATATACATGCACCAAAAAATAAGTACATTCAAAACCCTCTGGAATCTGAGTAAAACCTGTAGTCTAGTTAATTGTATTGTGTTAATGCCAATTCCTGGCTTTGAAAAATTATAATTATGCAAGATGTTGTCACTAGGGAAAGCCAGGTGATAGGCATAGGGAAACTCTCCACTCTATTTTTCAACTCCTAGAGTTATCATTTTTTCAAAATAAAAAGTGTAAAAAAAACTTTAAAACTTTCATCTGTTTTTTTAGAGGTAGGGGGTGGGAGAAATTGGTAAAGAGGGTTAAAAGTCATAAAATATCAAAATAATTAAGTCGTGGGGAAGTAATACAAAGTATGGTGACTATAGTCAACAATAGAGTAGGCATACAGAAAAATTGTTAAGAGTAGATCTTAAAAGTCCTCACCACAAGAAAAAAAAAAAAAAACCTTGTAACTATGTACGGTGGCAAATGTAAAGTAAACTAAGCATGGCGATCATTCTGCAAGACACACAAATATTGAATTGTTATGTTGCATACCTGAAACTAATATAATGTTATATGTTGATTATGTCACATAATGTTATATGTCAATAAGAAAAAATTTCATCTCTTTTTAAGAAGGTTTATGTCTTGGGTCACTTTTGCAAATTCAGCTATGTAAAAGAAATAATATGGCCAATCTGCAGTGTGGTCTCTGACTCAGAACTCTTGATCATTTTGCCCAACAATACCAATTCTGTACAGTGAAACTCAGAGGTAAGACTTATATTGATGTTTTTTGTTAAATGAAGCTCACAGTTTGGTTATCTTTGCCTCACAGACAGCAAATAAAGATAATTTTCAACTTTAAGTTTAAAAGAGATGTTATCTAAACATACTCTTTAACAACAATGGGATTTAACATGGAAGGTAAGGATTACACTGCAGTTTGGGGGACAATGCTCTTTAAGCTAAGAGGGAATTACTAACATTTTCCTTGGTACGAATGCATTCGGGGAAAAACTAAAATAAGATAATCACATAATGTGGACAATGATCTGATTAAACGCTTATGTGATTCAAAGTGTCAGATGTGTGATTCTGGGAGTGGCACATGGTGGGATTATCAGTGGAATTCTGTGAAAAGTTTTAAACTTCTTCTGGATGATTTGGAGGTCTAGAAATACAATATTGATAAAAATTAAAATGTCAGACCCATGTCTAGGATGTGGCATGAAATGGAACAGCCTTCTTGAGTGACCTCTAGAAAGTCATTTATATATTTATCTAAACTTGCCTTGGCCATATTTCCTTTATGGAGAGTTCTAGATGACTGGTTTAGTAGTGAAAAAAATACATAAATTGTTTAAAATAATTTTATCACAATCCAAATCATGATTAGATCTATAGCTATAAATGTTTCTCAGCTTGTATCATCTTAGTCACGCCAAGGCATTCGCTGTCTCTACTTTCCTTTAGGCACTTGCTCCCAACTTGTCAATTTGTTTTCCTGACTGTCCTACAGGGTTTACATATCTCCATCTTAATACATCAATACTGAGTTCATAGTTTATTCTTACAAACTTGTTTCTGTTTCTGGAGTCTCAGTCTTGGTGAATGGTGTGAATGTCCATCAAATTCCCAAGTTTGGGGATTCCTGGGTGGTGCAGCGGTTTGGCGCCTGCCTTTGGCCCAGGGCGCGATCCTGGAGACCCGGGATCGAATCCCACGTCGGGCTCCCGGTGCATGGAGCCTGCTTCTCCCTCCTCCTGTGTCTCTGCCTCTCTCTCTCTCTCTCTCTCTCTCTCTCTGTGACTATCATAAATAAATAAAAAATTAAAAAAAAAAAAAAAGAAGCCCAGGGCTCTGCCCCTCACTAGATATTGACCCTGGGCAAGTTTATTTAAAAAAAAAAAAATTCCCAAGTTGGAATACCCTTTCTTTCACCCAGCCCTGCATGCCAGTGTCACACACTGCCCACTCTGTCTCACAAACATTTCCAAACTCAGACTCTGCTGGTTATTAGAGTTGCCATGTTCATCTCAGCATGCCATCCCTCCTGTGTTAAGATCTTCACTGGCTCCTTAAGCCTGGATCTTACCTGTTCTCAACATAAATACAAAATAACCATTATGTGATGTGATAAAAGCGTTAGCTAATGCTACCATAGTAATAACGTTGCAATATATAAAAGTATTAAACCAACACATTGCATACCTCAAATCTACACAATGTCATATGCCAATTGTATCTCAATTAACAACAACAACAACACACTACCACCACCAACAAAAAACCCCTCCATCGGCCCCCTCCATTGGCTCCGTGTGATGTTGTATTTATTAGTTTTCTATGGTTGCCATGACAAATTACCACAAACTGAGTGGATTAAAACAACACCAATGGCTACCTTGCAGTTGTGTAGATCATAAATCTGACACAGGTCACACTGGGGGAAAATTAAGGCATGAGCCAGGCTACTTTCCTTCTTTTAGACTCTAGGGGAGAGTCAGTTTGCTGTTCATCTGACTTGTTGGCAGAATTCAGTTTCTGTGGTCATAGGACCAATGTCTTCATTTCCTTGTTGGCTGTGGCCCTAGAGTTTGTTCTCAGCATCTACAGGCTGCACATTCCTTGGTTTGTGGCTCCCTTCCTCCATCTCCAAGCCAGCATCATGTGGCCAAACCCTTCCCATGTTGTGTCTCTCTGACCATTCCTCCATCTCTCTTTGACCCAACTGTCAGACTTTCATCTTTCAATGACTCATGGAATTAGATTGGAGTAATCTAAAATAATCTGGGATAATCTCCCCATCTCAAGATCCTTAATTCTGATCACATGTGCAAAGTTTCCTTTGCCATGTAAGGTAATGTATTCATAGGTTCAGGGGATGAAGATGAATACATCTTTGGTAACCATTTTTCTGAGCTCACAGGTGTGTTGAAGTTTTAGGAAACCTAATAAGTAAATTCTCTCAGAACAGAAAACAATTGAGTGTGCAGGGCATAGAAATGTCAGCTTTATTGGTGATAAAGGTGACTGAGAGATGTGACTTTATTTTTTTATATTAAAGATTTTATTTATTTATTTGAGAGAGAGAGAACATGAGAGAGCAAGACAGTGATCGAGCACAAGTGGGGGAGGCACAGAAGGAGAGGGAGAAGCAGACTCACTGATGAACCGGGAGCCTAGATGCAGGGCTCCATCCCAGGACCCCAGGATCATGACCTGGGCTGAAGGTAGACACTTAACTGACTGAGCCACGCAGGCACCCCGAGATGTGACTTTAGATTCATGGCAAATGGCTTTTCTAATACTTTACCTCTAAATTAGACAGGTTTTCCCACCCAGCCACTGGCCAGTAGCAGCGGACAGAGCACGCTCCTGTGAGCACACCTGTGGAAGAGCAGTGTGAACTGTGCATAGTCAGCCCCAAATTCATCTTCCCCTGATGAACACACTTCTGGCCAAGAGTGTGAAAGGGATAGAGGGACAGGATGGGACAAGTTCTTCTCCATGAAAACAGGACAGAAGGAGACTAAAAAGTGTCCTTCATCATAGTCCACTGACTGAATCCACACTTTAAATACTGTATCTTTCAGGGTCAACTCCCACCTTCTATTTTATCTCTCGTCACTGCCCCCTCCTGAACCCTGTACTCCAGCATCCAGGTCTTCTCACTGTTCCTGTATATACCAATTCCTTGCTCTCCTATTTGCCATCTTCTCTACCTAGACCATCTCACTAGTCTTTGTGCAAACTTTTATTCATTCCTTAAAGGTAACATCACCTGTCTTCTCTGAACACAGCTCTGTAGCTCCCTCCAGAATCCTTTCTCTTGAGGTCATACCTCCTCAATGTCTCACATAGTGGTTGGATTTGGGGCGTAATGGAATCTCATTAAATGTTTTTGAATGAACTTCATGTTTTGCATAAAATTTATTCAAGAATTTCTGTTTGCCTTTCTGCCTTCCTTTTGAGGAAAGGGATTATGTCTCATTCATCTTTTTAGCCCTAGCACTGTCTCTATGCCTGATATATAAAATGTTCTGCATAAACTTTTCCTGAAAGAATATGTAAATTAATGATTTAATTAGTTCTGTCCAAAGCAGAATATATTATTGGAGACGTCTGGATTCTCTGGTCTATTAGTTGCTATTTTTAAAAGCAACTTTTGATATATAAATCAAGATCCCTTTTGTGGCCAACAAAGTCCTAAAGGAGCCAGTCTGAGGACATTCTCTGACCTGCTTACCAAACATACTTTCCTGGCTTGTTCCCTTATTTTGTTTTGACTTTATAGCTCATATAACCACATATGTAATACCATTCTAATGTTATGCTATATTATGTTATGTTATAGATTTTATATTATGTGATATATTGGCTTATTTCTTTTCTGCCCAACTATACTATAAGCCCCATAAGAACAGTGACTTTGTTTTACTCAATATCTCCAACAGTGCCTGCTACATAATAGGCATTAATCTTGTTCAATGAATGAAACGATGAATGAGATACAGTGGAATGAGAGAAAAAATAAGATTTTTGAAATCAGAGAAGACTGGGTTAAAATCCTAGTTCTCTGATCTTCCTAGCTGTCTGGCCTCAAGCAAATCATTTAACATTTAATAATATCTATCTTGCATGGTTGGTGGGATGTTGGCAATAATAAATGTAAAATATCTGGCACACACTAAGTGTTCAAGAAATGGTGGCTATAATTATGTCACTAGCTTTTATAGTTAAGAACATTAATTATGTTAAAATTATTAATGAACGGCAGCCTGGGTGGCTCAGCAGTTTAGTGCCACCTTCACCTTAGTGCGTGATCCTGGAGACGGAGATGGAGTCCCACATCAGGCTCCCTGCAGGGAGCCTGCTTCTCCCTCTGCCTCTGTCTCTGCCTCTCTCTCTGTGTCTCTCATGAATAAATAAATAAAATCTTTAAATAAATAAATAAATAAATAAATAAATAAATAAATAAGATGAGTTTCTTTCATGCTAACCAAGTATATCTTTGTGCACCTCTTAAAAGGGAATGAAATGAAATTCTAGGGTGCATACTCAATTGCTATCAGCAAAGTCAAGTATCTTTAACAGAGTATCATAATATCCACCAAACTTATTAAGAATACTATGAAAGGATTCTGAATATTCCCAAACAAGAGAAATATTTTGACATCATCCACAAAACTCTCCAAGTTTCCTATTCAACCCCTAGGACACTGGGCCAAGATGGCAGTTATAAGGTACCCTGGCCTCTGTAAGACCAAAAGGATTTTTTGGGCATATACAGGCTGATTCATCTAAGCCAAAAAAGAAAAGGAAAGCCTGGCTTTTCTATTTCTGGAATGTTTTGTTGCATCGGCATTTACTCTAGATTTTACAATAAATTCAATTACAGCTTTAAGTCAGATAATAATATAGTACTTTCTATGTTAACTTATCTTGCTGATTTTTAAAGTAATCACTATTTTATATCTGGTAGCTTATGGATTTCAACGAAATTTTGTACCCATTGTGTCAAACCTGTACTGTGCACAGCAGGTACCTCATCTTGATTAAATTTGTACCATCCTGTAAAACAAGGCTAGTTTTCACTCTTTGTTGTTGAAGAAGTTGTGGCCCAATGCAGTTGTGACTCTCCCAGAGCTGCAAGAAACAAAATCTGGTCGGTATATGATGTAATGGAAAGTATATAGCTTTTAGAAAAGTTTGATTCAGTTCAGATCTGTAACAGGCTGTGTGTCCTGGGTGGTTCTCCAATCTCTACCTTCTTCACCTGTAAAATGGGGTTATTGGTCTCACACAAAGCTTTTGCCAGCATTCAGATAAAAAAGCTACATATGTGGTCATCTCTAAATATAAGTACTTTACTCATTTTTAATATCATAAGATACATACATCTCTGACAGAGTTTAGTGGTCTTTTAATACACTTCCAGAATTTCCATGTGAAACAAATAAAACAAAAAAATAAGCACAAACCCCCAAAACATGTGATAGACCATTTCTCTGCTTTGTTTTATACTCCTGTGATTGAGTCTTTTTGTGTTCCCAAACCACTTTTAAAGGGCATACCCTCCTGCTTTACTGAATCATAATCAACTCATTTATTCATTCAACAGTTATTTATGAAGCACCTATTATAGAGCGAGACACAAGGCATTAGATTTGCATTACTGAATGAAATAAGTAAGGCTTTTATTCTCTTGGGAGAGCCAACACCACAAAATTGAATAATAAAGCAAAACAAAGTAGTAGGTATTTGCATTAGGATTTGAGATCTAGTGAAAATAAAACAGGGCTATGTATTACAGAGTTACTTGGGGCATAGATAAAGTGGTGTCTTAAGGACACTACTCCCAGGGAAGACAGAGAAGACCTCTCTGAGAAACCAACAAACTAAATCCAGGATTAGCAGTCAACTCAGTAAAAAACACAGCAAGGGTTGTGGATTTTGCTCTCTATTTGGTGGAGGATCACTGTGGAAGCTAAAAAGACAATGTTTTGTAAGGGCGTAAAACTGGAAACAATGAGATGAACTGGGAAGCTGTTTATTAACAGGAAAAGCAATAAATGTGAGAGCTTAGAAAAAGAGCGTGGGCCCTTTTTCAGGGAGATAATCAGGGAAGCTGTGTCTGAGGAAGACTGTTTGAGATGGACTGGAGTGAAGTGAGGGAGGAAAAGTATTTCAGGTTGCTGGATTAGGAGTGGTAGTGAGGCTGGTGAGAAGGGGGTGGGTGTAGGACGCAGAGATGACAGTCTCTGCAAATGGAGTGGATGTGGGGTGTCAGGGGAAGAGAGATTCTAAGACTTGAGTAGTTCCACTGACTCAGAGAAATCTAGGCAAGGAGAAGATTTTTGAAAGAATGGGTAAATCAAAAATTTGTTTTGTATATGAATGATCATTTTAATTATCTGTTAAACAGACAAAAGGTAATCTGTAAACCTTTAAATATAGAACCAATTGTAGCCTCCTCCTCTGTCATGGCTCCATTTTCCAAAGGCAGTCAAATTTTGGCTGCTACCCGCTACCCCCTGGTGTGAGAGAGAAGGCTCCTGTGCTGAGGACTCTGCTGAGAAAGAGCCCATCCAGAAGACACCTGCCCCAGATTGTGATGGTAGAAGACAAGATCGCAGCATAGGGGCTTTATTGTGGAGAATCAAATTTACTCAAAGTTTGAGGGAAAACCAGTATTTTCACGGAAACACAAATAAAGATTAAGTTATGGAGCAGAGTGAAATATTTGCATAGATTTTAAAGATGAAGTAAACGGAGAAGAAGATACAATACAAATACACATGCTCATGTGTATAACACTTTAGGGAGATAACTTCTACATAAATCAAAGGAAAGATGTTATCATTTTGAAAAGGAGAAAATGAGAATTATTGATTCTCACTTTCAGTTTTACTGTTTAAAAAGAGAAAAACTGATATGGTTTCACTCATATGTGGAATATAGGAAATAGTGAAAGGGCTATAAGGGAAAGGAGGGAAACTAAGTAGGGAAAAATTAGAGAGGGAGACAAACCATGAGAGACTCCTAACTCTGGGAAATAAACAAAGGGCTGCAGAAGGGGAGGAGAGCGGGGGAATAGGGCAACTGGGTGACAGGCAGTAAGGAGGGCACTTGACCAGATGAGCACTGGGTGTTATACTATATGTTGGCAAATTGAATTTAAATTAAAAATTAAAAACAAATAAAAAGAAAAATTGGAAGAGGCATTTTGTAAACTAGAAACCAAGGATTTGTATGGCAAACTCAGTTGATACTGACACATCCCCAGCACTCAGGTAAGAAACTGATTGATTTCCCAGCACAGTTTTTAAACACATAATTACCCTGTTTAATTAGCTATTTTCTATTTACTTTTCTTATCTCTATAATCATAATTCTGAGATCAACTGTATTGTGTTTCTACGATTTGGCAAGCAACCTACTAATTAATTAACCAACCCATTAGTTTTATAGGAGTAAAAGCAATCCAGGCATTTATTTGGCATCATATACAAATGAAGTTGATCACTTTTCATTGTTTGATTTTTACTGAATTTGATGATCTGCAACTGAAATATTAAAATACTTGGGGGCCTGGGTTTTAATCTTGTAAAACCTCAACAAATGTCACTGTCTGTCCCTGTGTCTGATTCTGTTGTGCCAGGCTTCCCAGGGGCAGTTTAGGTAATCTGTTATTCAGATATATCTGCAGTGCCAAGTTTCTATTTACACAGGAAAGGAAGTGATTTTGTATTTGTGCCCCTTAAAAGAAAAGCCTGAAGGACAGATTATGGTCAGAGCAGCAATGTTTAAGTTATTGAGGCAGAAATAACTTGGGCAAAAAAAAAAAAAAAAAAAGTGGTCCCAAGAGGATTAACACATTAAAAAAAATGCCTCCACTCAACCTCATTAGACAGTTCAATGATAATTTTTCTATTGTAAGTACCCTGCATTTTTATTCACAATGGTATTAAGATAAAAAGAATAATTATCTTTTCTTGCATTTTAACAAAAGATTTTACAATGACAAAATAGTTTACTGAAAATAGCAGTTGAGAGGTCTGTTATAATTCTATTGTTACTTTTAGAGCAGATGCCATGTCACATACAAAATGCCAAGACCACAGAAAAATATTTTTAGCTGTGTAAAAATATGTGACATTTAAGGAAGAAATGGTAGTGCTTTGATTCATTTGTTAATTGAGCACTTCAACATTTTCTATACACAATTGTTTGAAGGTTACAGAATGTAAAAAGGATGCAATCCTTGCTCTCATGCAATTTATATTTTTAGACAATTAAGATAAACTGTTCTTTATAGCTTCTGTGGGAGGCAAAAAGAGAAAGGCAGCTAGATCAAATGTATTCTTGGTACGTACGTATTCCTAGTATTTGGTTTTAATATGACAAAAGATAGCAGCTCAGGCTGGGCATTAAAGGGAAAAAAATAGCTTGAATGAGCAAAATGGACTCACTTGAGGAAAAGCTGGAAGTGAGAGAGAAACCTTACAGGGTATGAAAGAAGCTTATACAACCTTGAGGAGAGAGTAGATAGGGTTTTAAGAGGAGAACAGAAATGGTGTCGACTCATTGGCAAGTCTTTTTAACAATATTTAAGGTAGAGAAATGTAAGATAGGATATAAATAGATGACATGTTCAGAGCCTGTGGTCTAGACATAGATAGAGAACGAAAGCAGGTATTTACAATTTTTAGAAGGCTTAAAAACCTATCACATATGTATAGGTATATATATGTATTGGGTACACCGTAAATAGTACCTCAATAATTTTTAAGCAAAAAAAAAAAAATACTGTCATTTAAATGTAAGTTGTCTTCTCTCTTCCAAAATGAAGACTTGAATATAATTTTGGAACAGATTTTTTCATTGTACTGTAAAAAAAAACCCATAACATTGGAAGTGGATAGTTTAGGGAAAGAAGGAAAATGAACAACCACCATTCATGGCCTTAGGGAAGAGCCAGGTACAAAGAATTAAATCAAATATAAATCCTACAAACATAATGGCTGGTTGTTCAGTTTAAAGTTCTAAATTGGGTGTGTTGTTAGGAGCTGTAGTTCTCTGCAAATCTTATTTCTGATACATGTATATCCTTTCCTAAAAGGCGATCTAGACCGCTTCTACATGTGTATTGTGTCTTGCTCTGAGGAGGTATGTATAGGTTCTCTTGCCGAAGCAGCTACCTACTGATGACAGGTGAGGAGACCCTGAAATCTGAAAGACATAATGATCTGATGTTACCTTCAACTTATGGCCATCAGCTATAGACATTTACTCAGCCCACCTGGACAGAGCTAGGGATGTCTCACATGTAAAGATATTTAAAACAACATAGAATTTGGTAAATATACTAAATTTAGGTACTTTAGTACTGATACTAAACAATCATATTCTCAGACCTTTTTACAGACATTATAATCCTGGGCATAGAGCACGGTTTGTCTCTGCAGTGGGTAAAATAATGGCTCCCAAAGATGTCCAGGTCCAAATCCCCAGAGCCCATGTATATGTTTTGTTACATGATGAGGGGGAATTAAGGTTGCTAAGCAGCTGACCTTAAAATAAGGAAACTATCCTGGATTGCCAAAGTGGATCTGATGAGATTACAGGGCTCCTTTAAATGTAGAAGAGGACCAGAGAAGAAGATGTGACAATGGAAGCAGTGTCAGAGCAGTATGACGTGAGAGAGACTCAACCCACCACTGCAGGCTTTGGACATGGAAGAAGGTACTGCAAGTCAAAGAATGCAAGTAGCTTCTAGAAGCTGGAAAGGACAAGGAAACCAATTCTTTGCTAGAGACTCTAGAAGCCATGCCATGCTGGATTGCAAATTTCTCATCTTCCTAGGAGTCCCCAGAGCTCCTATCTTAAATTCCATGGGATGGAGATAAGCAGAACACCTCTATGATGGAAAGTAAGGCAGCTCTGGCATCATGGAGTTAGACCCAGAGTGAGGCAGAGAAATGCCTGAAAAGAGATCCCAAGGGGCATCTGGGTGGCTCAGTCTGTGAAGCATCTGACTCTTGATTTTGGTCCAGGTTATGATCTCAGGGTTGTGAGATCCAGCCCCGAGTTGGGCTCTGTGCTGTGTGTGGAACCTGATTAAGATTCTCTCTCTCCCTCTACCTTTTCCCTCCCTCTCTCATTCCCTCTCTAAAAGGAGAGAGAGAGAGAGAGAGAGAGAGAGAGAGAGAGATTCCAAGCCATGATCACAGACTTGTGAAGTTCTCTTTCATCCTCTTGAAAACTTCCAGAGTATTAACCATGACTACTCTTGGCTATGCAGTGAGAACCTGAGCATGCTCAGGAAAAAAACCACTTTGTACCTTCCCCCAAAGAGCAGTGAGGGCCATGGCAGTCAACAGCAGAGAACAGCATGTCTAGCAAAATGCTGATGCCACAAGAGGAATGTGTAGGAGTAAGATGAGGGCAGGGAGGGGGAAGAGGGTGGCATTCCTGTGCATTTTTTAGATGTTCTTAGAGAAAAAGCTGGGTGTAATATATGACAATACTCATCTGAGATCAGCCTCAAGTGATCATAATTTGGTTCAAGCAATAACTATATAAGATTTCTGACTCACAGTAATGAACAAAAATATGAAAGAAAAAAATTAAGTAAATTTAACTAAGCTCAAAAATGACATGGACAAAATGAACCTGAAACAGAATAAGCTGGAATTGAGGAACACATGAAGAAGTCAATGCCAAGCAATGTAGCCATAAACCAATAATCTGAAAATTAATTATTGATTCTTAGGCACGTCAAGGACCTAAACAGACATTTTGATAGCAGCCGCCCTTTGAATATTCAGACATAGATCCACACAAGTAGACATATATGGCAGACATGGCATTAATAGTCACTGAGAACTTTTAAATAAACTGCTGGGACAATATTTTTCTATGTGGGAAAATGTAAATTAAAACACTACTTCACACTGTATAAAAAATTAAGTTTGAAGTGAATTTAACCTATGAATGCAAAAAGCTGAAATTTAAATCTTTTAGAAGAAAATATAGGACAATATTGAATATGATGTTGGGCTAGAAAAAGATTTCCTAGACACAAATTTCATAAAAGCACAAAGATCAGAGGAAAGTATTGATAACTTTTTTTTAAAAGATTTTATTTATTTATTCATGAAAGACACAGAGAGAGAGGGGCAGAGACATAGGCAGAGAGAGAAGCAGACTCCATGCAAGGAAGCTGATGTGGGACTCAATCCTGGGACTCCAGGATCATACCCTGGGCCGAAGGCAGATGCTCAACCGCTAAGCCATCCAGGAGTCCCTATTGATAACTTTGATAGCATTGAAACAAAAATATCTTGAACAGCAAAATAAGCTACCAGTAAAATGTAAAAATAATAATTGTGAAAAAATAATTCTAAGCATAAAAATGAATATAAGGAATACATAAAACAACCAAAAAAGATAAAATGGACAAAGTTTTGAATAGCTATAATTCTTATAAATAAAAAGTTGATTATATATGGAGAGAGAATATGTATATTCAAAAGTCATAAATAATCAGGCCCATACATAGGGAAATAATAAGAAGATGCAATCTTTCAAATTGGCAACATGTTAAGCCTACCAATATCAAATGTTGTCAAGAATATTTGAAAATGGTAATTCTCAAAAGTTTATCGCTTAGAATAGAAACTGTTATAATTACTTTGTTGTTGTTGTTGTTATAATTACTCCACTTCTAGGAATAGAACTCTCCACTATATCCCTACCCTCCCAAAAAACCCTTGGTATGTACAAATAATTTTTACAATGATAATGATTTACTCACAAAATTATAAATTACTTAAATATTCATCAACAGTAGAATAAATTAAACAATCTGAACTATAAAATAAGTACAATATTACAAAGTGGGGATAAATGAAGTAGAACTGTATCTATTAAATGTACATTAAAAAATAGGCTACAGTAAGATATACAAATCTATTCATATAAAACTTTAAAACCTGCAAAGCATTGCTTTTAGGTATATGTCCACATAATAATAAAACCCAAGAACAAACGTGAGGAATCAGAAACATGGTCTGAAGGAAATATTTTTTAATTTTTTAATTTTTTTAAGATTTTGTTTATTTATTTATTCTACAGAGACACAAAGAGGCAAAGACATAGGCAGAGGGAGAAGCAGGCTCCCTACAGGGAGCCCAGTGTGGGACTCAATCCCAAGACCCTGGGATCATGACCTGATCCGAAGGTAGATGCTCAACCACTGAGCCTCCCAGGTGCCCCTGAGATTGGCATTCGAGAAGACTCTTCTTAGGGGCTCAAAGGTTGCTTTATATATGAAATAGTCCATGATTTAGCACTATGTTCTTGGCAGTATGTTCCTCTCAAAAACCTAGCAGGCTTATGATCTGTTGGCCTTGAAGCAAATATTTTTAAATGTTAAGGTTTGTTAAAGCCAAATAGTGAGTTTACAAGTATTTGTTAAATATATCTCTAGAATACCTTTTTTCCCAGTATGTCATAATTTTGAAGTTCAATAGAAAAAACAAAATAAAGATGACTTTACTTTGGCTCATTGATTAGTATATTTTAGATGCATGAGGCAGGAAGAGTACTGAAAAGGACTACATCTCATAGATAGGACAGCCTTGTGTCAATTACTCATATTATTAAGAACATTAAGAAATCATTTTTTAAAAGATTATTTATTTATTTATTCATGAGAGAGAGACACAGAGAGAGAGGCAGAGACATAGGCAGAGGGAGAAGTAGGCTCCATGCAGGGAGCCTGATGTGGGACTTGATCCAGGGACTCTGGAATCACACCCTGAGCAAAGGCAGACGCTCAACCACTGAGTCACCCAAGCTCCCAAGAAATCATTTAAGTGAAATATCAATCATATGACTAATTTTTCATTCAAAAGAACAATGATTTTGAAAGTCTTTGGGACAACTCAGGCTCACCAAAATCATAATTTTATAAACTGAACAAACGTAAGCTCCTATAAATCAGCATTGAGAGAGTGTTCAGTAAATAAGATTGAATTCTATTATGGTTTCATGCTTCATGGGCTTTGAAGAAAGGCTTTTATTTCAGTTTCCATGTTCCTATCCATTTAAAGCAAAACAATTTAAAGTCTTTGTTGCAAATCTTAATGCCAGACTATCAAGAGGACTGATTCAGAGAAAATAAGATTTAACCACAGATGAGTCAATATTTTAAAATGCAATAATAAAATCTGTATTCGTTTTTTTACTTATGCTTTTTGAAAGGACTGTTTAAAAGTGCACATTTTCTTCATATTTAATCTTCTGATTTCCCAATAAAAAGAAAAATTTATTCTAGAATTATCATCTGTATTGAAAACTTCCAGATAAATAAATTATACTACCTGTTCACTTACTCACTTTTACTGACTCTTTATTTTTTAAGATTTTATTTATTTATTCATGAGAGACACACAGAGAGAAGAGAGGCAGAGAGAGAAGCAGGCCCCATGCAGGGAGCCTGATGCAGGGCTCAATCCTGGGACTCCAGGATCACGCCCTGGGCTGAAGGCAGATGCTTAACCGCTAAGCCACCCACTTACTCACTCTTAACACTTAACATGGCATTTATACAACTTAAACTTATTCAAGAACAAAATTTCAAATTCTATTTTTAGGCCATGTCTGCTACTAGTACTATTATTTTAATCTTATTTGAAATTTTACATTAAATTTTGTATGTAAAACATCCTAAGATGACATGTATGTTCAATATAAAGTGAACAAAGCAAAGAAATATTGGTGATTATTTAAGAAAGAATATATGTACTTATGACATTGAATCTATCAATGAACAAATACTTCTAGGGACCTACTATCTACCCAGGATTGAAAATAATAATAATAAAAGATTTATAATATAACTCTAAGTTAGAGTTCAGGGTGCTAAGCCCAAGTGGTAAAGCCTGGAGTCTTTCTCCATTGCTAATCAAGAAAATGCCAGATTTATTTAAAAAAAAAAAGTTTACATTTCTTGTCTAATCATTGGCATCCCACTTACAGACTTGTGTTGGGCATAAGTTAACAACATAATGCAGCTTTATATCAGGGTGAGAGTAGTCATTACAGTTAGAAGACAAGAAAGGGCACAGATAGTTGTTCAGAGTGGCATGTCTAGAAACAAAGACTGCAAGGAAGGTTCCATTTAAGACCATGAAGGAAGGGCTTCTGTAGGTACTGGAGGGAGAAATGTTTGTTGTGGAATGAACTTCATGCTAACAGTTTCCATCTCAAATATTGTGTAACAAAGCGGGATTATTCTTGAGTCAATATTAGAAAACCTTCATGATTCACCCTGAGAACTGAAGATAACTATTGGTGGTCAGTCCTGACTCTATGAGACATAATCGCTTCATCCGCCTTCATTAGAACCACCATGTCCCTCCTGGCAAACTCATTTCTCTCCATTTAAAAGACACAATGTTATCATTGGCAGAATTATTGATGACCAAAAGAAAAAAAAAATACAACTCACAGGAAAGCCCAAATAGACTGACCACTCATTCAGTCCAGCAGCAACACTGAATGGTGCTCCAGTCATTGGCACAGGAGAGATTTTAGAGATGGCCCAAAGTCAAGGAAAGATAATGAAGGATGCAGTTCAACTCTCATGCTCAAAAGAACTCAAGTATAGAGAAAAGTACATAATATAATAGGCACACAGGTTAAACAGATATCATATTTTGCTGTATTTGAGTTAGAGCTGTCTCATTAAAAACAAAAACAAAAACAAAAAACCAACCAACAAACAAACAAACAAACAAAAAAACAAACTAAAAAGCCACAGAGTTCAAGCCCCTTCCAAACCCTTCACTGCTATTAATTTTCAGTATTCCAATACGGTCTGTGTACTAGCCATGCATGTATTCATGTGTATCCTACCCATAATTCTTCTTTTCACATATTTTAATTACATATTAGAATCAGTAAATGAAATAACAATTGTCTGAAATAAGAAACATGGGTTTCTTAAAAAAACATAAATTTGTTTAAAAGAAGGAGGAAAAGGACAGGAAAGAGGAAGGAAGAAAACATCTTTGGATAATTGACACATTGGTGGGTAGTTTCTGGGCATAATTGAAAATGTGTCCATTTTAGAGGCCTACTAAAACATCTAAGCCTCAGAATTCTTCTAAGAACTATTTTAGGTCTCCAAACAGAAGAGATATTGAAAGAGAGAGAAGAAATAAGGATTTTTTTGTTGAGAAAGGAGATAGAAGAAAGCTTTAAATTTCAAGGTTTTGGAAGGACCTTATTAGAAGTTTGAAGTTTAGTTATACATTCTTTGAAACTAACTGCAAACTTTGGGAAACAGGTAGGTCAACTTGATATCAATGTAAACTTTATGGAAGCAATTCTAGCAAATCAAAAGGTGTTCAGAATGCTTTGAGTTCATACTACAGTATTCAGTCCAAATCAGACCCAAGCCCCAGGGACTGAAGAGCAGAGAAAAGAGAAAAGTCATCCTCTAGGAAAAATATCTGCATGGCAAAGGGCTAATGCCAACAAAAGTAAAGTCCCACTGAAGAGAGTTATTCAGTAAATCCCTCCCTTAATCATGCCTTTGAGTGACCTCACACAACCATGTCATTTAAATGTCATGATGAATAAGAGAGTGAATATACTGAACCAAAGTATTTCATTGAGGCACTAAAGTTACTTAGATACTTGGAAATGATATGATACTGTGCATGTTGATAGGCTACCATTACATTTACTAGGATACTGCTTATCAAAGAATCAATTACTTGAGCAAGGAGGGCAAATATGAACAAAAACTATAAACCTGAATTAGTAAACCTATTTTTGTATTGCACATTAAAGTCCAAGATATATTTCTTCTTTATCAGAAAGATTGTTATCCCAAGTAGTAGAGTTTGGGTGTGGTTTACTGGTGTGCTCTTTTCTGGGCTCGACAAACATCTGTAGATGAAGATTTTCTTGAACATTTTAGTTGGCATTATCGGCTCAGATGTGTCCACCTCAAATTCATATGCTGAAGCCTTAATCCCCAGAATGTCAGAATGTGACTGTATTTGAAGAGAGGGTCATTAAATTGGTAGTTAAGATAAAGTGTCGTTGGGGTGGGCCCTAATCCAATATGACCAATGTCGTTTTAAGAAGAGAATAGGATATGTATGCAGATGTGAGGACACAGGGATATGGTCATTTACAAAGTGAGGAGAGAGGCCTGAGAAGAAATTGATCCTGCCACACCTTGATCTCAGATTTCTAGCCTCCAGAACTGTAAGAAAATAGATTTCTGTTATTGAAACTATCTGGTCTGGGTTACTTCATTATGGCAGCCTTTACAAACTAACACAGTTAGTATCTACTACCTTTAGGTTTCATGTTTTGTGGCCACTTAGCCATCCTACAAGTCAGTTACAGACCAATGCATCTTCTTTCTGTGTGTTAGTAACAATGTCATGAATCTAGAAAAGTTGTAATCTCTGTGTTTATTAAGGGGTAAAACAGTATTTTAATTAGAAGACTCTCCAAGATAGCCAGAAATACACACTAACTTCTAACACTAAATTCTAGTTCTTCCTTCAATCCTCAAAAAGGGGTGATTGGAATAAATGAAAAAAAAAAAATCCTATACCTAATATTAACCCTGTTTCACTTGGTCATTGATAAGAAATAATATAGATTCACTCTAGGTAATAGCTCTTTTTGAAATTACCACCTGTTTTATCTGTAGTTGGTTGGTTTATTTGTTGTTTGTTTTAACCAGGTACAGAATTACCCACAAAATAATTTTTAACTGACTGATAAAGGAATAACTCATTATAAATCATATTATTTACAAAGTCATTCTTAGAACATTCTTAGGAAGGGTTAATTTGACATCTCATTATTGAGCACTTACTGCATGCTCTGGCATTCTCTTGTAAGTGCTGGAGATATTATATTGAGCAAAATAAGCTTACCCCATGAAGCTTAAACTGTAGTAGAGAAGATATACAGTTAGCCACTGTCCTGCTATGAGCACTTAAGGGCATCAGTTTACTTGATTGTGGAGTCTAGGGCAGAGGTCAGCAAACTTCTTTTTTTTTAAAGGGCCAGATGGGAAATATTTGAGGCTTTGGTGCTACACAGAAATATCACAACTACTTGACTTTGTCATTACATAGCAAAAGTGGCCATAGACAATGTGTAAACAAAAGATTTTATTTATGGGCACTGAATTTAGAATTTCTTATACTTTTCATATATCATGAAATGTTTACCTTTTGATCCTTTTTTCCAACTATTTAAAAATGTAAAACTCATTTTTCGCTGAAGGTCACAGTGAGGGCAAAGAGAAGATCTTGTGAGGAAGGAGAACCTGATCTGAGAGCCAGGGACAAACCAAACCAGACAAAGGCAGAGTCGATGGGGTAGGGGACTGGAGTGCTCTCCAGGGTGACTTGCAATGAGGAGTGATAGAAAACTGTGAAGAGAGTTCACCCTTTGTTGAAGCTGTCTACCCTTGATACAAGCAGCCCAGAGGATACATAACAAGGAGAAATTTTTCTCTCTCTCAAATCACACAACATATGTGAGCACCTACTCTGCCTACCAGGAAGACTGGACTGACTCTTTATATAAACTGTGTGTAATTATCACTTTACTCCCTTTGCCTGAAGGCCTGTGAAGGCAGCAAATGATTCTCTTATTCTCTTGCTTCTTTGGTGAAGCAATCATGTGAGTGCAGGAAAAAAAAAATGAGATCACAAGTGTGTGTTTATTTAGCTATGCTTTGACAGTAAGTTCTAGATGTTCTTATCTCCAGTGGTATAGCTTTTGTGTGATTGTATGTGATATTGGACAACTCCCTTCACTTCCTGTACACATCCATTTGTACTCGCTAAGTAAAAATAACACTTACCATCAAACCTAACCATAATGGCTCTTAGTGGCTCTTAGAGAATGTAAAATATGTTGTCATGCACATCACAATAAAATAAAATTTCAGAGCAATTAGATGAATACATATCTAAGATCAAACATTAATACTAATCCAAAGACTATGTAATTAATCCAAATTCTGACTTTTAAACAATTTACTGGGTGTGTTATTACACATCTTAAAAAAAGATAGAGTTTTCACTATTTGGCTGCTGCTCAGATAGACATGTTTAGATATTTTAGAAAGGAAGCTATAGTTTTGTTTCATTTTTTTAACTGCTGTGGAAAAGAAAGTACATTTATTTACTTTATAGTAGCATTCAATTTTAGTCAGTATCAAATTTATTCTATGTGCTAAAATGTAATGATAACCTGGCAAAAATAGAGAGCATATGTTTGGCTCAGGGTTCAATACTTGAATGGAGATGAGGCAAAAAGTTTTTCCCTGGTAACCAAACCAGCACTGTGTGCCTGTCATGCTAATATACTGCAGTCACTAAGGTGTTAACGTGCTATCAAGGGTTTGAATCCACATCGGTTAGTAAATAAATAAATAAAACAGCCCTTCTGCTCATTAGGAAACCATCCAAATCCAGGGAGAGAGAATCAAGTTCCTAATTTATGAGTCAGCCACTTTAAAAAAAGGAAAAAAAGGTAAAGCTAACACAGTCGTTCTTGCAGCCTTCCCCACACCTATCTTTCTGGAAAAATAAATTCCTGCTTATTCGGAATCACTACCAGTAAGTTCTATTACACTGGCAGATGTAGGAAAAATAAAAGTTTCCCTGGGACTTCAAACATGAGACTGAAGAAATGATTATGGCAAATTGTTGTCCCTAATTAATTAAGATGATTTATATGACACGCTGTGTAATTGAAAAATGCAAAGTGAAAAAAGTCCCAGTGGTAAAGGAGATTCATATTCAAGCTAGATGGCATAAAACTGGAAGAATAGGCTCCATTAATGAGTCCTCCAAGTCAGCCTTCAATTTAGTCTTCATTGTTGGCAACCTATTGATCAGTGGATAGTGATTTACCAGAAAATTATGGACCACAATAATGAAATTCTACAACAAAAATTCTCAGATTGGACGTCATGCTGTTGACCACAAGACAGTTGAGAAGACGCAATCTCTTTTGCTTTTAATTCTCAAAAGCAAGCGTTTGTTTTATGGGTTTAAACTTCCCCATTAAAATAACTTTTTATTCTAATCTCATTGTCTCTTTTGCTCCTTGTTCCCTTCACCTCCCCCGCTGCCCCCTCCAATTTCGAGCCACTCTGGTCTCCTGGCATTGTTCTGACATTTGCTTGGCAGAACATAAAACAACAAATATGTTCAATTTGAGTGGTTTCCTGCAATGTTATTCTATCAAACTGGCAATTTCCGAAAGGATTTAGAAAGGAGCGTACAATTCCTCAGACACCGGGGAGGTCCGACAGGGATTGCCAAAGCAGTCCATGCTTCTAGTGCGTCCTAATATCTAAGCATAGAAAAACATCCCTTTTTCTTAGGTTTATTTTTTACCTTAACATCAAGCAGACTTCAGACACCATCTAAGTGGCCTGAGAGCACTATATTTAGCTCCTCCAAACTCAAAGGAGTTTAGGATATTTTGGTATGCGTGGTGCATGGAGACACTTTTTTTTTTTTCTAGCAGTCATGTAAGGTAATGAAATGTTAATCAAGATGTTTAAATTATATCTAATGGACTGATGGCCTCACATAAGAACCAGATGTAAAATTCACTAAAACAAGTTCCATTTATTCCCTATATAGTCATTTCCTGCTCCCCTATCCAGCATCTGACATTTCCAAGATGGTGGCAGATTTGGAAATTTTATGATTTGATTGTGGTTTGGCTTGGATTCAAATTATAGGATCTGAATTTGACCAAATTAAGCATCTAATGCCTCAGGCAGAACAGTGCATGCCTATGTCAATGGTGGCAAGATGTACTATTGCACTAACTTGAGATAATCTCACAAATTCTTAGGGTTCATGATAGTATACTTCATGCCCATGAAATGTCCAGGCCCTAAAACCATAATAAGTTATTATAGCTTGCCATGTATTACTATTTCGGCTCTTGGAAGGCTGAAATCTTCTGACTTAGCAGCATGGAGTTCCTGTTGGTCAATTTATTTGTGTTCACCAACGTGTATGGCAAGCAAGTCGCTTACCTGCAGTTCGCAAAAGCAGCTTAAGTGCCGAGTAGCTGTGACCCGTGTGACTCCTCTTGTACTCTGCTGTAGTTGGCTGCATTCACTCTGCCATTCCATGTCAGATTTTGGCACTAGGTTGAAAGATGCTCCAGTGTACGTCTGGCTTTAAAGCCAGAGAAATGACCTTACGGATTCCTGCTCAGAGGATTTTTGAATATACAAGCTCTTACATTTTTATCTTTGATAAAAACCCATCTCGTTTTATTCTCTTTACACAGACCATCTACTATTATGAAAGTCAGTAAGCACAGGGACTTCCAAAATAACCTTTAGGCTTCGTGCAGTGTGACAGCATGGCCTTTTGGCAAAACATCCTGGCACTGATCATTGCCCTAAATAATGCATTATCAACAGTGGTAAAACCCTTGGCTCTAGAAGGACCCCTCTAAGTTTGTCCTCTCCTAAACTTCTGAAGCCTTGGTGCTACTGGAGCAGACAGAGAGAAAGCTACTGTGCCTTACAGCATCAACTTCCAATTGTCCTCTCCTACATGATTCCCAAGTCTAGTATTTCTTGGAGCTAAGAGGAAGTCTCCAAATAAAATGTATTTCAGGAGAAAGTTGCAGAAGAGGATTCAGTTCTCTGGGGTCTGCTTGGCAGCTACATGCCCTTGAATAAGTCATGCAACCTCTCAAGTCTTCTATTTATTTAAGTAAGAAGTTACAGTCCAAGATTTAAAAACAGAAACAGTGACTGGATTCATATGCCGAAAACTGAAAAAATATTAAGTTAATAGCATAAATATTGTTGAAATGCAGAGAGTAGTCAGCTTAAGTTGTTTAATCATTCCCTCAAATATGAATGATATTCTCCTTGCTTCTGTGATAATTTTACAGCAATCACTTTACTGTATGCATGTTAATCCAAAGATTAAACTGGGTGTTTGGGTCTTCACCTCTGCTTTTGGTATGAACTATACCCTAAGGCCTGTGTACTCTGAACAACTCATTTAAGTGCTCTGGGATTCAATGGTTTCTCTACCATTAAATACAGGAAGGAGAGGCACCCGGGTGGCTCAGTCAGTTAAGTGGCTGCCTTTGGCTTGAGTAATGACCCAGGAATCCTGTGATTGAGCTCTGCATCAGGGGCTCTGTGCTCAATGGGGAATCTGCTTCTCCCTCTCCTCCCGCCATTCCCCCCACTCATGTGCCTATGCACACACTCTCTCTCTCAAATAGATAAAATCTTAAAAAAAAAAAAAAGCAAGATAGGAAGGAAAGATTGATTTTATAATTTCTATAAATAGAAAGTCTTTCATTCTATAAGTAAGTCCTACCCCCATCATGGTGTCTGGGAAAGTCAATGAAGTAAACATAAGATAAGTAGGAGCTGAGCTTTCTCTTTGGTGTGGCACAAGTTTGCCTCAAAACTGGAAATGGGAAGTCTTCGGATTAGATAACAGGAAAACAAGTTATTGTATATCTAGTCTTTCCTTAAGGTTTGCACGTTCAGTTATTAACTACCACGTAAGTCATCTCCCTACTAGAGGACTTTAGTTGTCAAATACATGGCTGCTGACATTCAGTCTATCCTGAAGTGGCTGGCCTTTTAAGAATGTCTCTTTGCTGCGTTCAGTATTGAACTGTCCAACTTCACTCAGCACTAGCTGACTTGCCTTGGTCGCTGTCAGAATCTCTGTAAACAGATAGAGGTTATTCCCTGGTCTAAGAAAAAAGATGAAATAACCAAACCATTTTGCTACATTAGACCATTTCATTTGGCATATTCCATGCTGCCTCCATTTCACCCACCCCCATGCCTCCTCTTGGAACCCTTACATATTATTTAAAGATGAGGAGTGAGGTGAAGGTTGGTCTTTTCTTGGTCCAATGGCAGGCAGCTGACAAGCCAGCCTAATAGCTACACTTAGAAAATCAGATAACATCCTTGTAACAGGGGCTAGAGGCTTCAAGTCTGCAGTTTTTTTTTTTTTTTTTTTTTTTCAAGTCTGCAGTTTTATTAGACCCTCAAATTGTGTCCCAGTTACAATATCCCTGGTTTGTGTTTTATGCATCTTAAATTCATCCCAAAACTTTAATAAGAAAAGCATGCTTTTATTAAAACTATATTGAAATTATCTATCCTTTCATATGTTTATTTTTTTAGAATCTCTGAGTTTGATTTTTGTAAAGAAAAGGTCTTGTTTCATTTTTTATATGAAACACAAGAAATATTATATATTTGAAGCCTACAGTATAAAATGATTCACATTTTAAATAAATTGATTTTCAGAAAATATTTAAAATGGAGCATTTGTAACTGGATTTTCAGAGTAAATAGTTTTCAAATATTGGAAGTATATATATTTGAATATACATATAAATATATTTGCATATGTGTCTTTTTTCAGCAGAAAAAAATGCTGGATTGTTTTAATCAAGGACTTGAATCAATAAACTTGGGAAATTAAGATCATAATTATAACATTCTCACAGAATTGCCCTCTCATTTAGAGAAAAATAACTTTTCTTAAACTTTTCTATTTGTCAAGAGGCTTGTCTTAAAATTGAATGTGCATAGTTCAGTGATTAAAGTATAGCTTTTTTTATCTTAAAGTTGATCATTAGTATCAAAAGTTAGCAAAGAATAATAAAATAAACAATATTTCCTGAATCCTATACATTTTCAAATGTCTATGATACATTGGTAAGCAATGTATACTCAGTGATAGTACCTATCATATAGACATTTTGTCAACAATGTCCTCAATTAAATTGTATACTTAGGAGTTTATGGTTCACAGAAATCCGTCCTGATTAACCTACCTGTGTTTAAAAAAAAAAAAAAAAAAAGATTTCTCAATAGGGCTAAAAACCATTAATGTACAAAATGTCATTTCTTTCAAAATTTTATTATGGTAAGAGCTATCTGATTCAAAAATAACATCTGACCTTCTGATTCAAATTTTGTCAATCTTTGTTTTGGAATCAAATTTGAGTTGTAAGATTTATTATGAATCCTTTCAGACAGCAAAAAATTGTGAGTGCTTAAACATGCAGGAGAAAGTAGAAATAGGATAAATATATAAATTCTTCCCAAATTGATTGAAGACTGAAAGTGTGTATAAAACATCATAATTGTTAAATAATACAGTCCTTTAAATGACAGATCTGAAGATCTAAGAATCATTTATCCTCCTATTATTAATCTAGTTTCATTCATTTAGGCAAATCCATTTCTTGAGGCCCTTCTATTTGTTAAGCCCAATGCTGGATACTTTGGATACACAGAAGTGGGGACTTCTTCTTCTCTCTGGGAAGCTACAATAATTGTAACAGTATGAGTCAAAAATAGAGTTACAAAGAGACTAAAATAGTGGCCATACCGGGAAAATAGAAGCAATGAACCATAGTGTTTGAGAATGTGAATCTGGAGCCCAACCACATGGGCTCATCTCCCAGTTCTGTCACTTTTTACCTGTCTTACTAATTGCTCTACGCCTCATCTGCAAAACTGAGAATGATGATAACAACAGTGGTCTCATAGGGTATTAATGATGAGAAGATGAATTATTATTTATAAAATACTTTGAATCATACCTGGCACATATTAAACAGAATGCAAGTGTTCCCTGTGTTTGGGAAAATGGTTAAATGAAATTATTTTGAGCTCTGTGTTTCATTTTTTTCATGGCGAAGAAAGAACCATGTTATCCAGACCAGGTACTTACTCCTAGTACCTAAGAATCTGCACATAAAAGAGGAATCTTCCATTTAGCCCAGAAATCCTACATGTGGCAATACCAGGTGGAATTTTGTTGATGAAAATCAGATTGCTTTCAGTTTTATAACTATACAAATGTTCCTTCCATAAGCAACTTTCTAAATTCTTGGACTCTAATTTTAAAAATAGACACTGAAGGAGAGAAAATGTTAATCGATGCTTATGGAAATGTTTATAGAACATGGACGATGTCTATACACTCTTTGCAGGACTAGCTGCTAAGAAATGACTACAGAATCAGATCAGCTCCTCTGAGTTAATATTGCAGCTATATCAAAAAATGCAACACCCACCTTCCCAAGATTGGTTAACTCTCCAACACCAAAATGGTCTTTGTATAAATCAAAGCAATAAAACTAAGTGAGAAATTCTGAGTGCTAGGTAAACTCCAAGCTCACCTCTTATCCAGAATTCATCCTGGGTGCAGTTGCATGTCTTGTTCCTTAGGGCCCTTTGGTGGCCTTTAGAGAATTTCTCTGCAGAAAGCAATGCTGGAAGGAAAGAACAACACTTTAGAATATTGAAGAACAATATTCTCTACTTTCCCTTGTTCTCATGTTTTCATTACAACTTTACAATAAAGGAATCTGCTTTATCTTATCTTTAGTTGTAACATCTAGAGATTTACTATTTTCAAAGTTAAAACCTAAGATGGCTCTAATATTACCTACTAGATAAATTTCAAACAGGACTGGATATTATATGGGGTTCTCCTGAATATAGACATCCTTCCCACCCCCAGTTCTAGAGCCCTGCCTCTCCTCACCTCTTGAAGCAGATTAAAAATGGCCACATATTCTTTGGCTTCTCTCTAATCAAAGGTAGAGTCTATGTCCCCTCCCCTGAATCTGGGCTGGTTCATGTTTCTTTCAACCAGAGTGTGGTGGAAATCTCACTGTGGCAGTGCCCAAGTAAAGGCCTTACAAAATTCACAGCTTTCACTTCCTATCTCTTGGAATTCTGGCTGTATGGGAAACTGCCATGAAAGGTCTGATTGCCCAGAGACTGCCATTCTGTGAGAGAGCCCAAGCTAGCCACATGGAATGGACAGGGAGATGCCTAACTAGGGTCTGTCTGTTCCAGCCATTCCAGCCCAGGAACCAGACTGCAAGGTAAGAAGTCTTTTTTTTTTTTTTTTTCTTTTTTTCAAAGGTTTTGTTTATTTGACAGAGAGAAAGAGCACAAGCAGGAGGGGGCGGGAGAGAGAAAAACAGGCTCCCCAGTGAGCAGAGAGAGAGATGCAGGGCTCGATCCCAGGACCAATGGAATGCTGACCTGAGCCAAAGGCCGATGCTTAAATGACTGAGCCACCCAGGTGCTCCTAGGTAAGAATCCAGATGAATCCAGTCCCAGTCATCATCTTACTGCAACTGCAATGAGAGCCTGCAGCTGAGCCCATCAACCTCCATAATCATGAGACATAATCATAGGTTGTGGTTTTAAGCACTTAGTCTTGGGATAGTTTGTCACAGAGTGATAGATAACCAGAATGTCCCCTGGAACATCCCTGTGCCCCTATCTTTTCTAAATGACTTGAAGTTACCCTAGTACTCCAAGTTGCTTTTAAACAGCTTTCCATCATTCCTGCTCCAAACCTCAAGATTCAGTATAACCATTATACCCTTTAGATTTTTTTTTTTTTTTTTTGCTAATCATCTGTAAATGTACCCCCAGGCCAACTTTATGTATGTATGCATGCATGCCTGTATGTATTTAACAAACATAAATAGCACTTCCTTCAAGTATTTAACACAGTCCCCCTACTCTCATTTTACAGACAAGAAAACTGAAACATCAAAAGTTAAGGAACTTGGCCAAGATCACACAGATGGTAATTGGTAGAGCCATGATTCAAATTCAGCAAGTCTGGCTTTGGATTTTGTGCCTGCAACTACCACAGTATGCCTCTACCTGGAACATTCCACCTCTCCCCACCCCCTCACCCCCACCTGCCTCACCCTTCTAGAGCTTCTCAAGAACATCTAAGATGTTCAGCTCAGAGAACACCTAAGTCAGGTAGCTGCCCTTCCTCCTACCACTTTCCAGGCAGGTCAAGTTGCATCTACTCTGTTTTCTTTTTTGTATCATATTTACTATAGTGAAAATAACTTTTTAAAGCAGAGATGGTATCCTACTTATTTCCCACTATTTCCTCAGAACCTAGAGTATCACCTGATGCTCAGTAAAAATTTTTGAAATACACGGATAAATGTGCTTTCTGCATATTTACTGTGGACACAGATGGAATCCACCCATTTGGATGATTACCAGTCATTTGCTTCAGGACCACTCCCTAGCATTATAGCAACAGTGTAACCTGAGTGTCTCAGTTTAACCCCACTCTTGAGTTTATTTATTGGTGCCTAAGTGTATCTGAGTTCCTAAAAACATCCTGTAACTAATGAAGGGCAGTTTCCTGATAACTGTGTTTCCTAATAACTTTCTAAAAAAAAAAAAAAAGGGGGTCAAATTCTAAATTGTATTAGAATTGATATTATGATGCCTGAGGCCAATATTAGCTGGAATTAGGGTGGTGGTTATGTGGGGATTACAGAGGTCTTTCAGAGTTGGCTAAAAGGTACAGAAAACATTAAGGAAATTGAAGAATCTTGGTAAGTCCTTTTGGTTTTTTTTTTTCTAGTAAAATCAGTGACTTTCTTTCTCTTTCTTATCCATCAGCTTGCCTTTCTTCCCACCTCATTTTTTTCCCTGGATACATGTCTATCACATCCACTTCTTTCCCCTCCTTCTGTCTCTCTCTCCTTTTCTTTACCACCACATTTCACACAATATTTGATACGGGGCATCATATAGCTTTGTTCTCTTGCTAGTGTTCTTATCTGTTAATTTCATAGCATTTTCTTTATCCTTCCTAATGCTGCTGGGTGGGGGTGGGGGGCAGCTATCCTTTCTTATCTAACCCCTGTAGTAACCTCATACCCCTGTATCCCACTCTCCCTATTCTAACCTCACTTCCACCCTGTCACCAAAGCAATTGTTTCCATGGCAAGGAGCTGATCTCATTATATTCTGGTACTAGGGATTTAGTTTCCTGCACAGTGCTTGTTCAGCCCATGTTTGATTCATAAATAGATATTTTCTAGCTGGAAATCGTATCTTTGAATTGTTTAACAATGGAAATAATTGTCTGGTAGTCATCATCACTAGAATCTTAAAGTATGAAGCATTCCATTTATAAATATCACAGAAGGAATTCCCTGAATTAGTTGTGTGAAAAGCTTAACTATATTCAATTAAATATCTGCTTCAGACTAATGTCTTCCACAATTTATAAAGGAGGTCTCAGATTAGAAGGGCCTGAGTGCTGTTTTGTTTTGCCTGGTCAACAGCATTGCTTCAGCTCCTAGCTTTTAGCATCATAATTATCTTTCCCTCAGGGGAAAAAAGTGCCCTCAAGTTTTTGTGCACAGAGATACTATCCCCCTGAGTTCTTAGAATAAGCTCTGGTGTCCTGAAATGTCTGCAGCAAGTGATTTGGGAACTGATTAAAAAATCTTCTCTGAAACCTCCTCTATGATTGATGCAGATTGTTTCTTAGTTAAAAAAAAAAAAAAAAAAAAAAACTAAGTAAAAAGCAATTTTAGATTTAGAGAAAAGTAGCACAGTATGAGTTCCCTTAGATCCCTCATTTCAGTCCCCCTCAAGCAAAGACCTTACATGATCACAGTAAAATTGTGAAGAACAGGTTTTTTTTTTTAAATTTATGATAGTCACACAGAGAGAGAGAGAGAGAGAGGCAGAGACACAGGCAGAGGGAGAAGCAGGCTCCATGCACCGGGAGCCCGACGCGGGATTCGATCCCGGGTCTCCAGGATCGCACCCTGGGCCAAAGGCAGGCGCCAAACCGCTGCGCCACCCAGGGATCCCAAGAACAGGGTTTTAACATCAGTATGATATTATTAAATACACAACAGTTCTATTGAATCTCGCCGGTTTTCACTAGTGTTCTTTTTTCTGTCCCAGGACCCAATCCAGAATTTTCCATCATGTGTAGTTGCTATGTCACCTTACCACCTGTCTGCAATAGTCTCCTGGTCTTTCCTTGTCTTTCATGACCTTCACATTTGAAAAACAGTGACCTTTTATTTTATAGGCTGTCCCTTCACTTGGGCTTGTCTGCTGTGTTCTCATGTTTGGACAGAGGTTATGTATTTTGGGCAAGAATATTAAAAAAAATATTAGGCTGCATCCTTCTTAGTTCATCATATCAAAGGGTTTATGATGCTGATATGCTGTGGTGTTAGTTTGATCATTGGTAAAGTTGGTATTTTCCAGGTGTCTCCATTGGATAGTCACTATCTTCCTCAAGTTTTGATCAACCTGAAAGCCAGTTTTGGTTAAAAGGGCATGTTTGTCGTATTTGAAACTAACATGACATTATATGTTAACTATACCGGAATTAAAATAAAATGAAATTTTGAAAAGGTCATGTGTTTGAGGTTAAGCAGATCTAGATGCAAATCCCAGCTTTGTCATCTTCTGTTGGTGAGATATTAGGATATAGGTTCGTGAATCTCCTTCTGGGTCTCAGCTTCTTTGACTGTGAAATAGGGGTTCTGCCAATATCCTTCTGCTGAGAAAAATGTGAATCCCAGTTCACGATTTGAGATGTAGGAAAAAAATCTCAATTTCCTATTTTCCTTTAAATATACATAAATCTGCAATGGTCCCAGGGTGCCACAGAGCCCCAAGCAATACGGCAGCCACAGCCATGTCGGTGACTTGTCTACATTGGTTACCTTGGAGTTATATGCTCTCTCAGCTTAAGGGTACCCTTTGGGTTTGTTGGCCCAGTTGTATTAGGCTTCACTTTGATGGTGGGCGTTTCTAGTGAGGCAGAGAGCTCCTATGCTTGAGAGAAGTTATTCACTCTGAGGGCATTAATGTTTCTGGGGCTTTGTAAAGGTGGTTGAGTATTTGCAATGCTCTGGGGAGCCACCGATATGTCTAGGGACATATTCTTTTATATTTTTCCCCATCAAAGGTATATGTTTGTCTCTCTCCCAGACACCTGAAACAATGGAGGAGGTTGGATTTGGCCAAAGTTTCTAGCTTCTACTTTGCAAGTATCCCAGAGTAAAGAATGCAAAGAGCCTTGCTACCTTGGAGAATATGGACAAAACCCCTCAATGAATAGCTCACAATATGATTCTGACACAATATCCTGTTACATAGTTGTACAGTATTTTGGCTGAGACTAGGATCCCCAGATGTTGGAAGATATGCATCTGTCAAGGAAAGAGGAAAAACTAACTTTTAAGGTAACACGGTGTTTTTCTTTTGTTTCTATCAAGGTGGATTCTTTTTTTTTTTTTTTTTAATTTATTTATTCATGAGAGACACAGAAGGAGAGAGAGGCAGAGATTCAGGCAGAGGGAGAAGCAGGCTCCATGCAGGGAGCCCGACGTGGGACTCAATCCCGGGTCTCCAGGATCACGCCCTGGGCTGAAGGTGGCGCTAAACCGCTAAGCCACGAGGGCTGCCCCAAGGTGGATTCTTACATTAACTTTGGGAGTAAACTGCTTCTTTATTTTTGAAAATAAATATTTGCATGGACCTTTTGGCTATGCAAAGATAACACACAACTTTATTCTGGAATGATAGACTTATAACAATGTGTTTCAAGAGCCAAATAGCTCCTTCAAATAAATAGTCTTCCAGGTAGACAAAGCTGAATCTTGGGAGATAGCTTATTTTAGGAAAATGTAACTTTTCTGAACGTGAATTTACAATGAACTGACTCTTTGAGAGTCCTGTACCTTTGATCTTGCATAAGTCCTGGAGTAAAGTGGATGATTAGACTCCTGAGAGCAGTCTTAGACAACTGCAGAATGACAGAGACATGACCTCCCCCCACATAATAGTGGGGAGGGGGGAGGAAGCTACACTCAACAGCACTGTTGAAGTTAAATAACACCCAATATTCTCAAAATGTATACATGACAGACAGTTGTTTTGTAAGCAGTTCAAAGGTAAGATGATACCCCTACAGATGCCCTTCTTTTGGAAGGATTGGATAGTTTCACTGTAAAACATTCCAGAGGATATCTATCCTGAGAGAATATGATGATTTGAAAGGCTATGGACAGGTAAAAGGCAGAAATGCTCCTTCCCTTCCTCCAGGTTTGAGGAACAAATGGTCCCCAGCAGAGGAATGGAGTAAGGGAGATGTGTTCGAGATCTTTATCATTGGCAGAGGTGGTAGTGATAAAATCATTCCTACAACATGGTGGCAAGACCACATCTAGACAGAAGTAACCCGAAGGGGGCTGTGATTGATAAGTGTGGCCTGTAAACTCTGAGAAAAGCTAAATAAGCAATGGTCAGGTCTTAGCTACCATTCAGAGGAGTTGACTAACAAATTGAGATGAGCTGGTGCAAGGGGAAAGCAGCAGACGACTGAGAGAGGCCAGGTTCAAGATGGTGGGAGGAAGGTCCTGACCCTACAGTGGAAAAGACAGCTGACTGATGGGTGATCAACAATTAGGGCAGATATGGGGAACTTGGAGGCCTTCCCAAGCCAAAAATACTTGGGAGTTAGCAAAGAGCAAACCCGGTAAGAGTCTAGACTTTGCAGTTTCCTATGAGCCTATCAGGCTCAACCACTGTGATACGAACATTAAAGAGTGACCTCATAGACTAAGAAAATGGGGTATACTTAGGTAACATTTATAAGATTAAAGTTACATAAATTTTTGCCGCTAAATTTTTGTTGTTGTTGTTGTTCTCTACTTCCTAACAAGAAGAGAATCTGGGAGAAATAGGGGAAAGACTTTGAATTAGTCACAATGAAGTAGCCTATTTATGAGCTAACATTGTATTTGAATCTGATAGATCGGGGCAATTTGGAAATAGTCATGGAATGTGGAGAGATGGGATCTTTTGAGACAACTGTAGACTGGAGGATTATAGCCAAGTATATGGATGATGTTCAAAAGTATCTCCGAGTACTCTCATGTTAAATGTTAAATGGTAAAATAAAAAGTGAGCAATGTAGTCTCAGTGTGGGAAAAGACATCTAAATGGCTTCCATTTTAATTCTGCCCTTTTGCCAAAAAAATAAATCAATCTTTGGCACATTTGCAGTTTACAGAGGGAGGTTTATAGGTACTCATACAGCAAATAGTAATATAGAAGCTGGGCCCTATCTGGTGATTTCTGAGTAGATAGGAAGAGAAGGTGGCCTAAAGGCACATCTTCTTAACCGTGCCTCCACCTCTTTGGAACTTTCTTCTAATTTATGATACACAGATAAAATCTTCCATAAACTGAAGCCAAAGTTTTTTTTTTTTTCTTACTCTTCTAGTACTGCTAATTTTTATTGAATTCTTTCTCTCGAGCAAGCAACCCTAAGCATTTTACATTCATTTTCTCATTTAATCTCCTAGATTCTTTTATTATCCCCATTTTATGAAAAGGAGAGTTATGCTTAAAATTAAATCAGTTCTCAAAGTCACACAGCTTGCAGGTGTTAGAGTCATGTTTGGAACCCACATCTTCTGACCATAAGATAACACACTTCATCTTTTGAACTTGCTTATCCTCCTTCTCTTTCTTCTCTGCTTTCCTAATTCAAGAAAAATTCTGAGCTTGAAGTCAAGACCAAACTGACATAGTTCAGTGAAAAATGTTATTGTATCTCCAGGATCCTCTAGGAAGTGGTTAATCCAATTGACAATCCATTAATCCACTAAAAACTGAACATTTAGTAGAGATTTGCCAAGATGGAATGCAGGGTACTGAGGCCCAGGGGATTTAGCACTGCTCTGTCTTAGGAAACCCATGGATAGGACAAGAGATGAAAGCTAAGTAAAAAACTGCTGTGCACAAGTGCAGGGGCGATCATAGAGGTACACAGGATACAGATGTAGAGTAGACTCTACCTTTGCAAAACCTCAGAGGAAGCTACAAGGGCCTAAACATAAGTAACAAAGCTCAATTCATCTATAATATATAATGATTTCATAGGTAAAAAAAAAATTCCTGAATCAAATTTGCATGATGGACTATCCATCACACTCACATTCTCTCCTTTGGCAACTATGTGGAATATTCAGACAATACGTAAAATCTCAAAGTCAACTCACTATATGGACAACCTCAGCCGCGCCCCCCCCCCCAACGAAATCCCCACAACCTCTGTGCTTATGGCCACAGTTCTTTTCCTTATGATATTGATATCACAGCTCCTTGAAGGGTTCTACATTTGTATTTGAACTGCCCTTAGTAGTTAGGATTATTTGAAAGAGACTTTCCTTGTCAGAACAGTTCCCTGACTCTGAGGCCCAATCAGCAGGAAATTGATCTCTTGCGTCTGTCACAGAAGTATGAAGCTCTGCACAGTAGAGTGTCATGTTACGGGTCGCAGGTGCATTTCTGAGATGACGTGCTGATGGCCAGGGGGTGAGGAAGCCCTGTTCTCTTTTCACAGCTGAAGACAGAAATGTCGCAAGGACAAGGAGGACGACTGGCATGCCTCACATTCCTCAGTGTTGAAAACAATCAAAGGTGGGGGAATGAGAGAAAAATCAAATTTCTATGAAGAGATGTCAGCAGTAAATTTAATGCAGGTGCAATATTCTCCAAACAAAGGACATTTTGTTTCTACCGTCTGTGGCTCCATGAAAACCAGCCTCTGCCTCCTCCCTGCTGTGTGTTTTTCTTTTTATCAGTGTAAGGTAGATTAAAATGTTGATATCCTTCCTTGGCAAAAGTATTTTTAATGTTCTTAGTACAACTGTTGAAGAAGTATTAACTTCCCCCCCAAAGCTTAGCTTTGCTGGGTGTAACAGAGCTTTCTCTACCCTAAGGTTCGATTAGTTTGTTAAGCTTTATATTTCCCTAATTACCTCCATGTATTACTGTGACATGATCTTTACCATTCGTTCTTCCTTGTATCTCTACAAAGAAAAATTAAAATCAAAACTAAACATTTACTTCAGCTGGAGTAGCAAATTTATAAATTAAAAAAATAATGAAGCATCCACTGTTGGTTAATATATATTTTATGAGACAGAACAGTGCAAGTTATTCACCCTCCTTTATTTAGGCTATCATAAACAGAGTGATTGTAGAGCAATCAAGAAATTAAGAGGTATGACCTTCTGACTGGTTTTACTTAGTAATTGCTTAGAGATTTGGAGACTCTTTCTGGCAATAGTTTACTAGAGAAGGATTTCCTATTCACTAATGGAGCTTAAGTTCAGGCCTTACACAATTTTATGAGACCTCAGCAAGGCATCAAAGGACATTTTAAGTTTTCTTATGAAAATTATTCATTTAACTGGGACACATAAATGATATACCATGGATGTCATCATGTTATTATTCCAGGTGAACTGGGAATTTGGCAGTAGGAACGTTCCTATACAGGACAGTTTTCATTAACCGAACTATATACATGGAAGTAATTGAAAACTATGATGCTGCATCTGTAAAGTTTCTAAAACTTGTAAAAGTAAGACATTTTAATCCCATCTGGCTGCACATTTTCATCCAGCATCCCCTGTCAAGCTCATAGCCCCTACCATTCTCACCCAAGTGGCAATGGCATTTTGGGATTGGGCAAGTTAAAGGTATAATGTTATGGTTTTCAGTCACTTCTATGGACAGTTAAGTCCTTGCTAGCTGTCCTGGTGTAGAAACACTACTACTGATTGCTGTGCTGTTTACCTAAAGTAATAACATGACGATATCCATAGCCTGTCAGTTAATGAGTGTCCCTAACTAAATGAATCACTGCACAAGAACATTTGAAATGCCCTCCAATCCTATAGTTCATATATAACAAAAATCTGATAGTTTTGGAAATTGACCCAAACCCAGATATTTAAATGATATTAGCAATACCAGGTTGTAAAACTGAAATAATCTTTCCTAAACTGTAAATGATGGAAAATATATTTTTAATCAACCCTGAAGTAGAGAGGATTAAATTATCTTCTCCACATTTCTAAAGAAAATATTACAAAATTATTATCCTATGAAAAGGCAACTAAAGAGCATGTAGCCCAAGAGTACGGGACAAAATATGTTATAGAAGTGGGTCAAGTAATTAATTAGTAAAAATACCATGCTGCTCTTCTGAATTTTGTGATAATTGATGTTGTCAGTTTTTAAAAATTTGTGATTGATGTATTTTTTTCTCATTCTACGTAAACATCCACTTTTATAATTGATTTTTATTTTATTGTTTTCAATTATTTTTCTATGAAGGGGTTCCTCAGTTACCATAAGCTTCAGGTCCCATAAAACTGGATTTGCCATGAGATTGCCAAGAAGAGGACTTTTTATTGACCAAAAGTCATAACATGAGCAATCAGCACTTAGCATCTAGCACAATATTGGCTGTATCTTATTTGAGTAGTCAATAAATGTATTGATTATTTTATATTTAGAAAAGTTCTGATTTTTAAAATGTAAAGACAAACTACTTCAAAACATTAGATATTTTCCTTAAATGTTAAGGATAAGTTAACACTTATATTAAAATATTGAAGCTAAGGAAGGGAAATCTCTACTTGGGAATAAAAAAAAAATTGGTTCCAAATCTTGACTCCCAACTCTAAGTTACATGAACTTAGAAAACATAGATACTTTATTTGAATCTCAGCTCTATATCTGCAGTGCAGAAATACATTGAACTGCTTTGAAAATTGAATAACATTACTTTTCAAAAACATATAATGTTTATCCATTCTTTATCCATCCACCAATGTGACTAGTGTGAAGAAACCTTGACAAAACTAGATAAGAAGAAATTGAAAAGTAGGAGCAAGAATTAAATTTCTTTCCTTTCCCTTCGTCTCCCCTTCTTCTTTCTTTTCTTTTTCCCCTTTCCTTTGTTGTCTTTCTTATTCACCTGTAGATGTTAAGAATGTTAAGAAAGAGATGGTCCCCTAAATCTCACCACCTCCACATTTGAGATTACCAGTTGAAATTGGAATTAGGGAAGTGAATGAGAAGAACTCACTCAACTTGAATAGGCTATATTTTTCTAAATCTGTCCAATGAGGGGAGATATCTGGATCTGATATCCTATGAATTAAATTTTATATAAGCTAAAAATGTGATATATCGCATTGTATTCCATCTATTAAAGACATAAACCCATCTATTTTCATTCCCCAAATCATTTATTTCTATTGGATTTTCTTCTTAGCCTACAAAGATTTTCAAACTTGATCATCTTAAGGAAGAAAAAACAAGCAAATAATACATTTTCAAAAGTCTTAACCTGCACTCAATTATTTTCTCCCTTTAAACTCTCACATCATATTTCTTCTACTCTTTTAGCCAAACCTCTGTGTAGAATAGCCATTCAGGCAGCTACCTTGTCAAACTAGCATGGTTTATTCTTTCTTTGGGGGATGAGGGGAGGGAATTTTTTTTCCTGATTTTATTGAGAAATGATTGGTATATGTTACAATATAAATTTAAGGTATGCAGCATGATGGCTTCATTGATATATATTGTGAAATTATTACTTCAATAGGTTTAGTTTACATCCATCATCTCATCCAGATACAACAAAAAAAAAAAAAAAGGAAAGAAAATAATTTCTCATTGTGATTAGAATGCTTAGGATCTTCTCTCTTAAAAACTTTCTCATATATCACATAGCAGTGTTGACTGTAGTCGTCATGTTGTACATTCCATTCCTAGCACTTAACCTATAATGACCACCTTACTTCTGTGTCCCCTCTTCTCATCCCTCACCTCTGGTAGCCAGAATCTGATCTCTTTTTCTATGAATTTGGGGTTTTATTTTTGTTTTTTATTTGATTCCATATATTACTGAGATCATACAGTATTTGCCTTTCTTTGTCTGACTTACTTCACTGAGAATAATGCCTTCAATATCTCTCCATATTGTCACAAATCATAGAATTTCCTCATTTTTATGGCCAAATAATATTCCATTGTGTGTGTGTATGTATATATATATATATATATATATATATATATATATATATATACCCCACCACTTTGTCCATTCATCCATTGATGGAGACGTGGGTCATTTCCATGTCTTGGCTATTGTAAATAATGCTTCTGTGACATCAGGGTACAGATATCTTTTTGAGTTAGTGTTTTCATTCCTTTGGTTATAGTCCCAGAAGTGAAATTTCTAGATCATATGGTAGTTCTATTTTTAATTGTTTGTGAATCTTCCATACTATTTTCCATAGTGGTAATACCAATTTACAATCCCATCAACAGTGCATAAGGGTTTCCTTTTCTTCACATCCTTGCTGGCATTTATTTTCTCTCTTTTTCTTTATGGTCATTCTGACATGTGTGAGGCGAGATCTCATTGTGGTTTTATTTTGCATTTCCTTAATAACTAGTGATGCTTAGGATCTTTTAATGTACCTACTGGCTATCCATGTATCTTCTTTGGAAAAATGTCTATTGGGTCATTTCCTCATTTTAAAAATTGGATTATTTGAGCTTTTTTGTTATTGAGTTGTATGAGTGCATGCTATATTTTTTTTTATTTTTAAAGATTCTATGTATTTATTTGAGAGAAAGAGAGCATGAATGGGGTGAGGAGCAGAGGGAGAAGTAGGCTCCCTTGCTGAGCAGGGAGCCCCACATGGGGCTCTATCCCAGGACTCCAGGATCATGATCTGAGCTGAAGGCAGACATTTAACCAACTAGCCACCCAGGTGCCCTGCATGCTATATTCTTAAGGGTGATTTTGTTCTCTGGTCTGTATTTGGAAAATATGTCTACCAAACTTGTCTTTAGGGAGCAGAATATAGGGAAATTTTTGTAGCATCTATTTCTGTAATATTGTATAATTATAGTATTACAAGAATAGATTGAATTTTGTAAAATGGGCATGTTTTGTTTGAACACTCAAGTAAATAATTAGGACAGATGAAGAAAATTAATTCGATAGAGACAGATGAGTTGATCTAAAGAATTTCACTTTACAAATGATGTTACAGTAGTATGTTTATTGTGTGATGCTGAAGAATACCTATTTTGATAAATACATATATCCTGGGAATATATTTTTCTAATTCCTTTTGTACTGAACACAAATGCTTATTGAATGTTTGTTGCATGTTGCTGGAATCTCTGTCTAAACTGCCTTCAGACAATCTCGTGAAATCTTTAGAAGTCACATTAACCCCCAAATTTGAGAATATTCTGTAAATAAACAAATTTCATCAGAAGCTAAATAATTTGAACCTTGAAGAAATATATTCTTCCTCCACTCAACCCCCATCAGTCATTTTACTTTTAGGAAAGGAGGAAAATTCATTAGATGTGTGTGTGTGTTGTGTGTATTACACATATTTAAATTGGAATCAAATAATTGAGGCATTTCATATTTTCATCATTAACTTATTTATTCATGTATAATTCATTCACTAAATATTGAAAATCTATTTATATAATCTATGTAACAGTCATTGGTCTATAAACTGATGATATAAGTTTAAGAGCACAGGGAGTCTTCCCTTGAAATGTGTAATAAGTACTTTAATGGATGTGCATGCAGAGAATTATGAAACAGTGGAAGGACACACCTCCAACTTTGCCTAATATTTATCAAAGAATATTTAATAAAAGAAAAAGGAGATTTTTACCTGAGTCTAGAAGGAAGAGTAAATATTTGTCAGGGTGATCATTGGGGCAGAGACACAAATTCAGTAACAAACATTCGGTTCAACTATAACCACATTGGGTATTGACCAGATACAAACCAAGGGAAAATGTCAGGAACAATTCAGATGGTAGGATCTGTTCTTTCTTCTTTCCTCCTTCAGCCAACTTCTACAAGAGATAAATGAGCGCAGACTACAATTAGACCATCTGTCTACAGAGATGGGTTAGCAAAGTAACTTGCTTGGCCAAGAGACAAAGTTGAGTGAAACTCTCATGGTTTGAGCCTGAGAGGTTTGAACAATATAAGTTCTTCCCTGTCTTAAATAAAGGACAGTTTAGAAGAAGCAGTTTTAGATTGGTATCTTGGGCCTTTCCCATATTCCTTCTACAAAAATTCTCTGCCAAATACAGGGAGTGATCATTGGAAAAAAAGGTTTGTATCCCTATCCAACGTTGTTTCAAATTACCCTAAGGCAACAGTAGGGGTTTAGGAAAATGGTCAGGTCACAGAAGCCAGTAGATAACAGACTTTCATGCATAAAACTATATCCACACAGGATCTTTGGCTATAGTTACTCAGAAAATTGGCTAAAGCAAGCAGACTGAAAGCCTACTAAGTTTTCAGGAACCCATATTGTCTAAACAAACAAACAAGTAAACAAACATTCCAGGACAGGGCAATATCCTCTTGTAACTATTCAACGCCAAAAGCAATTTTTGTTATTCTGAACGGTGCTAAGAGCAAATGCAACCCTAAAAGTATGCTCCTATCCCAAAACTCGATGGTCAAAGGTGCTCAAACATGGCAGTGAAGGATAATAGACCAGAGAAATCTTCCAAGATACCTAAACTGAGGCTACCAGCTTAGTCAATGAAGAGTTGTGGTTATTCTTATCAGGAGGATCTGCTATATGCCATGAACTATTGACTTCACCTTTTTTCCAGATGTGAATTTTAATTGCAACTAATGCTCTTCCTATATCACCATTATATTTTAGATGTTCTACAGGTGGGTAACTGGATTACTGGTACATCTGGTAAAAACTACACAGTCCCAGATATCCTTCATCTGACCTAGAAGAGAAACAGTTTTGAATTTTGGATATAATTTTCTGTCAGGAAAGTGGTATTCCTGTGTTTGAATGGGAACCAACATTTGGATTCTAGCTGAGGTAATTTTTTATTACTTGAGAGTATTACACATGTAACAGGACAATTAACATCACTAGCTCCTAGACACCAAATGCTACTAACACACACTTTTCCTCAGTCATCTCGACAGGTAAAAATATCTACACATGTTTTACAATATTCTGTAAGGGGTAAAATATTAGAATAAATGTATATATAGGTGTCGGGTAGCCATGCTGTAGACTTTGGAAGATATAAGTAGTTGTCCATGAAATGTATATTTTTATCTTCTTTTGCACTAAAAGAACCCCACTTTTATTTGAGTGAATCATTGTCTCAAGATAAAAATATTCATTCTCCCAGATTCTCTGTACTTAATTAAAATCCAAAAAAGAAGTCACTAGATGGGATTTCTAAGAAAATATTTAAATGTAAGCTGGACTCTGTTGGCATAAATACTTTTTGCTCTCTCCCTTTTCCTTCACCCTTCTGGTAACATAGATGGGGTGTGTGGAGTTTCTAGAACTGTCCTATATCCACGATGTTGAAGGTTGTTCATTAAGTCTAGCAGAAAAGAAGAAAGGAAAACCCGGGTTCTACATGGGGTGCTTGGCTACTATATCAACCTAGTCTACTTCTCTCCAGACTTCTATGTGAGCAAACTAATCCACTTTATTTACCTGCAAACTCAGTTCTGATTGGATACAAAGTAAGAATAAGTGTTTTTGCCCTAATCTCAAAAAAGATTTCATGGTTAGGGAAAGGGAAAAGAGTGTCAGAGAAGAGCAATAAAGTAAGTTATAACTGTGTACTTTTGAGAAAGGAATTTGAACTCTGTGCCCATAACAGGCTGAATCCCAGGAGGGACCTCTAAAAACCCATGAAAAAATGTGAGGGGATCTAAGTGAAGAGGGACACTCTTGCTGGATTTGTCTTGTATCCCAATGAATCTGAGATTATTTTGCTAATACCACATTCTTCTCATTTACAGGAATGCTCAAGGTAAATATTACAGAGGAAAAAATGGGGTTCATCCCTGTTATGAAATTTTTACTCCTATTCAAGTTAAAACATCCTATGCTATCGTTAGAGGACATTTCTTCTCGTAACAGGTGTACTTTACATTTATTCTAATGAATTGGTTGAGACCTTCCCAATGCGAACAGTTCATTGGAGGCACAGATACTCCTGAAGAGTATCCTAAATCCCAAGAGAAAATAGTAAGAATCGAATCACCTTTCTTTTTTTCAGATTAAGAAAATATGCAACTTAAAAAAAAAAAAGAAAGAAAGAAAGAAAAGAAAATATGCAACTTAAAGAGGTAATTTGCCTTGGTGCTACGTGAGAATTTAAAGCGAGGTCGATTAGTAGTGTCACATTCCTGTAGCATCTCACTCTGAAAATGTCGCTGCAAGAGTTAAATGAAGCTGGAGCCGCACACTAAAAACCCTATTGCAACAGCTGCACTCAGAGCCCCTTCTGCAGAAAGGGGAAAAAAAATAAGTTTTAATTAAATTGTATTAATTGGTTTAGCTGATCTGGAAATAGAGTAAGGGCTCTGCTCTAATTTTGTTTGTTGGCTCAAATCCACTTATCCTTGACATGAGAATAAAGGAATGAAGCAATAAAATGCCTAGAAATGCCCTGGTAGAGACTTTTAAACTGTCCAAGGTTAAAGAGTGATGCTATCTCAGAGATGAACTTAAAATTCTGTTGCCAACTTAGAGAAGTCAGAAGTGCAAGCAAGAAAAGAAGAATGTGATTAAAAACCCTGCTTCCTTAAAGCTCTGCAAAGCTGCAAAGAAAAGGCAGGCATTCTTCCCATAATAGTGAGCACTTGTTATAAAGAAAAGGAGAAGGTTGTGAAAGCGTCAGGGTATAATGACCTTATTTCAGGCCACTCAGCGTAAGTTTTCGTATATAAGGTAATGAGGATTTGTAAGTGAGTGTAGCTTCACAGTTTGATGTTGCTATGTGCAAAATACATTTTATTACACTTACAATCATAGCCGAATCCATGACCTATGCCTGTGTTGCAGCATTTATCACCATTATTTTAAAAAGATATTATTTTATTTTTTATTTTTTAACTTAAATTCAACTAATTAACATAAAGGATATTATTCATTTCAAGGGTAGTGTTCAGTGATTCATCAGTCTTATATAATACCCGGTGCTTATTACATCATGTGCCCACCTTAATTTTAAAGGCACAATGCTAATACAACCTAGACTTTTTTCTTTTCTTCTTCCAAGTTCCTACAAGTTAAGAGCTTGAGTATAATTACAATTACCAGAAATCATTCTTCAACTAGCAATATTTTGTGATACAGAGAAGTTGCTTTACAAAGAATAGCTCGAAACTTGCTCTCTAAAAAACACGCAGTTAAAACTTGGTGAGGAAAAAATACATATAGGACAACAAGCCTGCTATACAATGAATATCTGTGTCTCCCCAAATCTGTGTGTTGAAGCCCTAGCCTCCAGCAGGATAGGATAGTACTTGGAGATGGGGCCTTTGGGAAATAATTAGGGTTAGATGAGGTCATGAGGGTGGGGCACTCATAATGGGATTAGTGCCTTTATAAAAGGAGATACCAGACAGCTTGCCCTCTCTACCTTCACTCTCTCCCTTCCTCCCCTCTCTTCCTGAGAAGACACAGTGAGAAGGTGGCCAGGAAAAGAAGTCTCAACAGAAACCACCCAGACGGCACTTGGATCTCTAACTTCCAGACTATAGCACTGTAAGAAAATAATTATCTGTTGTTAGACTACCCAGTCTATCATATTCCTTTGTGGCAGCCTAAACTAATACAAAGTCAGTGGAGAAAAAAAGAAATCAACAGATGCCATTTATAAGCAAATGTTCATAGTAAGGAGATTGTATCTCTGGTTTTGGTTTCAATCCATTACTGGGCTCTGAGAGTATCTGATTATTAATCTATGACTGCTTGTCCTTCACATACTCCTGCATGGTGATGTATTTTTCCCATAGCATGACACCTGCTGAAAGGAAACATCTAAGTGTTGGTAACTCAGGCAGGTGCTAAGAGTGTGTGTTTCCCATCTGTCTTGTATATTAGAACAAACTGTATCTCCAGAACTCAAATTGTGTCTCTAGAAAGAGCTGTATTAGCTGTTTCCCTTCTGGAAGGTCCATGTGGTAATGATTCATGAATTGTCGTCAAATGATGGTATAAGTGAGACTGGGTTCTCCACTAGGAAGAGGAGTAGTAGGAGCAGATATTGGGGTGGACTCAGCTTTAGGAAGGGGCCAATACTCAGTTGAATGAAGGAACTTACATGGGGTGAGGCCAGCAGTTGAAGGCAGAAAGAGGAGAATTAATACACAAAAGGGCAAGAGCTCCTTCAACCTTTACTTGTCTACATCTATTCAGCTACTTGTCTGAGTCTGAGTTTTCTCCTTTCTTCTTGAGCCCTCCCTGACCCAAACACACATAACCACACACACACTTAAACATATAGTTTTAAAAACTCTTGGAAAATTCTGACATACAAATCTATACAGACAAGCTCAGGAGAAAGTCAGTGAAAATATGATAATGCAGAAAATGGGGTGAGTGAGAGGAGATGTAGTTTGGATGACAGTTGGTGTTTGGAATTTGGGGTAGTTGAGGAAACCACCAAACTAAAAAAGAGATAGTGGATGGGATAGCAATACAGAAGAGAATGGGCAATAGAAATGAAGATAAAGTAAGCTCATGGGAAGGATGAGTACATTATCCAGGTAAATTCTCAAAGATGAATCCCGTATCAGATATTCAGATATTGGTGACAAAGGTGGGCACTTGGTAGTGGGCACTGGTCAGAACCCTAGCTACTAGGTCAGAACAAGACTAAGCAAGGTTAATTGGATGCTGATTAATCTGAGGTACTAAAATAGCGCTCCTTCAGTTTCCCTCAAAAACAAAAGGATAGTTCCTGACATCTATAATTCAGCTGATAGGATTTAATTGGACAGTTGAGGAATGAGAGGTTGGAGAATAATGCTGATAATTTCTGCAAGGATTACTTTGTATGATGGGAACAAAGAAGCTGGGAAGTGGGGAAAAAAAGGGTGTTCAAAGGAGTATGTAAAATCTAATGAATTAGACATAGAGAACTATCTAATTTTTAAGAAACTGAATTTCAATCATGTTCCTGTACCAATTCTAAAAATTGAGGAATGAGAAAGAAAAATATATCCACCTGTATATGTGGATTTTGAACAAAATATTATCATGATATTTGTCCCTGAGTGAAAGAAAGGGAAACATCCTATTAAATATGCTTAGGGTTCAGATGACAAGTGTGTTGACTTAAAACATGACAAGAGCAATGAAAGAAAAAAAAGAAAAGAAAAGAAACTTTCCCTCTTGGTCAGCAAGATATAGCCAGAAGAATAATTCAATTTATTTTCTTTTTCCTAAGTGAGATAAAACCACTGTGGCAACTATAATTAGAATTCCACTTCTCCCTGAATTGATCTTTGGTGGAGAAAATAGAACACTAAGAGAAAAGCCAGGTATCTGAGGGAACATGGTTAAGAGAGAAGGATCAGTGATGAGCTAGCCCTACTTGGGAGGAGCAGGGCAATGTGATAGAAGATATGAACCCAGCTCATATTCTGAGTCTGAGTGTTTGGGATTCTAGCCAGTGTTTGGATGCTGCAATGAGGAGACTCAATGCTACCCTTTCATCTCTCCCTGGGACATGAAATAGAGGGAACTACATAATGAGTTCTGGTCCAAGAAAGGCCAATAATATCAGATTCAGAATTCTTCCAGCCATCCTATGGAAAAGGGTGCCAATTAGTGAGTGTATCTTCCCTTGGACTTTGGTTGGGAGAATAAAGGGTAGGTGTTTGGTTCTATCCCCAAACCCAAATAAACTTATTTTTATGGTTTATAGGGGCCTGCCCTAAAGACTATTCAGTCTGTCATATGTCTTTTATAGGAGCCTGTTGTAAAGACTGCTTACCATGGTAGAAGTTGTGTGTGGGAAGACCAGAAAGAATTAAATAGAGCATCTATAAAATACTCTTCCTAGTTCAGAGGTCAAATATAAACGATCCACATGAAAAACCTGGCCTTTATGACAAAGGCAAAGAAGTGGCTGCACAAACCAATCTGCTTATGTGAGCTAGCTGGATATTGAAAACAAGAATTATAACATAGGCTAATTATCACTTTGAAATTTTAATAGAATCGCCTAGTGGAAGTTATAATTATGGAGCATTTGTTATATAGTATTGATAGCACTAAATAATTAAAATAATTATGGAATGTGGACAAAATGCTATCAAAAGACAAACTCATGTCCTTTAACATTATTATTTCTACACACAAATAGGTAAAAAAATAAACTCACAAAGGTAGAAAAAGGGTAACTAAGGTACCTCATACTGGAGAAAAATCTATTTAGGATAAATATAAACTTTTCATAAATATAAACTATTAAGGCTGAATTCTCTTTCTGGAGCTCCTAACGACTGCTTTAAGAACCATTAATACTGATGATATTAAGGTTAAAAAAATCTTCCAAATACCATATGACTTATATATGCCATTACCTAGAGTCATTTACTGTTTTATTTACACTCTGGTTGCCTTGAGGACAGGTTCTGTGTCATATGGTCTCCCAAAAATCTAATTCAATGCCAGGATGCTTAATAAAATTTTATTAACTGAATATTTTAATAAGTTCTAATGCCATGTATTATTTATACCATATACATTTTTTTAAAGATTTATTTATTTATTCATGAGAGACACAGACGGAGAGAGAGAGGCAGAGGGAGAAGCAGGCTCCCAGCAGGGAGCCTGATGTGGGACTGGATCCTGGATCCTGGATCCTGAATCCTGAATCCCGGGATCACGACCTGAGCCCAAGGCAGGCGCCCAACCAGTGAGCCATCCAGGGGTCCCATCATATACATTCTTGATCCAGTTTGTCAAATAAACATTTTGTCAAATTTAATCTTTATTAGGATCTCTTCTCATTCTTAATTTTTCAGTACAGAGAATTCTCAAAATCTAAGTGAGAAAAGCATATTTATCGTGGCTCAAGAACAATTACATTGCACTTTTCCTTCTATCTAACTAACCTTGACTAATCCTCACATGTATTTCAGAAATATGAATAACGTCTTCATGCAATTCATGTAAGGCACAGAAAATAGGTATCATTATTTCTGTCTTAATGACAGATTTTGAGGTTAAGGTGACTCATGAACAGCTGAGCAGCCAGTCAGTAGGAGAAACCAAAATAGAACGGAAACGCCTCCATTCCCACCCCCACGCTCAAACCAGAGCACACCCTCCTTAGGGGAGTGAAGCGTGATGGGCCCTGGAGTGAACCGTGAAGGCTTCCTGCAAGTTAATGAGCTGAGGAAGGAAGGGTCGCTCTCCCTGCTGGTGATCAGTGAGTCCAACTCACTCTCAATCTAGCAGATAATAAAAATGGAAGGTGAGGGGGAGAATTCAGAAAAGCAAGTCTCTTAGATACTGAGCCCACTTTATTTGGAGGAGGATGATTCATTTACCTTTAACCGAGTATTTTCAGAAATCACCATCCAAGTCACCTTAGCTGAGTAATTTTTACATCCCAGAGAATGTAACCTTAAAAGGCAAAGTAGCTTGTGTGTCAGATGGGTATATCCCAGCCTGTTTTATTCTCTTTGACCGGAAAAATATTTTATTTTTTGGGATTCTGGGTTTCATTTATGTACAAAAGAAAACAGTAGCAAGGCATGCTTCCATAGCAGGCTAGATGCTTAAGTTACTTTAAAAAAGTAATCAACAATAGAATATAGCAGGTGTCAGTCTTTGACTTGCAAACAAATTATTTTGGAATTCTTAAGGAGCTTAAGAATATTCTTAGAATACTCAAGGATCTTAAAGGTAATTTTAAAAACAGGTTTAAGAAATACTTCCAATCATCCTGCATCTATAAACAAAATGGCCCTGAGTGGATGGATTACATCTGTAACGTGTTTGATACAAATTACATCTGTAACATGTTTGATAAAGTTAAGATGCACTTCTCCCTCCACCATCCAATTCAAATAATAACGTTGTCCAACGCAAATACTAGTTTCCAGTAACTGAAGTCTTTCCTTTTCCTACACCTCCGTAACTGGAGGCAAGCAAGTCTATCTGACTTACTGAGGCTGCTTTCATAATTCCAGTGGGCTGGGTTCTAAGAGAAATTTTAAAACTGTTTTCCTCTCTACCAAGTCCTTTGCTGCAGTACTAGAGCTTACAGCAACCCACAACTCACAAATATGAGAAAAGGATAATTACTGAAACCTTTGCTTAATTCACCAAAAAGTTTCTATAGCTGTTACTGCTCACCCCACGCTCACAGTTATTAAATCACCTCCTACATCCTCCTATCATGGATTCTACTTGTGTGATTTTCTCCACTCTATTCAAGTACCTGTGATGCTTTGTCATCATTAATTTCACTGCTCCCGAATTTAAACTTCTAGAGTTTATGTTCTCCAATGTCCAACCATCATACCTCCTCTTGAAAAACAAGCAAGAATACAAAGCAGTCAAACCATTGGGTATAAAGGCAGGGTCCTGTGAAGGAAACACTTATAAAATGTAAACCAGACCTGTTAAACTCACATTTGGCCATACACAGCCTGAGTCTGATAGAAGGACTTCAGCCAAAACAGAAGGTTCTTGCGGTGAGACGGCTGATACGGTCAGGCTGGAAAAACCTCTCCACTCCTTCCTGTGGGCACCTGAATTCCACAGGTCTGCAGAAGGCAAGAGTCACTGAATAACGATTCCTCAGAGTTTTCTGTGTGCTTGTTGGAGAACTTGCACATGGCATGTGGCTCAGGACATGGTGATTTCAGTTCCTTGAGCAAACTCAGATAAAATAGGGGGGAAAATGTTTCCCTGCTTATCCTGGACACCATCCCATGAAAGCGAGGCAAAGTCAAAGTTTTCTAGGGAGTGTTAGTAAAATGTCACATTATTCCAGTATAATCTAGCAGGTAGGAGATTCGGTGGCCTCTGGTGGCTTCAATATGCTGTATATTTGAGGGTCACAAGAGAAGTTGTTCTGAAGACACACATTTCCTTATCTTTGGGGCTAATTCAATGGAAAAATTATATTTGGCCAATTATCCATTTTAAAGTCCCTGCATCCATACAAAGTTTGACAACAATTTACTTCTTTCTAGAAGCTATGAGCACAGTGTGGATCTTGAGAAATTTTAATAATACTTTAGTTAAGATTAAGGAGAGATCTAGAGAAGCTGGCTATCTCTGGAGTAACTCCACTGCAGGAAAGGGATTTTTTTGGGCAATTGTTTTGCTTTGTATTTTGTCCTGTGCCATTTTGCTGCCTAACCTAAGATTTTGTGAGCCCAGTGTAGGACCAACTGGATCCTCTCACTTCTGCCCATCTCAAGGAGGAATTTGATGTAATGGTTGGAGTTTTAAAAAAGTGACAACATTAGACGGAAGCTGACTGTCAGAATGAAATCAACCTCTAGAAATTCCTACTCTGACATCCATGTCCCCTTCTGAGAAGATCTTGGATGAGATTTGGAGTACCCAAGGATTACTCTGAATTTATGTGTCAAGCAATAGTGTAAAATTCACAAAGAGGTGCCTATCCCAAATCTGTTAAAACTTACCCTCTAGAATCTTAATTCATTTTTACCTTTTCTTGATTGTTTTTTTCCTCAACAATTTTTTTCCAAAGATGTGCTACTACTTTTCCCATGCCATTGCTTCTCCTATTCAGTTCAGCCTACTCCCACAAATGCTAATTTTTTCATTCATTCATTCATTCATTCATTCATTCAACAAATATTTGCTAAGGTACAGTCCTATTCTGAGCATGAGAATAAAAATAATGAAAAGTAAACAAGATCTATTACTTCAAGGATTTGATGGCCTAGTGAGGCAGCATGATCAAAACCTAGAAAACTGATTAATAAGAAGATGTCAGATAGTGATAAATGAATAAAATAAACACTCTAATGGATCTCAGGTATGTCTTTCAAGTATACAAAATGAATTAAAGGAGTCCTAGGTAAGTTTATAAAGAGTTTACTTATAGTTTAGACATGGGGTATGGCGGAAAAGTAAGTATCAATGATTTTAGCTTGATCATTAGAAAAATGGTAAAGCCATTTCTGAAATGGAACAGCTCTGGAGGGATAGAGGAAAGACAGAACCATAACTGTCTTAAATTTGAGATGTAACCATAGGTACTTAGAGGTTAAAAGAGGGTTAGAGTTCCAGTTTGGTGAGTCATCAACCTATCGGTAGTCTTTAGGTCAATGGCCCTGACTGCTAGTATTGCCAGAGAAGACCAAGGACAGAGAGTTAGAGGTCAAATTAAGAGAAAGGGCCAACATTTTTGAGACACAAAGTGGTATATATATTGCAATAAATAAATAACAACAAGGCATGCCTGGGTGGCTCAGAGGTTGAGTGTCTGCCTCTGGCTCAGGGCATGATCTCAGATTCCTGGGATTGAGTCCCACAGTGGGCTTCCTGTATGGAGCCTGCTTCTCCGTCTGCCTGTGTCTGCCTGTGTCTCTGCCTGTGTCTCTGTGTCTCTCATGAGTAAATAAATAAAATCATAAATTAAGTAAGTAAGTAAGTAAGTAAATAAATAAATAAATAAATAAATAAATAACAACGATGTGTCAGACATTAAAATGTACATTCCTGGCCTTGAGAAACTTGCTCTCCAATGATGGGAATAAAAAGAAATAGATAATTTTAGTATAGAATGTTAAATACTTCTTTTTTGGTTTAGAGAATGGGCTGCCTCTAGTCCTCATATATTATATGATACATATATGTACATATAAAACATATATGTTATATGTCTCTGCACAAAGATAAAACAGTTGTGATCATATTCCTGCCCTTCATTTAGTCATTTATTCACAAATATACATTAAGTTCAGTCTGTTCCGGGCACTATTCTAGGTTCTAGAAATACAGCTATGTATTTCAGATTATGTGAATAATCAAATACAGATTATGTGACTATTTGCATCATGATTTAGTAGGGGAAATAGATATTTAACAAATCATAGAAATAATTGAAATTACAATTATAGTAAAAGAGATAAAGAATGAGTATAAGGTTTTTCTAAGGCTGTAGTTGGGCTAGTCTGACCATTAGGAAGTGCCATTTTAAGCCTCAACTTGAAAAATGGTTGGTTCAAATTTAGGAAATCATAGGAATCAAGAAGAGTAAATGAGCAGAATAGTTATGCAAAGGCACCTAGCCGAGAAGAAATTTGACATAATAAAGAACAAAAAGAAGACAGCATGACCAGAAAGTCATGAAGGAAGCAGGAAGCAACTCTCCATCTCTGTCATAAGATCCAACAAACAGAATAGGCTTCAGAACCCCAAAGATCCCAAGAAGGGATCAGAATCTGAGGGAACCAGAAACCGTTTGGGAGTCCACCAAATGGTTCAGGATGTTGACCATAAATGGGAACCCACCTCTGGGGTAATTCCTGGTGAGCGTTGGCTTTTAGAAGTGAGGATGGGCCTGACAGATTTGGAGAGCAAGGCTGGGTGGGACACTTTGAAATGCCATAGCACTGTGTACGGCTTTTGTGGTATTTATCACTTATTTTTAGAAAAATTCTCACAACTAGGTAGAAAACTCACCTATCAGGGTGACTGGGTGGCTCAGCTGATTAACTGTCTGACTCTAGATTTGGCTCAGGTCATGATCTCAGGGTTGTGGGATCAAGACTCCTGTTGGGCTCTGCGCTCAATGAGGAGTCTGTTTGGGATTCTCCCTCTCCCTCTGCCTCTCTCCCTACTCATGGGTTCTCTCTCTCTAAACACACACACATATATACATATATACATATATATACACACATATATATATATACACATACATATATATATATATATATATTTTTTTTTTTTAAATCTCACCTACCAAACTTTTGCATGCTTAACATAATGCTTTATTCCCACTAGGCACTCAGATGATGAATTGTTTAATTCAAGTGAATAGTGCTATGGACACTTCATCTGGAACAACAGTCCTCTATAACAGCATGGTAGGCAAAATCCATTTGAAGTTTCATTTGAGGAGTAGGCAAGTCCGCAAAGACAAAAAAAGTAGATTGGCGATTGCCTAGGGCTGGCGGAGGGGTTGAGGGGAAAATAGGAAGTGAGTGCTAAAAGGTAGAGGTTTCTTTTTGAGGTGATGGAAAATTTTGAAAATTGTGATGGTGGCACAAGTCTGTGGATAGCACCAAACACTTTAAATACATAAATGGTATGGCCTCTAGATAAAGCTATTATACAGAATGACAGGAGAAACTGAGGGACTTGCCAGAGTAGTCTCTATGATGCATTGTGATTTTTACCAGTTAAGCTCTTAAAAAGCTTTTAGTGTCACGTTAAGTACCAGGATAGCCCAGAATCCTGAACTCCATCAGGTTCTACTTTGAGCTGTTCTCTTGCGAATATTATTACCTGTCATAAAAAAAATTAGGAAAAAAATTGTCTCAGGTTCCATTTCCTTTAAATCTTGGTGGGATATGTTACAGGGATTTTTAGAACAGGCTTTAACCTGACATCTTGGGCATGGAAAGGAGGGAAGGGGCATGAAGAGGGATCCATAGGTGAAGTCCAACTGCAACTGTCCTAAAGTTGTATGTTAGTTGTGACTATGTGCTTACTTGAATCACTGTGGGAGAAGGTATATTTATAATGTTCTCAGAGGAATCTCTTGCATACCCCCTGCCCCCACTTCCCCAAAAGAAAAATGCTTTAAAAATGTGACACATAAAATGTAGAATTAAAAACAAAAACCAAAAAACAAAAAAAACAAAAACAAAAACAAAAACAAACCACCTCCCAGTATAAAATTCTTCTGTTTCATTGGTTGGGAGAGGAGGAATATAGGGAGGAAGGGAAGGGAAAACAGAGCAAGACCACTAATTCCCAGTTTCTGAAAAGAAGAGTACTCTTTCCTAAGGCATAATCTGAATTCGACTCTGTAGAGCAGAAAAGGCTGATGGAATACACTTGTTGTCTCATCATTTCCTGTAATCATTTTAGGAAAGAGTATGGTGTACAGGGGTAAGCACCAACTCTGATGAAGCAAATGAAATGAATGAGAAAGCCATACTTCATCTAAACACTGCAAATCAATGTTATCCCTCCTAACCCTTTCATTGAAGATGTCTGCTGCATGAATGATTCATGGTGAACCATCAACTCAGTATAGTCACTCTGCGAGAACACCAAGGGTTTGCTTACACATAATTACTCAGAACTGAGTAGGAGGAAATCCCTGTCTCGGATCATGGGAGATAATGGAATTCCAACTAAGGATGCCTTGGCAAAGTAGAAGAACTTTCCCTTGGACCTTTGAAATCCTTAATGAGTTGAATCATGTCAAGTAACAAAATAAACAAGGATGAGAAACATCAGTTGGGTTTGGTCCAAAGTCTAGCCTGCTTAAGATTGGGCTTCCCCCATCACTGCTTAAACATTATACAGTTTTCTATCAGCCAAGCCTGTGGTTTCATTTCATTTTTTTTCTTAAATCAGATTTCAAAAGCCAGGCACTAGCTGATGGTAATTAGTAGGCATTGGTTGAAGTTTATTCTTGCCGTTCTTTCCAGGCATGCATAATTTTTGTGGAGAGAAAAGAAAATCCAATTATCCCCAAATCCAGCCAGTGTGGCTCATCTGCTCCTGTGTTAGATCTTTAGAAATGGTTCTTAACAATTGAAAGGAAGACATATGGTACTTGAGAACAGCATCTTGTAACCTTGTTTATAATATTAAGAAAAAAAAAGCCCAGTCTTGTGACCATTTACATCCTTCTTTACTAAAATCTGACACAAGTAATATTGATCCTATAAAACCTGTGACATACAGCTTATTCATATCATAAGGAATTTATTGGTGATTTTATTTCTAACTTCCCTCTTACATTTTAAAGGATTCCCTTAAAAATGCTTGACTTGAAAATTTCCAGGAACACTTACACAGTGCAAACTACAAACATCTGAGGCAATATTGGAAGAACTCAGATTCTTGAAATCAAAGAAGGTAAGAATTTCTACCCAACTTGGCAAAAGTTGGGTTTATGCCAAAAGATTTCAAGAAATTATCCCACAATTGAAATCACTTTTTGAAATGTTGCTTAATTTTGTAAACTTCATGGATCTTTGAGTCCATGAAAATACTTTAAATGAAATTTTTGTAATAAAATATACCCTTTATCATTTGGATTAAAATTGTGTAGGTCACATTTTCCTTGCATAAATATTTATCTGTAAGGAATAGGATGGCACTAAAAGCAAGCCATACCCAAACTGCTTTTTGTCAGTTTTTTTTACTCAAGAAAATGTTCTTTTTGCAAGTGAAAACTAAAAAAGAGAAACTAATGGGAAAAAATTAAGTTTACATTTTTGAATGAGCCTATATTGAACCCTTTTGAGAAAAGTATTGTTCAACAACACTTTGGGTGTATAATCATTTTCATTGCCCACCTTGTTTCTGAATAGTCATGTTGCTGTGTTTTGATTACTTTGTCATAGAAGGACAACTCTCAAGATGGCAAGACTCTCCTTACCTTCAGAGAATTTCCTACCAAATGAGTCTCAAGACAATAATTATGGACAGAATATTCCAGTGATACAAACTTCTTTTCTTGTCTGCATGATAGTCTGATCATACCATATTTCTGCTCAAGGACCTCCAAAAGGCTCTTGGGAGCAGAAAGGTGAATAAGGCACAATGTCTGCTTTAGGGAACTCACAGTTTAGGGTGGAATGTTAAGAAATCCATAAAATAACAATGTAGTAAGAGCATTTGAGATTTAATCAAGGCCAATATTTATTTAAGGGAATAACATAACCAGAAGAAGTAAGAAAGAATTGATGGGAACTTTGAAGGATAAGTAGGAGTCTACCATAAAGATTTGAATTTTGTCTGATAAGTTTATTAATATATGTTATAGACCCTTAAATATATTTGTTAATGAAAGAGGTAACTAAATGCTAAGCTACTTTTTTTTGACACATTTGTCTTTCACAGTTGCTTATGAAGTTTCACAGCACTTGTGAAGCACACAGGTCTATTAATGTTTTATGAATAAAATACAGGCCCAAAGGAAGTTGATACAGTGAGTAGAAGACCTGAAACCATATCCATTCTTCTGACTTGAAGGCCTCTGTTCTTTCCACTCCGTCTTCCTGTTCCCTTACTATTCTTCTGAAATTCCTCACTCCTCCTATTACAAAGTGGACTCAGAATAAATACCCAGCAACAAGTATTTATTGATAAAGAGAAGCGTATAGCTTTGATGGCAGAATTTTAACACGCACTTACCAAACACTCCAATAGCCCCTAAACTGGGTCTTTAATTGGCCTCTTGCCTCTCCCTCCATTTATACTTCTTCAGTTGGGGCTAAACCACTTGCTCATGTGAAAACAGCATCATGTAACCTTTCAGCAGCAAGTAGTGCCCTGTGAAGATGATCTCACTCCTGAGCTACTGACAGTGGAGTGTCAAGAGGGGAGGAAGAGGAGAAGCCAGGTCCAGAGCCCTCAAGGAACTTCACCATAGCTACTTATCTCTTAGACAAATACCACTGATGACTCTGCAAGTTCTCTCTGCAGACCTTTTGGTTGCCCCAGTGCTACTTTCAGAGGTTCAAAAGCCAAGGCTGGGTTCCTAATTTCTGTAAGTGCATTAATGTATCTCTTGAATTACTGTATTCTAGAGGGAACTGAAAATCTTGTATTCACGATCAAGGTTTCCCAAGTCCTTATACTTATTAAGCACATGCCAGGTAGTCTAAAGGTAAGTGGGGCAGTAGTAACCGGGAGAAATGCTCTGCCTTGAATTCTCACTTCCCTTTCAAAGATATTCCTAGAACTTTCCATGGACCCTTTGTGCCTGGAGTGATGAAAGGACATTCCTGGGTCGGCTGGTTTATCTCACACAATGTGTTCTCTGTGAATGTGCTTTCCATGAATGACGCAGGCAAGGGTAAGTTGCACAGAATTTTGGTATACAGAAAGAAAAAGCAAGCAAGCAAGCAAGCTGTGGTCTATTAAGCATGAGTGTACTCTTTCTGTGCAGCTGAGTAATGTCCTGGAGGTGACTAGTCCAAGGAGAAGCCAAGGAGCACGAGTCAGGCTCCGTAATTTTAAATGCCAACATAGAAATGAAACAAGCATGCATAGGTGACTTAACTTCCTTGGGGCTTATTTTCTAATCTGTGAAACAGAAAAATTAATGCCCATTTTGTCCATTTGACTGCAGTGGTGGAAAAGATCAGATGCAAAATCAGGCTGACCATTTACTGAATATTTGGTGAAGGAAGAGTGAGTACAAATACAGTCATTAGAGAAGGTGCCCAAAGGAAAAAGAGATTTTTTAACCCATGTTTAGTGTCTAGTGCTAGGGATATGGTAGTAAACAGATAATGTTCTTGTCCTCAAGGGCTCCCATGATAATTTAGGAGACAGACAATAATTAATTGCACATTTAATTATATAATTAAAATTGTGATAAGTAACACAAAAAAATTATGGTATTAAAAGAATATACAAGAATAGAAGAAGATTTAGTCTAGTCTCAAAAAAGTATTCTCTCTGGGAGTGGCCCTCCAGCTGAATTAGGAAAGATGAAAGGTAAAAGGCAAAGTGGCAAAGATGTGGGAGATGCTTTTTAGGAAGAGAAGATGCTGTCTGTATTCAAAGCTTTAGGAGGCAGGAAGCACATGCCAGGGATTCAGAATGGAAAGCAGGCCTCTGGGACTTGGATAACAATAACAAGAAAAACAAGGGGGCTGGGTGGTAATGGTGCCAGAGAAGGCTGAGAGATAGGTGGGAACCAGCTCATACAGCTCCTTGTAGGCCAAGGCAAGGATTTGGAATGTTTATCTTCAGAAAAATGAGAAGCCTTTACAAACTAACAGATCAGAGGAAATATTACAAACTCTATATCTGATAAGGGTTAAATTTCCAATATGTATAAGCAAGTCCTATAATTCAATAGTAAGAAAACTAATAATTCAACTAAAAAAATGTTTCTCCAAAGAAAACACACAAATAGCCAATAGCTATATAAAAAGATGCTCAGTGCCACTAATGATCAAGGAAATGCAAATCAAAACCAATTCAAGAGATATCACTTCACACCTGTTACAATGGCTGTTATGAAAAAACAACAGGTAACAAGTGTTGGCAGCTGTATGGAGAATCGTAGATGCTTGTGCACTGTGGATAGGAGTGTAAAGTAGTGGGGCCGCTACAGAAAACAGTATGGGGTGCCTCAAAAAATAAAAATACAATGACCCTATGATCCAGCAATCCCCCTTCTGGGTATTTATTCAAAAAAAACTTAAATCAGAATCTTGAGGAGATATTAGCTCCCTCACACTCACTGCAGCTCTATTCATGATAGTCAAGGTGTGGAAACAACCTAACTGCTCATCAGTGGGTGGGTGGAGAGAGAAAACGTGATCTATATGTATGATGGAATATCACTCAGCCTTATAAAAGAAGAGAGTCCTGCAATATGTGGCAACATGGACAAATCCTAATGTTGTTAGGCTAAAGGAAATAAACAGAAGTCATAGAGCGACAAATATTGAGTGATTCCACTTATATGGGGAATCTAAAATGATCCAACATGCAAGAGTAGAGAACAGAATGGTGGGTGCCAGGGTGGGTAGGGGGAGGAGGAAATGGAAGTTGTCATTCAATGGGTATAAAGTTTTAGTTATGCAAGGCGAATAAATTCTAGACATATGCTGTACCACATAGTGCCTATACAGACAGTCATCGACTTAGGATGGTTCAACTTTCGGTTTTTCGACTTTATGATGGTGTGAAAGCAATACACATTCTTTGAATTTGGATCTTTTCCCAAGCTAGTGATATGTGGTACGATCTTGTCTCATGATGCTGGGCAGTGGCAGCAAACCAAAGATCCCAGTTAGCTAGGCGATCATGAGAGTAAACAGCCGATACGCCTACAACCTTTTTGTACTCATGCAGCTGTGCTGCTTTTCACTTTCAGTATTCAATAAAGTACTTGAGATATCCAATACTTTAGTATAAAGTCATCTTTGAGTTAGACAATTTTGCCAACCTGTAAACTAAAGTAAATGTTTTGGACATGTTCAAGGTAGGCTAGTCTAAGCTGTGATGTTTGGTAGATTTGGTGTACTAAATGCATTTTCAATTTACAGTATTTTTAACTTACACTGGGTTTATTGGTTGTAATCCCATTGTGAGTCAAGGAAGATCTGTACTGTATTGTACACTTACACATCTCTTAAGAGGGTAGATCTCATGTTAAGTGTTCTTGCCACAATACAATTTAAAAAAAGAAAAAGAAAAATGGAGAGTCTTTGAAGGTTTCAGTGAGAATGCTAAGATTAAGTTTTGTTTTGTTTTAATCACAGAAAATGCACAGTGGGGAACAGTATTGAGGTATAAGCATGCACGAAGGGACACCAGGAAGGATATTTGAAAGCAAAGCCTCCCAGTTCCTTCTTGCTGTGCCACAGGAGCTGAGGGGTCCCATTCTGCCTTTTGCGGGCCTGACCTCTTGAGTAGAGTCTGATATTTGTGTCCTGTTATACACAGCCCATTAGACTTAACTTTTTCCTATATTCTATTCCTTCCAAATCTCTGTGTAACAAAAGAAATGTGATGACTTCTTGACATGATGTTTATAGACAGTATGCTAAGCCAAGTAACATAGCTATATTCTAACAGTGCTATAGCTATCTTTTCTGATCATCACATATTTATTAAGCAAATATAATCTAATTCTATAATTAGAATAATTATAATTCTTTCTCTATAGAAAGGTGGAAGATTTATATGATCTGAACAGAAATCAGAATATTGAATATAATCTAATTATAAAAACAAGTTAAAGGTAAATAGATGGCAGATAGATACATCATATCAATTAATTTGGTTTTAGTTATAAGAAACAGAAATCCCACATAAGAAGTCTTGAGGCAGCATGGCTCCAGGCTGGTTAATTGTCCGTTCATCATTTGAGGGGCCTGTTATTTCTTTTTTTTCCACTCTGCTGTCCTCAACATCTGGCAAGCTCTCTTGATGGCCAGGAGCAGAATGTAGCATTCTTACAACAAACCCTATCAGTCCAGAGCCAGGAAGAGGGTTTATCTCTTCCAGTATCTCTTTGAGAGATAAGAAACATTTCTTGGAAGCTCCTCTACCCCACCTGCAGCTGATTTTATCCTTTTCTCAGACTAAGTCATTCACCGGGCAGGGCAAGGGTGGGGGAATGAAATTATTCTGAATTTCAATTTATTAACTTAATTATCTTCAACTTATTAAAATCCTCATCCTGCAAATGCAATTGAAGGCAGGTCTTCCTAAAGCAAGAGTCTCTTGTGAGTCCCAAAATACAGTTAGGATCTATTATTAATGAGAAAGGGGAACTGGCTGTCGGAGGGCTGAGACCATCACTAGTGTCTGTCTCATACACGTAAAAATTAAAGGTACATCACAAAACAGTTGCATGAATGAAGGATCTCAAATGTAGTCTTTAGACTTGCAGCATTAGCATCACTAGTGAGCATGTTAGAAATGATGGCTCTGCAGTCCTTTGCAGAATCCACTGAGTCAGAATGCCTGGCAGTGAGCCTAGAAATCTGTGTTTTAAAAAGCTTACCAGATGGTTGTGATGCACAGCAAAGTTTGAGAAGCACAGTTCCAGGGTTAGAGAACCCACTAGAAGGTTGAATGACACAAAGCAAGGAGTTGAAAATATGGCGCAGGGGTGTGGAAGAGAGATTAGGTCTGGGAAATTAGATGGATTGATTAAAACATAGGCCTTATATCTGGGCTGCCAGAGTAAGAAAACAGCTAAAGATAAGAAAATGCCCTGCAAAACTACTATGAGGAAGCATAGTAAATGGGAGCAGCAGGAATAGTGTCCATGCATGAAACAGTTTAAGTTTAGAACTGGAATTGATAGTGAATTCTGGAACATAAATATGGAAATAAAGCCTAGAATGGCCAGAAGACATGCTCTTTTATAGATCCAGAGTAACGATGGTGGGTTCTTTCTCTAGACGCTCCCCTGATGCTGATCAAAGAACACTGATATGGTTTCAAACAACCAGCAAATAAACCTAGAGAGATTCCTATTCTAAATGGCAAACACTTTTGCAAAGTAGAATTGTGGCGAAGGAAATTATTTTCTTTATTTGTGGGAGTAAATGTGGATGCCACATATCTGCTGCAGATGTTCAGTCTGGTTTTAAACAGGTTGACGTGTTTGAAATACAAAGTGTAGGAAATATAGTACACAGTTACTGTCATGAATACTGTCCTAAGCAAGTCATACGGAAAAGGAATCCAAGGACTTCTGCTGCCTTGGTGCATCGCTACGTCGTGGCCAAGGCCACGGCCACTGAGTCTAACAACAAAAGACCAGCTTCAGAGCAGAGGGAAAGGAAAAGACAGTTCACAAGGGGATTGTTAATACTTAGGAGGTCAGAGAGAAAAACCAGCTAGGCTTTACATGGTAAGGATAATTATTTCCAAAAAGTACCTTGGCTAGCCTCAACCTTATTCGAAAGGTACTGTACAAAATTGCAAATTAGCTTGTTATTTTCTTTAGGTCTCTTCTTAACTAGTGTTCTCAAAAAGTATTGTGCATCAGAATCACATGGAGGGCTTGAGCAAAAGCACAGCTTCTGATTCAGTAGGTCTGTTAAGAGGCCTGAGAATTTCTGTTTGTAGCAAGTCAGAAACACTGTTAGTTCAGGATCGCATATTGAAAACCACTTAAGTACTACGTAAGATTTTTGAAGTTAAGCTATTTTTTGGTATTTCCCACTTTTTCCCTGTCAACTCCCCTACCTCCCACAAACACCGTAAGACCTAGGAATTGCTTCATAGCCCAGAAATCCTGAGATTATTCATGGGTGAAGGCAGGAGGTATAACACTAGGCCTTTGCCCCCTCTTGCCCAACACCCAGTACACTCCTAACCCTAGAAGAGCAGGGAAGGAAAAACTACAGGTGTGACAATTCTTTTTTGTTTACCAGAGGAATGAGAGCATTTTAAAATTCAAACTAGAATATAGATAATATTCTAGGAAACAAACAAGGAAAGAAAGACAAACTGTAACTGAAAATTATTAGTTTTCGAAAATACCATTGTGAACTAAGATTGGATACATGAAGTATTGGAAATTAAATTGACCAATAATAAATAAGATTTGGAACAAGCCATTAGACATAAGTTTATCATTATTTTAAAAAGGATGCTCAATTTTACCAAAGATGGCTGAAGCTAGGCTAAGTGACAAACGTGACTAGGATATAAGTTATAGTCATTTTTTAATGTTGTAACTCTGAGGTTTTTTTTTTTATCTGAAAAAAAAATAGTTCAAGAACAATACATGTGAAGATTAGAATTGCAGAGTAACCATTTTAAAATGTATATACATTTTTTAAAGTAAAAATTTTTATTCCAAAATATAAGATTAATATACAATTCTTGAAAAAAATTTAGAAAATTTAAAAATATTTGTCCACAGTCTCACTGTCTAAATACAAGTATTAATGTTTTTCTATACTTTAATCTTTTTTCCAAGCATCACTTTTATCTAATTTTGATATATAATTGACATAATTTTTGAAGTGTACCATTTCCTATGTATTATGAGTGTTATAATATTATTACAAATAATTTCTTAGTGTACTTAAATGTCTACATACATATTCATAATGGAAATGTATCACACTTCACTCAAATTTTCTTTATTGTCAGACATATTTCCCCTTTCTCCCTATATTCTAAATAGTACTACAGTGAGTACCTTTTTACATAAAACTTTCTCTGTATTTGATATAATTTTCTTTGGATAAATTCCCATATTTAGAACTACTTGTCTCAGGCTTAGAAATTTAAAAGATCCTTCCTACATATTGTCAAATTATTTTCAAAAGAGGTTGTAATATTTCTCTCTCCAGTCCAGTATTGAGTACCCTAAAATTTTTTGATCACTGCCAATTCAATAAGTAAAAAAAATTATATCTTGTTTTAGTTTTAATTTGCATTTCATTGTTTATTAATGAATTAAATACTTTTTTTCATGTTTGTTAATGAGATATATTTTCTCTTGTATGCATTTCCTGCTGACAATTTGGTTAACTTTCAATTCAGATGTTCATATTTATTCATGAGAAAATATGAGTACAGGTTTTTGAGAATAAAATAAAACCTGAAAACATAAAACACTTTAATTGGTGTTAGAGAAGTGTTATAAATAGAGTAACTCAGAGTTTTCAATTTTCATCTTTGAAGCTCAAATATCAAGACAGTGTTTGAGAAAAATAATATCAAAGTAAAACAATTGTCACATTTGGATAAGTAAAGGTCACAGAACTGAAATCTTTCTTAGTGTAAGCACAACATCAAAGAGGTGCCAGATTTAAAGACCATCACCCTCAAAAGGAAGAAATAGGTTCGACATTAAATGGTTTAGATTCTTTTCCTATACATATGGAAAAGAGTGTAAGTGTTCAGTGGCAAAATAACTGCTCCATCTTTTCCCAAACTTTTTAGGGGCCACTAGAATGAATACACTGATCAGTCCATAGTTTGCCAAACATTGCCTGGAAGAAAGTAAACTTTTTGGTCATTAGTTTTCAGTTTTTCTGTCTGGGAAGAAGAGACTGGACGGTGTCAAAAAGGCGGATACAACACCTGGATATAAACTGTATCTTAGAAACCTCTTTTTTTAAGATTCATCCTTTGGAGGAAATACTTGGTTTTGGCCAACAGGGCCACTGATCTCTGGGGCTATTGACAAAGGCCATAAATGTATGTCCATTATTCTTGTTCTGTCAACAGCCTTGACATTTCTATTTGGCTCATCCTAGATCAGTCATGGGGGAATAGGTGACTTCCTTTCCCTTACGTTCAGAAACTCAAAATGTCTCAGAAATTTATTTATTTTTTTACAATTTAGTACTTTTGCCATTCTTCCTCAAGAAATGTGGCATAGTTAACATTTCGTGGGTTTTTTTTTCCCTGTTTAAGAAGATGCCATCATGATGTTCTATATAATATCCTGATTAACTTATATTAGAAGAAATTCATGTTTTAGAAAAATGCAATTATAAGCTAATCATGTGCCATTTTAATGTTCATGCTTTGGAAATCTATTTTAGTTGCATCAATTTACTTGTATTGATGTAAATATCCTCTTAGAAAAGTTACAGCAATGTTAAGAAGAAAACAATTACTTCATAAAAAAACAAAGCCAAAGCCCTTCTAACATTTAAGTTTTTATGTTCTGTGTGGAAATGTGTGTAGTTCTCCCAACATTTCTGTCTCCTTTTCCTGAATGTCAGGCAGAGGGTATATAAATAAATTATAAATTCCCACTTTCTCCTATCTCCTTTGGCCACCTCTTCTACTAGGTCTCACATACACTGTTTATTGTCTCCAGGGAAATTTTAACAGCTTCGGTTTCCAAAAGCACACAACCTTAAAGAAATAGTTCTCCACCAAGGGCAAATGCACCAGGGCCACGTGGCAAGGTCTAGAGACAATTCTCAATTTTCACAACTGGAAATGCTACTGATATCTGGTGAGTAGAGGCCAGGGATGCTGCTACAACATCCTACAGTGAGCAGGACAGAGCCCATGACAATAAAATATCCAGTCCCAAATGTCAGTAGTGCCAGACTTAAGAAACCTAGCACGTGAGCAATAGTGACAACTCTGTGTAAAGACAAAATAAATGGCGGGGGGGGGGGGGCCGGGAAGGAAGAATTGTAAGACTGTTGACCTCTCCCTTGCTACAGTCTAGAAAATTATTCATTTGGGTTGAAGGGAGACAGGATGGATGGGAGAAAGCAAGTTGAACAGAGGTAGCCTTGGAATCCCAGGAGAGAAATGAAGTCCCTCTACCCTCATTCCATGCCTCCCAGGTTGGGGCCTCAGGAAGAGAGGAGATGGCTGTGTGTTTATAGGAAGATGCGACTATAAAGAAATAATGATTCCTATCCAATGACTGAAGGCCAGATGAAATGATGGATAGCTTAACAGAGGCACCTGTACTCAGATACGTCTCTGATACCTGTACAGAACGTACATACAACCTTTGGGGTAGCCCAAATTGACTGGTCAGGTAAGGGAGATTGAACAATGGAACAAGTTTGAATTTTTTTTTTTTCACACACTATGGTCTGGGCTTAGTATATGCTGTAAGTAGGTGTTCTGTTCTGAATTACACAGGTAGATTATAAATCTATTTATATAAGTCTATCTCAATAATTCAGTTAAGAGCAATACTTTCTGTTTCTGTTTTGTTGCCCTGAATTAGAACAGGCTATCACATGATATTGGTGCTTGATTCTGTAGTCCCCACCCCTCTATCACTGAAGTGTTTTTGAATTTTATTCCACATTTGTGTATCAGGGCCAGTGACATAACTAAAGGTAGTTTGATAGGTTTAAAACCAGGGCTAACTTTGTATAAACTACCTAGTGACTCAAACCCATTTCGAATGTTGAATTGCTACCATCTTAAGGAGACTTCAGTGTTCTAAAAAAATTATCTGGTGTAAAAAGTATAGTTTTGGGGTATTTGATCTGACTGGTCTTAAAAAAAGAAAAGAAAGAAAATTCACGATTATGTAACACCCTGTCACAGACACCTCTGTTAACTAAAGCCAGTATTATCTTTCAAGGGTGTCACAGTTCTATTGATTTGAGTCTCCACCCAGAAACTTAGAGAATTTACCCAACTATTCATCAAGAATTCTGGACACCATTATCAAAGGAAAAGGACACGTGTTGGCAGAGGACTCACCACCATCTGCTGCCAGCTCCGGCAACAATCCAATGTTTGTATACCAACCCTGAGCCAGAGGAAGGCTTTGTTCCTGTAGGACATCTACTACATTGTCCCCTCTGGGTGCAAGTTGCTCTTCTCCCCCTTCCAGTGGCCAATCTGTTTGTTTGCTTTCTCCAGATCATTTGGTGTCCTTATCTCTCACTGGAGACTAGATGTTAAGAAAAGAACCTGAAATCCTCTTCCTCAGGTAAAACAGTTGTTTATCAGGCAATCCTTAATATTATATTCATCTGCCATCACAGATAACTGACACTGACACTCTACTTTCCTTCCAACAAACCTACATCTAGATTGGATATCCATCCCTAGAGCATCACAGCTGAGGGCTAACTCTTCATTTACATTGATAATGCCTCCATTTACTTCTTGAGACTCTGGACACATTATACAAATTGAGTAGACAAACACATTACCCTGATATAAAGTCATGTCATGGAGTCCAGAAATAACAAGTTCAATCAGAGCTCAAAACTACATAAAAGCATTTCTTTTTTTTTTTTTTTAAATGTATTTTTTTTAATTTTTATTTATTTATGATAGTCACAGAGAGAGAGAGAGGCGCAGAGACACAGGCAGAGGGAGAAGCAGGCTCCATGCACCGGGAGCCCGATGTGGGATTCGATCCCGGGTCCCCAGGATCGCGCCCTGGGCCAAAGGCAGGCGCCAAACCGCTGCGCCACCCAGGGATCCCCATAAAAGCATTTCTAATGTACAAAATCAATCTCCTCTCCACTGATTATATTTTGTCCTCCTACACAATCTGGAATTACAGGAAATGTGCCATATTTTCTTCTTTTATTGGGTTATCTAGAAGTCGCTTTACTGTTTATTCTGGAACTTATTCCCATCTCTGACATGTCAAAGTGAAAGAGATTAAAGTGACTCCAGATCTGCAGAGAACTTAATCTAGCATTACCTTCAACCCTTACTGAGATCTTCTACCCAGTTGGGCATCACCATTATTTTACAAAAGTGATATCATTGTAAAATGTCATTCATAGAGGAAGAGAAAGTTAGGAAAGCCTTAAGTAGAGGATCAGGAGAAATGCCATGGCATAGAGGAGGAGATGTGGTGAGCAGAGGCTTCATAATTGTCTTCATATTCTTTTTTATGAAAAATTATTACAATTCCAATACTTATATTCTCCTTCTTCTATGAAGGAAACACCTGATGGGTGGGAGAAAGCCAAATTTATTAGTAAGGAAAAACAGCACCAATAGTAAGGATTGCAGGCAGCTTGATGACATGGAAGAATGGGAAACAGAACCATCTTGGGAGCTACAGCTTCTTGGGCAGGTTTCATGATGACTCCCTTATTGGCAGTTGACAATTTCCTAGATTATCTCATAAGAAAGCTCCCCTGAATGAAGCTCCCTTGTTCACTATCCCCTGGGCCCCATCTGAGGTGGACATTGGAGAGGGTGTCCTTTTTGGACTTGCACAGCTTTTGTAGCCTGTGTCTTGCTGGTACTGGTTTGAGGTCAAGCAAATGCTTTTGGGATTGAACAGAACTTTGAGTTTTTAGTAAAATCATTTCTTCAAAAATCTAATGGACTTCCAGTTTATTTGCTTCTGCTCAGTTGTATGTGTTAATAGCCACAGATAGAAATCTTGTAGAGTCAGGGTTTTTAAGACCGAACACACAGGTCTTTTACTTACCACCTCTGGGCTCTGCCCAACCCCCTTCTCTCATGTTTCAGGCTGGCTCTCTTAAGGCCCTTTGAAACAAAGAACTGGGGTAGGAGACAACACTCTTCATCTGATCTTTGCCACTGAGCTGGCTCCCATTGTCTGGCAGAGAACTCTTAACTGCAGGTGCTTGAGAAAGACTCAGAGGCGCGACCTTATCTTCTGCTAATTCTGCCCTATTTGCAGCCTTTAGTTAGAACTGCCTCTGTCTAGGGTACAAAAGCAATTTGCTTTTTCAATTCCACAAGGTCCAAACTACTGACTGTTTAGTGCAGCAGTTAAGAATACAAACTTTGAACTCAGATTGCCTAATTCAAATTAGGTTCCTCACTTGTAAGTAAGATGTGCAACTGGAAAGTTACTTAACTTCTTTGATTCTCATCTGTAAAAGGAGTCTAGAAACACTGTGGACTTTATTGTACTATGGGAGACTTCAGTTATGTGAAATATATAAAGCACTAGAATGGTGCCTGGCACACTGTAGGCACCACGACGTATGCGTAGTTAGTATTACTTACTAATTTAGGATTGCTAGACTCTTGGTCAATTTGTATGGCAGGATGCAGTTGGCTACCAGATTGATTAGCTCACACCTCAGTTTACTTCTTATGTGGACTCTGCTAAAGCAGCAGCCAGTAACAAATGTAAGATAATATATCAAACTTTCCTAAAATTTCTGCTCATGTTATGACCACAGTATGCACTCTACTTTCTAAGAGGTAATAGTAGTTGTTTCATCCAATGTGTTGCCTCAACATAACAGGAACTTTTTGGTTTTTTGGCTTCCATTTTCTCAGCCACTAGCATCTACATTTTAGTTTTGTTATGGCCACCATTCAACTTTGAGGCACCAAATTCTGTCTTCATTAGGGTTTATATTTGTCTGCTTATAATAGAGATCTTAAATACCTAAAGCATAAACATTCTGAACCTTCTTTTCTGTTTACATTGAAGTCTGGATTGTGGTAGTTTAGGGATGGCCTGGTGATTCCATAGTCAGATCTATAAAACATGTTGCTTCCAGTTTCCCATGCTGCCATTGCTAGAATGCTTCCTTATCCTCATAGTTCAAGATGAATAACCAGCCATCACGACCACATGAAGCAGGAAAAAGGAGGAAGATGGAAGATGTGTTCCAGAAGTTGAATACACATATCCAGAACTTGTCCCAGGGCCACACCTAGCAAAGGAGTTGGAATATGTGGTGTTGCCTCTAGTGTCAATATGTCACTGATACAAATCAAGCTTTGTATTATCACAGAAGAGAGTGTGAACAAACCCTGTGGAGACAAACAGAAGCTTCTACCACATTTACTGAAAATGGTTGTTCCTCCAGCTTCACACAGTGTCTTTTAAAAAAATGCAGAACATGTTACCTATTCTTATCTCTTTACTCCTTACTACAAGTAAATGTAATGGCAATGAGTACTCACATATTCAAGAAGAAATAAAGTAAAACCCAATAGCTTATATCAAAAGACAATTCCATCTTGGAATAGCTTGCGGTTTTCCCTTAAGATACGATTGTATTTCCTAAAATTGGAATTAACTTGCATTTGTATTTTTCAAAGATAAGGATCAAACTTATTGCATGTTTGTATAATATATGGTTGGTAGAGGTTTTATTTATAGAAATAAAACACCTATTTTAGCCCCTATATACTTCCTAAACTTGCAAACAGCAAAATTATATTTTTAGAAGGCTTAATGACCAAAATATCTGGTTAAAATGAAAGGATAGCATACTATATTTGAACATTCAGAGTGAGTATGAAGACCAAACATCTTCCATTAATTTTTGTTTTCTTTTTCTCTTCAATTTATCTTCATGAGGCAAAGAGATGATTGAATAAGCAAGAAAAACAATGTTTGGGGTTTTATAACTGCCACAGAACTTCAAATTAAAAAAAATTACAATGAGCTAAAGAAGAATAAGCAATATATAAATGGCTTGTTTTCTTTCTTCATTAACCAACATTGCTGTATCTGAGCCTAAGCTTTTTTTTTTTTTTTTCTTCCTTTTTTTTCTTTTTTGGTTGGTTGGTTTTGTTTGGTTTTGTTTTGGGTGATGTTCAGCATTTTGGTCCTGCTAGGAATTTTAATGAATGTAAAACAAAAGCACTAGTACCAAGCTGAGCTCAGTGGATGAATCAGGTAGGCGTGTGTATTCACAGCACTGATTACTGACAATTTTCTTGTGCCATTGTGGTCCAAACGTCGGTCAATCAGACATGTCACCAGAGAAGCATATTTTTTAAAAGATCTTGGACATTTCAAAGAGCATGTATATTTCACGGATGGAATTGAAGCAAAATTTACAAGGCCAGTAAGCAATTCTGAAACATTCTGCAGATTTCCTGGTTCAGAAGCAATATAAGTGGAAGCAGGAACCAGCCTGAAAAAGTGTCTGCTTTGGACAGTAACCCTTAGGCATGCCACTCAAGATAAAATGCTTCCCTGCAGCCATGAGGCATTACCTACTATTTCCTTTTGCAGTCACTCCGGTTCATAAATAGAGTAACAACTAATTTATTTTTCCCCTTCATTATTAGAATACTAATGTGGGCAACAGGTATCCAGGGTTTATTAGTGTAACACACTTGACAACAAAAAAAGGAATGCCTGGAAGTTCCCACAGGGCAGAAAAGAGACATGATCCATTTGGACTGCTTGATACATATCCATGCCCTACTTAACCTTGTCCAGAAAGGATTCAAGGCTACTTACTTAAACTTTTGGTTTAATTCACAGCCCCCACCTCTGTCTTAGGGTGACTTGGATACCTCAGTAACTTTTTCCAGGTCTCAGTTTTGCAAACTCTAAAACTGGGATAAGCCCTCCTCAGCCTCTGCTTTAAAATTCTTCAAAGATTCTCCAGGGTCCACCTTCAAGATCTTTAACAGAGTACAGAAGCCTTTTGTGCCCTCGCCTCTTCTTGCCACCAAAGTTAACATTTGCCTGGATGGCATATGACTTAGCTAGAAGCAATTTAATTAAACTACTTTTAAAAACATTTTAGTGGAAAGAAAGCATATCCACATGAAAATGATGACAAAATGGAATTCTTAGGTATTGGCTAATTGTCCATTGTTTTGATACTCTCTGTGTGTATTAAAGTATTTGTGTCAATTTTTAGAACCATTAATGCTCTTACATTTATAATTCATTTTGTGTTATACTACCATACAACAAAAATTTGGAATAGCATAAATGTCCATTGTATTTTTTGTGTTTGCTCTATTGTTTTGTTTTCTGCAGTAATAATTCGTTGTTTTAATAAGAAAAAAGAAAAAAAATGATGAAACAAATTACTTTTTAATGAGTGTGAGCTTATTGTATTCTAGGTAATGTGGCAAATTTTAGTTTCAATTGTCTGTTTTAATCCTTAATAATTCTGTGAAGCAGATGTTATGAATGCCATTTTACAAATGGCAAAAATAGGAACTCAAAAATGCTAAATTTAAGTTCAAGGCTATATTGTGGCTATTTCCAGAGAGGATTTGCACACAGACCAATCATGTTCTTAAGCAGTCATTATATTTCTTGCTACTGATGGATATTTAGATTGTGCTTTCAACTATTACAAATAGCATAAGGGAGAAATAGATGGCTAATAAATTAATTAAAAATTTTAAAAATCAAGATTAAAATGAAAAAGCCATTTTACAAATCAGTAATCCTTTGAGCTAGGTGAGGGACTATTTCATCTTGTGCCAAAATGAGTAACATTTGAGAGAAAAAAAAAAAAAAAAGAAAGGAAAAGGAACCAGAAACACTCATTTCAACAACAGAAGAATTGGAAGCAAATTGTTATGCTGATCACCTTTTTAAGAAATTCATAACCAAATTACTTTAGAGACAATGATTGAGAGTCTTGTGGCTCCCCCAGGCACGGACTTAGCACCCTTGTCACTTTGGATCAGGTACTTTCCATACACAGCCAACAATTATTTGGATCTTGACCTTGCCCATGCTCTGGAATTCTCTTTCCACTGCTTTGTAGTTCTTGTTAATTTTTCAAGGTTCTGACTCTTTTCTCCCAATAGGCTTCCATTTCCACCCTGAAGATGAGTTAAGGTCAATTTCATGGTTCTCTTACATCCAAAATACATAAGAGCCAATATGGCATATAAAATGTCCAAGCAATACGGTCTTGGCCAATCAAAACAGATCCAGCTATGCAGGAGTTACCAGTGCATACCAGATAGAAATCTATCACCAGAAAGATCATATTATATATATCTTTTTAATAGATATTCAAGCTCCTTGATGGCAGAGGCCATCTGATTTTTAATTTTGTATCATGGTAGGATAGCAAATGGAACTTAAACATATCTACCTCTTTCTTTGATCTAAAATTCTCAGAAAACTACTTATCTGTCACAGAATATATGCTGATTCAGAGAAACTCTGGTCTGGTTACATGCCCAATTTCCCTGGAGTGCAGAAAATGGCATGGGCAAGAGCATGGAACTTTTTCACCATTCATGTTTGATATATGTAGACATATGTGGTAAAGGGGTAGAGGTGGGGAGGAGTCAGACTTTACTAAAAGACTGTTAGGCACTTAAAGGAAAAAGCACCATGTCAACTCTGTCAGGCAGGACCTGGCCCCTCATCTTGGCCTACATTTGAAAGAGAATAGTAATTCCAGGTACAAGTGAGATGGCACATGGCCAATTCCCCACTCAACATTCTCCAAACCAGTTGAGAATATCTCACCCCAGATGGAAGAAAGGTGTTTAAAAAATAAATTTAGGATATCACCAGGAGCCCTAGCATTTCTCTGTGGGACTCACTCCTCCCTTGGAAAAGGCAGTGATGTGAGAAAGGTAGACATGTCCTCCATTTGGGGAGAGAGAGTGTCATCAAAATTCAAAGTCAGATACATAAATGATCCAGGAAAGGGTGGGATTACCGTTTCCTAAGGTTGTGGACAGATAGGATATCTTCATCATAGGGATGTTACATTATATTTCTCCAGCTGCCATAATAAATTACCACAAACTTGGTGGCTTAAATATTTATGATCTTATAGTTCTGCAGGTCAGAAGTCTGCAGTCTGACTTGAGTCTTACCATGCTAAAATTAAGATGTCAGCAGGGCTGTGTTCCTGCTGAAGATTCTAATGGATTATCTGTTACTTTGCCTTTTCTAGCTTCTAGAGGCCATCAACATGCCTTGGATAGTTGCCCTTTCCAAAGCCAGCAATGATAGGTTGAGTCCTTCTTGCATCAATCTGACCTTCTCTTTTGCCTCCCTCTTTCAAGGACCCTTGTGATTATATTAGGCCTACCTGGATAATACAGAATGATCTCTTTATTTTAAGGTCACTTGGTTAGCAAGCTTAATTCCATCTGCAACCTAAATTTCTTTTTACCATGCAACATAATATATTCATAGATTCTGGGGGATTAGATCATGGACATCGTGGGGAGGGAGAGAGTTATTATCCTGTCTATCACACATGACTAAACACCAAATGGTACTGACCAAATTGCAAGAGCAATTACAGTGTAGAGCAGAGATGCATGGATGGGCCTTTTCCCATCGTGCTCTCAGAGTTCAAAGAGGAAAGCTCCTAATTTAGGTGACTTTACACAGAACAAAATGCAGTCAGTCAACAGCATACAGTCTACAGTGATTCATGATTCCACAAGTTAAATAACTGACTTCAAATTAGCTTTGTTTTACTAACAAATTTTATAAGTAGTTCCTTGAGAACGAAAAACTTGATTAGCATTTGCCAGTGATCAAAATCAGGAAAAGGGAGGCAGTTCCTTGGGTTCATTGTAAGATCCTGACCAAGCCACCTATCTACACTTAAATTTACAATTACCATTCTTTCTCTATCTGCTAAGATAGATAATTTGTTGAAAAGACAAATTATCACCAATATGGTTGCTTCTAACTATAATAAAATATTAAAGTTAAAATTAAGAAGAAAGCACAATTAAATGTTTTATGGGGTTAAATTTCCCTTTCCAGCTTTAAAAGAACCCAGTTTTCTACATTTAGGTTTAAATATGTAGTCTTAATTCAACCCAAACCAACCAGACTGCCTAGTAGTCAACTTTGGGCAATCTCCTTTGAGAATATTTAATTAACATGCCAAATATTTCTATATAAAATCAATGGTACTTAAAATAATCTGTGGTCAAAAGAATTTTGAATAATGCTTCTATTCATCTTTCTTCTACTATTGTTCATAAAATCTATTTGTTTAGTGGATTTGTTTGGGGCCCACTTGTGGTAGAAGATAGGAACAGAAAGATAAAGAGGTCACACAGTTCTTTCTTTCATCTATATATCAGGAGGTGAAGGTAATCAGGTGTGGTACATAAAGAAAGGCAGAGTAGGGAGGTTGACAGGTGGTGTAATGAAGGTTGATCATGGATGTGCAGCTGGGAATGATCATCTAGGTCACAACGCAGGCAAACTATGTTCCACGGGTGGCGAAGCAGAGGCTCAGGGGAAGTGTTGAGAGGCAGACAGGAGAAAGGGTGGTGGTGGTCAGAGATGCCTCAGATGCACAATGTCACTGGGGTCAGGAGCATGAGCTTTATACTTAAGTAGACCCAGGTTGTTTGAAATCCTATGTATGCCAAGTCATGATATCTCTGTACATCTCAGTGTCCTTTTCTTTTAAAATGGAAATATTAATAGTAATTCTTCATGGATTTATTGTAAGGGAAAATGATATAATGCATGTACAGTGTTTAACACAGTGCCTAGCACCGAGCAAATCTTTGGTACAATTGGCAGCCTTTAAAAAAGTCTGTCAATATAGGGGAAAAAAGAAAAGAAGAGTGAGAAGAGAAAGAGAAAAAAGGAAAACAGAGGACAGGGAAGGAGGAAGGGAGGGATGGGATATTTAGGGGCATTTGTCCTGGATGAGATAGCTTGGGGTAAGCCACAGGGCTGTGGTCCCTGAGCAAAAATTCAGGCATCAGGAGAAAGGAAACCAGAGAGGAAAGAGTGCCACCCTCATATGGAGACCTGAATTGATATGAAGAGGGAAACCAAGGACACTGCATCCAGTTAAAGCTCTAAAATAAATCAAGCCACACAATGCCAGGTGACCTGGAGAAACCTCCAACATGTTCCGGAGCCTCAGCCAGACATCAGACAGGCATCAAGGGGAATCTGAGAGTAACTCATGAACCTAGGGTGTCTCCTGGAGCACAAACCCTTCAAGCAAGATTGACAATCTGAGGGACTGTGGATGACTAAATATTTTGGTTGTATTGTGCCCTTTGGTTTGGGAATCTGAGTAAGACTCACTTCACAGGGAGCAATCACAGGGAAACAGTAATGACAGTCCTAGGAAAATGAGATGACACCAGAAGGAGCTCACAATAGGATGTGGAAAAGATGAACACACAAACAAAAACTATTTATGGTGGTGCAAACCATAAGAGAAGCATATCGCAGGTGTTTGAGAGAAGAGCTCGAGCAGTTCTGCCTCATGGAGACAGGAAAGGCTTGCAAGAGCATGAAACTCTCAAGTCAGACTTTAGAAGATAAATTCGCCAGGAGAGGAGAGAGAAGGGACATTCTGAGCAAGGGGACAGCACACAGAATCATGTAGATATGGCATCTTTGGGACACCAGTGGTGGTGGTTATCACATCAAGCATAAATACATCAATAGTGAGAAGAAGGAAAGTGAAGGAAATGGGAGTGAAAGGAAAGCCTTGGCTGTTTTGTGATGTGTTTTCACTTGCCATGTGTATTGATAAATCATTTTTAAGAAATATATTGTTCAGTGAATAATAGGTCATAATAATTATAAGATCTTATATGTACTTACAGGAGTGTGTCGATTTACTGTTTATGGAGAATGTCCATCTTATTTAATTCCCATTGGAAAACAGGAAGATAGGTTCTGTCCTCCCTGGTTTTGCAAATGAGGACAAAGTCTCAAAGGACATTAAGTTGCATGCCCGGGGTTGCTGCGCTTTGACTGAAGCCAGCTGCCTCAGTATTCATTCATATTCAGCAAACATGTACTGAGTTCCTACTCTACTGCCAAGTGCTCTGAGAGATGCTGGGAATACAAAGAATGCTCAAATGAATACACAGAAAGAAGGGGGAAACTAATACATAAACAATGAATTAAAATATAATGAAGTAAAAATCACTGTAAGGATGTGCATGAGATCATTATTCAGAATATGCATAGAGAGGCATAGGAAGAGCTGCCCAGAACAGATGCCACCTGAACTGTGAGTAGGTGTGTAGGGGGTGGGAAAGGGGAAAGCTGTTCCAGGCATGGGAACTGCATGTGCAAAGCCATGGAAACACTAGAGATGATTACATGAAACCAAACCATGCGATGTTCAGGGAGGATCATTTTGGGTTACAGATAAAAGACATAGGAGCCAGGTCAAAAATAGCCTTTGCAGTCTATGCTCAAGGGTTTGAATTTTCATGCTGTAAGTGGCTAGGATCCACTGGAGGATTTTAATTGTGTGAGCGACAAGATCAGATTTGTTATTCAGAAAGCACACTCTGGCAGCAGTTCAGTGGGTGGAATGGAAAGTGGTTACCCTGGAGACGGGCAGACCCATTAGGAAGCTATGACAATAATCCAGGAGAGAGAAAATGAGGATAATGGTTGGAGGAGGAATGAGCAGATTCAAAGACATTTTGGAAGTAGAATTGATGGTCAGGAGAGATTCTCTGGATACAAATGCTGAAACAAAAGGAAGAATCAAGAATGATGGTCAAATTCTAGCTTGGACATCTAAGTGGATAGTAAATCATTAATCAAGATGTAGAATACTAAAGAAGCAGCAGATTTGGAGGAGAATATTTTAAGTACATATGGGATGAGTTGAATTTGAGGTGCCTTTGGGTCTTCTGGTGACTATATCATCCATGGTTAATATATTTAGAATTCAGAAGAGAGATTATATTTAAAGATAAAGATTTAAGAGTAATTGTGAAATATTTTGTTGTTGAAGTTCTGACAATCTCCAAAACTACAAGATCTGGGTACCATTGCTTCTACCCAATTCATTTGCACCATCTCTGAAGGAGGTACTAGCTCAAGCTTTGTTCCAAAGTACAAATTAGCATAGTAGCTCAGTAAACAATGTCTCTGAGCTTCTGGAAAGAAAGATGTTCAGTCACCATAAGGCTCAGAATTAATGAAAAGTCACAGAAATAATAGCTCTATTCTCCAGTTGCTTTTGAACCTCAAATCACTCTTTGGCAACAAGGTAAGATTTTACAGAAACTGCTGAAAAGATCTTCTGGTAAATAGGGCAGCAAAAAGAGTTTGTTCTTAATATTTGTTCTAAACAATATATGTGGTTATATTTTGAAATTGCTAGTTCACATTCCTGACCTGAATTCCTTTTCTAATTGGAAAGTCAATTTTGATTTTGATTATAGGGTATAATTTCTTTAGAAACATCTCCTGTGAAATTAGTTCCTTCTCATTATGTTTTTTTAACCAGATAAAATTACAAGAATCAAATGATATGTGCTATGTAATGGATGCAGTTTGCCCATCCTTGAATAAGAAAACAGTTCTTGGAGGGAAAATATCTTTGCTCAGTTGTGGACAACATCATATTGTGGACCAACAACATCAATTGAAAAACCAATGAAATTGTTATTCCTTTCAGGTTGGCTAGAATTGACATAATGTTAGGTCAGAACATTACTGTCCATAATGCTTGGAAAAACACTAAACATCAATAATTCATCTCTAAGTTGTGATAGATACAAAACAATGAATCCCATTACTTTCCCCTTCCCATCCTCGTACTTCCTAATTTGGGTCACAATTTGCCATGGTATATGGTTTGTCACCAGCATGGATATCAAACCTCTAGAGTTGTCATGTTTGAGAGGAAAGAAGGAAACAGGTGCTCAGCATATTTAATCTTAAAATTATCACAATAATTCTATTCTGGGGATACACAGAGCTAATAAATTTAAAACCATTGAAACAATAATAGTAAAACTGAAGGAGTAATTATGACATAAAAATGTTCCATAAGTATCCAGTAGTATTATTACTGATTATATAGATCTACATTTTTTACCTGAGGAATCTCATACTCAGGGAGCTACATATTTATCCAAAGTGATATAGCTAGTAAGACATGGGTTCTGATTTGGAACCATTTTGCCAGCCTCCAGAGCTTACGCCTGTTCCATTATTCTATACTGCCACTTAGTGACAAGTACATTTAGCCCCCTTGAAAATAATATTTCCATCTAGTATATTCTCATGGAGATACTACTGAAATTGGTATATTAAAAACCTGACTTCTAGACCTTGATAGCTGATTTCAAACAATCTTTCAACCCTCCTGTGCCTTAGTTTTCTCCTTTGGAAGAGAGATATCATTACTGTTCTCCTTTGCCAATATACCATGCAATATAGTACAATATATTACAGTTTTTATATTATAGCTTTCATACACATTATCTCATTTGGTTTCAAAATAGAGATGATAAGAGTTAATAGAAAGCACACTGAATTTCCAGTTTTCTGGAGACATTAAGTGAATAAAATTCTCTGAGTCTGAGTTTTTTCACTTACAAAACTAGAGGTGAATTAATATTCTCTCTGGGTCTTTTAGCAATCTTATAAAATGGTGTTGTGTAGGGACTATTTCTAAATTTGGATGTGGAGCAAGGCTCAGAGAAGATCAATGATTTCCCCTAAGAATGTCCAACAAATACTTTATGAAATCCTAGGAACTGGGTTTTTGACTCCTAATGTAAGTCCCTTTCTACTCTATTGAGCTACATATTTATTCTGATGGGCAAAGAAACAATAATGATGTTTGATATGAGTAATAACCTGACTCCTCAGATGATTGCTTTTGCTTTTAGGTAGATTGATAAACTTCAAAGTTATTAACATTAACATTGCTAAGTGGTGATCTGAGTGACATTGGTGACCTGCCAAAAGAGACAGTTGGCACCAGCTTTGTGAGTTGCCCCTAATCCGCAAGCTCACTTTGAAACACCAAAGTCCCCTCTGCCTGTACCTGAACTGCTCTCTTGAAAAATAACAAGTGTCATCTTTCTCTCGAATTGGCTGCACTGCTGTGATATCAATTATCACATGATATTCCAAAAGGCAATTTTGATCTCTGGCATCTAGGCATTGGCAACCCATTGGAAGAAAATGAAGTTTGATGTTAAGCACCTGGCAGTTTCTATCGTAGCTGGAATGAACAGAAGGGTCCTTAAATCACCTGAAATACCAGTGAGTACTCTATAATGTTAATATTTAAACAGGGTGAGAAGTCACAAAACCTCAGTTTTCACAAAAGTTCAATGATCAGAGCTGGCAGGACCTTGGTAATCACTGAATTTAACCACTATATTTTATAAATAAAGAAATTTTTCACCATTTGTCTGGGCAAGAAAAAATGGGATTGGAGCTAGAGTCTTCATTAGCTAGTTTGTTTTAGGGAACTAGAGAAATTAAACAGATGCTGGACAGACACCAACCATGCAAGAGATATCCTGCATTTTCTAAATATGTTGACGTTCCTCCATAGACTCCAAGAAATCCAAACTATTTTGGTATTGCTTCATAAGCAAGTATCCCAACTTAGAAACTTAGAAATGTTGGAAACTGATAGAGAGGTAGTAAAATGCACCAACCCTCTTTTCCTTTTTTTTTTTTTAAGATTTTATTTATTCATGAGAGACAGAGAGGAGAGAGAGAGAGAGAGAGAGATTGGCAGAGACACAGGCAGAGGGAGAAGCAGGCCCCATGGAGGGAGCCCGACATGGGACTCGATTCCAGGTCTCCAGGATCAGGCCCTGGACTGAAGGCGGCGCCAAACTGCTGAGCCACCCGGGCTGCCCTCCCCACCCTTTCCTTTCTCACTCTAACTATATCCTCATCAGGTGCTTCTCTGATACAATCTTCACACTGTTGTAATTGACTATGACCTTCCTGAGGCATCGTTCCCCTTCCAAAAACAGTCCAAAAAGGCAACTAACTCATAGCCTACAGTCTACTTGCTGTAGACTGTATAAAATTCACATGCTGAAATCCTACCCCTCAATGTAATGATATTAGGAGGTGGGGTTTTTGTGAGGTGAAAATGAAGCCCTCATGAATGGAATTAATGTCCTAACAGAAGAAAACCCATAGACCTCTCTCACCTCTTCTGCCCTATGACCACATAGAAGATGGCCATCTATGAGCCAGAAAGTGGTCTCTCAACAGACACCAAATCTGCTGGTGCCTTGATTTTGGGTTTATCAGCCTCCAGTACTATGAAAAACACATTTTGCTGTGTAAGTCCCCCACTCAGTGGAATTTGTTATAGGAACCTGAGCAGACTAAGGTGCTACCCAGGTTTTTCTAATAATGTTTTCTTCCCTCTCTCCACCCTGACAATACATCAGTTGCACTGTGTCACTGTCATCAGGCTGCTTTTGACTTAAATAATGGCAAGAATTCAAGGGCTTTTGAAGCAATTTAATGTACACTCTATTAGATCTGTTTCAAATAGAGGATAGCAATCCTAGAGAACAAAATGATACAATCACTGAAGCTGTATAGTGGAGGCTGTTCTGTAGGTCATGCCTATCTCCAGCTCAGAAGCCTTCTCCATGCAGCCGTACTTAATCACCCTGCGTGTACACTGTTTCCACAGTGGTCTTCCACTCACAGATCCAACTGGATGAAAGATGAGGGAAAGGGACACTACTGATCCAGGGAGTCAGTTTTCCAGAGTGAAGAAAAAGAAAGTAGCTCTGATATCACTACTTAAGAAAGACCTAAAGCTATTTAGTGTGGCTAGGGAAATATGATTTTCCTGAGTTACCTGTTGAACCAGTATTATTACTCTGTATTCTTAATATATATATAGCCAGAACATAATTCCTCTCTCAGCCCCAGGACAACCTGAGATAACCTAATTCTCTCTCTTCTTCCACTCTTCAAACTGCAAGATATTATTTTTGTGTGTCTTTTCTTGTTTAAGGTTGCCCTTGATGCTCAGCATAACCTGAGCCTATCTGGATAAAATCATGGGTTAAGAAAAGGCACTCAGAGAATCAGTGCCCTAAGTCCAGAGTCTCCAGGGTGGGTCCAGGCTGCAAAGCTTACTAAGGAAAGTCATATGATATAAATAATTTAACATAAGGAATTCACAGCAATCTGATAGTAAAAATGCAAGCATATTGCTTCTTAGGGAAAGCATAAAACATTGGCAGGAGAAGTCTTGTTTTCTGGTTAATGAATTAAAGAAATAATCACAAATGGGACATAGATCCAAGTGACCACATCAAAATTCACTCATTTGTGCATAATGAATAAATCACCTGTTTTGTGATTGATACATTCCAAAAAGTGACATTAAAGTACTGAACATTTTTAGGGATTGATCTTTCTTGAGAAAGATAATGCTACTGAGCCACCAATAATACTCAATGTTTTCAGCAGTAAGAAACACTTCGCAACATAACAAATGAGAACTATTTGAAAGTGCTGACCTATATCTATAAATCAGAGAACATCCCATGTAAGTTTCAGCTTCACTAATAGGAGTTTTCAACCATCATCCCTCACATAGCAATTCTCATACTGTTATACACAAGAAGGAATAAATAGGAATAGGAGGGAATAAATTTTGATCAAACTCAAAAATTACTAGTGTTTGGTGCTTTTTTCCACCTCTCCCCCGACCTAAAAGCCAGTTTTGCCATGGCAACCTTCAAGAAAATAAAATCAGATATTGAAATAGCACACACACATACATACAGCCCATTGTATTAAGACACATAAAGTAAAGGGAAATACTATGATTAATTTTTAAACTAAATATTTTCAAAAATAATCTCAATATCTCTAGATTGCCATTCTCTAGATAATAATAATAATCTGAACAAAAATGTGGTATAACATAAGTAGAAGTGAAATGCATTTTACTAGTAAAATTTTAAAGGAGGAAACTGCTTTTGGCTATGAGGAAGTAGCTTCTATCAGACTCATCCTTCACAAAGAACAACTACAAAATCTGAATATTTAAAAAAAGAGATGGAAAACATTAAACATTATAAAAGGAAACCAATGCAGCCAGGACTTGAAGATTCTAAAACCAGAATCCTTGAAGATTAAACCTTGATTGCAGAGAGAGGGGAAATACTTTGAGGTGAGCCCCACAAGCCCTTGGGAAATAAGCTGGTTTTGGCACAGAGCATGGAAACAAAACAGAAAACAGTGGCATAGAGTTTATAGTGTTCTCACTGTGCTGTAAAGATAAAAATCAAAGTTTTAATTGAGGAAATTGGAAAATATTTGGAAATGAGTGACATGTGTACAATGTAGGAAGATTAGTGCTTAAAGGGGAAATTTTAAAGCCTTAAATACATTCACTAGAAGGGGGAGAAAAAAACTAAAAATCACACACATTAAAATATAGCAAAAGGAGATCATGAACAATTTTATGTTAATTTCATAAGTTAAATTCCTCGAAAAAAAGAGAACTTATCAAAGTTGATACCAAAAAAGAAATAAAAAGCCCCCTAAATTATGCTATTATCTATGAAGGAGATTGATTTCAAAATTATAAACCTTCCTGGGGTACCTGGGAGGCACCATTGGTTAAGTTTCTGACTCCTAAATAAATCTTTTAAAAAGATTAGAAACTTTCCCACAAAGAAAACTCTAGGCACAGATGCTTCGAAGAAGAATCATTCTACATATTTCAGGAAGAAATCATTTCAATCCTGCACAAGCTTTTTTATAGTCTAGATAGAGGGTATATGTTTCCCAACTCATGTTATGAGGCCATTGTAACCTTGACAGGAACACCTGGCAAAGACATAAAAAAAAAAAAAAAAAAAAGGAAAATTACAGATATTTGTGAACAAAGGCACAAACATACTAAATAATATCAAACTAAACTCAACAATATGGGAAAACAATATATCCCCACAAAGAAAGCAAAACTGATTTATCACTCAAAAATCAATCACTGTCATCCACTATATTAAAAGAAATAGAAAATAAGCATGTAGCCCTTTTAATAAATGTCAAAAATTAAATGAAAACATTTACAACCATTCATGATGAGACAAAACAAAATAACAAATGCTTCTTAGCAAAATAGAAGTAGGAGAAAATTTCCTTATATGCTGATACACTATCTTCAAAGAAAACATGGAAAATATCATACTTAATGAAATGCTGAAAAATTTATTTCTCAGATAAGGATATCTCAAAAGATAAGGATAGCTTATCACCATTTCCATTTAAGAGTTTCTTGGAAGCCCTGCCAATGCAATAAGGCAAGAAAAAGGAATAAAATACATATGTATTGAAGAGTAGAGATGAGAATATACATAGAATATCCAAAAGACAAACCATTAGAGTAAGTGAATTTATCAAAGTCAGTACATACAAAATCAATATACAAAAATAAATTATATTAATAAAATGCTAACAATTTAGAAATTAAAATTAAAAACAATATAATTACAATATATATATTATTGTTATTTACAATAATATCAAAAATTAAATATATAGGACTATATCTAACACTAGTGCATAAGAGGGTAAACTAGAAAACATTATCGAAATAAATTTTAAAATATCTAAATCAATGTTGCATATACTATGTCCATGAATTAGATAATAGTATAAGAAAAGTCATTTCTCAGTTTGATCTGTAAATTCCATGCATTCCCAGTCAAAATCTCAAAAGATATTTTTGTGGAGTTTGAGAAGTTGATTTAACTCAAGGTGGAAATGTTGAAGACCAGGAATAGCAATGACTACCTTGATGAGGTAAAGCAAAGTTAGAAAACCTACAACACCAGATATTAAAATTAATTTAAAGCAATTTTAATTAAATTCATTATTGATTAAAGGATAGATGGTAAATTTATTGAAAACATCCCAGAAATATTCAAGAGACAAACCCACATATATACAAATACTTCATTGATGAGAAAGGTGCTATCACAACCAGTAGCAATGATAGTTTCCTTTGCCTTTTTTTCCGCCAATAGGTGATACTGTGTGAATCAGAGAAAGAATAAAAATAAACCTTGAATTCCATCTCACTATCCTATATCATATACAAAAATGAATTCCGGGTGGAACAGATTTCAACGTGAAAAGTAAAACAATACATTTTCTGGATAATAATTTAGAGTATTCTCTTAAATAATTTAAGAGTATTCATGAGCTTAGAATAGGCAAAGATCTTTTAAACATGACACAAAAATGCTACCCATAAGAAAATGGTAGATAAATTGGGCCTCATTAATTTAAGAACAGCTGAACCACTGATGCTAGTCCCTCTCATGTTTTAGAAGAAGCTAGGATATCCATCTTTAAAAAATCATAACATTTAACATTTTAAAAAACCAACGTAAGGATATATTAACCATATCTGGGCAGCCCTGGTGGCCCAGCGGTTTAGCGTCGCCTTCAGCCCAGGGTGAAGATCCTGGAGACCCGGGGTTAAGTCGCACGTCGCGCTCCCTGCATGGAGCCTGCTTCTCCCTCTGCCTGTGTCTCTGCCTCTCTCTCTGAAAAGTCTCTCATGAGTCTCTCATGAATAGATAAATAAAATCTTAAAAAAAACCATATCTAATTATAAAAAAAATCTTGTAATCTAAAACAAAACGAAACAACATTAACCATATCAACAACATGAATTCCCTTAATAGAGATGCAAGAGATAATTACTTGGTTATAATTCAGTTAGTACTGATTCACATGATGCAGTAGTAGGTAAAGAACTAAGTATGTTCCACAGAAAGCATTTTAAAATTCAAAAGTGTTTTAAAAGGGGAAAGTTAATCAAAATGTCTGTGAAAATCTGGCTTCTTTCTTTTTGGTTAGGCTTTTCTGAAGCACAGTTCTGACAGCTGCATAAGAAGGGGTATCAAGTAAAAACATTGAAAGACCCATCAGGGAAAAAGCAAGGGAGTGTATGAAAGAGGCACTGAGATTCCACTCAGAGAACAAAGGCCAGAGGAATGTATTCTGCATTTATGACAAAAGTTTGACTTAGAGCTCTATCTCATATCATGATCTGTAACTAATAGATCATGTTATTAAACTGTGTGTGCAGATGGGGGAGGGAAGGGAGATCTAATTCCACGAATAAGAATAGAATAATACCCTGCCATCAGAGACATGAGTTATTCAAGTCCAAAAGAATAAATAAACCAGCTCCAAAAAGTGAGACTAATTCTAAAAAAGAAAAACAAACAAACAAAACACCAAAAAAAAAAAAAAAATCATCCAAAAGCTTCATGTCCTGCCATTATAAGGCAAAAAGACTGAGCTCCAAAATGTTGAATACGACAAGCAGGACTGGCTCTGTAACTTGTGGTAGGTACCCTGTGCAAAATGAAAAGGCAGGGTTCCTTGTTCAAAAATTATTAAAATTTTCAATGCTCAGCAACAGCAGAGATTTAACCCAATGCAGGGCCCTTCTGGGCACTGGGACCCGAGTGACTGCCCCATGAAGCTGACCCTGTTAGCCAGCAAAGACTGCACACAAAAATCTAGGTTTTCTTTCGCATTTGCCTATAAGGAAAACCACCATCAGCAGTGTTGTCAGTGACTAAAGAGAACTACGGTGTGAAGTTTGGGATTTGATGTACTTTTCATGGTTAAACTGAGGATAATATCCTCACATTGAGTCTTATGTGCTTTTATTCTGAAACTGATAGCTTGCTGATTCAAGGCTGTGATTTTCAGAACACATTCCCATTTCTGTTTCCAGTCTTGTGTTCCTTAGGCTGCTCAGAAAGAAAGCATTGTGTGTGTGATGAATTTTTTTTTCATGCCCCAGTAAGCTTTCAAATCGGGCCAATCAGAAATGATGCGTGTGCACATAATATCTAGCTTGCTTTAATTCCATCAATTAATATAGAGACTATGTAGAATATTTAATACAAAGAACAAAAGAATGCCATTACATGAAAAATGTAAGAACTAGTTTCAATTGCGTGCTATTCCATCCTGCTTTATCCAGCCACTTTATCTGCATGGATTTCTTCCAGGAGATAAATCTTTCAATCAGAATTTTTTTGGGGGGTTGTAGTCTGTGTCCTGTCAGGTTGTTTATCAAAATTGCAGGTGAATTTTCCCCTCTTGATTCTGCTAAACTGTAAAAGGGCTTGCAAAGCAAGAAATTTTAGTTTTATTCATTCTACACACTGAAAAAAATGGTAAAAATATTTTTTCCTGCTAAACACAAAATAATCTGTCTCCTGATATGTGGCAGGAGCACTAAAGATAGAACAAAGCACAGATCTTTGTTTTATCCAAAGGACATAAAATACACATTTAAAGTTACATTTCAGGGTATAGTTTGCCATTTCTTAACCATTAAGAAACACATTTCAAAAATCAATATCTACTCCTATTTAGGTTTCTTGGAAGGGAAGAATGAAATTGAATATGAGAAAATGCGACTGGTAATGAATAGTAAGAAAGGGATATTTATACTTTATCTTCTGCAGTCCATCCTGTGAAATAATAATGAAGCCAGGGGATGGACGATAATGATCACATGCTTTTATGTGCTAGGGGACCACCATCTCATAGGGTAGAAACCACTAAGGAAGAGTGACTGCTGCACACGGAAACAGAGCACCGTAATGCATAATTTAGGGGTAGTTTGTTACAGGATGAACTTTATCAAATGTGTACAAAGTGAAGACTTAGTGCTATGTAATGTAAAATTAATACCTGTCTTAGTTACAGAGGAGAACATACAGAGGCATTAGCCAGCTCTTTACAGTTTGGGTTATTCTATCACTTACTGCCATCATTGAAATCATTTACATACTGGATATTTGGTTTATTGCATTCCTATCTTGTACATACCTTTTCTTTTTTTTTTTTTTTTTTTTTTTCCCATGCCATTTGATAAGCTCAGAAAAGAAAAGCTCATGTTGACCTATTTGGGGATCTTCCATCGCATCTTGAGAGTCATTTTCCATTACTATTTCTTTAACCAACTCTCTTTCCTTGTGCCCATCTTCTTGGTCTCTCACCTGGAACGTTTTAATGAACTTGACTGTCCTGGCTCCAGCCTTCTTTACTTCTGATCTGCTATTTGAATAACTCCTAGCTTCTCTTTTCAAAATGCCTATTTCATCATGCCTCTCTCTTGGCTTACAGGATAAAATCTTGGCTCTCCTATAGATTCAAAAGGAAGCCAGCAGAGTCCAAGGGGCTACAGGAGGAGAAGGAAGTCTTAGCCATGTACATTTATTTAGTTCCCCACCCAACCTGGCGCACCAAAGGCTAACCCCAGTGTTCACTGATACTCAAAATTGAATTGTCTTGCCTCAGATTTAGAGGCTCTTGGCTCTACACTCTAACCTCTAGAGATTACTTAGTGTTTCTGGGTCATACCTGGATCACCACCACCTCTGTTTTATTCCAAGGGAATGTGCTTCTGAGCTGAGCCAAGGACACAGGTGGAGTTTTAACTGATGAATAACAGGGTTGTCCTCAGGGAAAGGAGATAAAACAGACTACTGGGACTAGTTCAAATTCTAGGCATAATCCAAAGGATAACAGAAGTGCAAAGGCTCGATCTAGGCCAGATCAGCAGGTTCAGGATTTCATTGGATTTATAGTCAAAGCCCATACTAGTCAACAGTGTATTTGACTGAAATGTTCCTTCTACATATACCATTGGGAATCTAGTACAGATTCCCCTTGATGAATCTGAAGATTCACAATCTGAGCATATCTTTTCCCAACAAGATCCACTATCAAAGACTATCTATATCACGTAAGTCTGCAGTAGGGATTTGAACTATTTCTCCTAACTACATCAAATGAATCCGGTGAACAACAAAAGCATACAACTCAAAATAAGAAATCACATTACCCACAACTGAATTTTATAAGTTTTTTTTTTCAAAATCATATATTTAATACAGTACTCATGTTAAGTCTGAGCAGAGGATATTGAATCTCTGAAAGATCTTAACAAATTATGTAAACATCACTTTATTTGCAGTGTAGAGCCAAATATTTCCTATTAATGAAAGATTTCTTTACCAAATCCCCATAATAAAGCTGTTTATGGTATTTTCTAAATGAACTGAGTTACATCAGTCCTCAATGCAACACTGTCGCCTTGTAGCTTTAGGAGATTTTTCATATTCCACCAGGGATTTTATTTAAGAGCTAGTCTTTTAACAATTATGTCTTTCTTAATATTTTAACAACTTTACAGACCTCTTGGGGTGCGGTGTTACACTGAAGCCTCTTCAAGCTTCAGAAAAATGGATATAAAAACTCTCAGAACTATTCCCAGAACTAGATTAATCCTTCATGGGAGAAAACTTTGATCATGTGACCACACAAAACATCATTTTCTCAGTAGCACATTAGGATTTCTGTATAAATCAATGACTCAATGTCTTCTTTTGTTTTCTTTACTTTTTTTCAATGGAGGAAATTTTAAAATGAAGGGAAAAAAAGCCCTACCTGTAGCCTTGGTAGCAATTTAATAGCTGACAAGAAGAGGACTTCATAACCATGGAGATACTCGTTTTGACATGAAAATACTCTGTCAGAGTGTGAACTCTGATCCAATACATGAACAGATACCATTTCCCCTGATGCTTTTTGGCGAGACTTCACAAGGAATTTGTTTTCATTATTTCAGTCGCTTAAAAATGAACAAAAAGCTAATGCAATTGAGGCAGCAGAGCTCACAGGTCTGACAAATGGATAAAATGTTCCTTTGCTAGATTTGAAAAAAAAAAAAAAAACCTTTAAAACTCTTTCTGACATCCTTCTATGTGTGCATGCATGCACCACCACCAGGAAATCCAGCTCTGACTTGTTGCTTCTAGAACTCCTTTAATCTCTCCTCCCTCTTTCTGGCATTAGCATGTTTTCCATGACGGCAGTGTGAGTTCTTATAAATGAAGGTGCTGACATCTGCACTAGTTTCAGGGCCTTCCTGATGTCTCAATATTTTTGGAAAGCATGATTGCCAAACCCTCTGACCACAGAAATCACAGGATGGACTTAAGATTTAAAAGTCTGACCAAAAATAATTTTAGGCCATGATGAAAGGACTCAATCCAATCACAACTCCCTTTCAAAGGGGCTGGCTAAGATCCTAGTTAGGCAGTATATCGTATCCTAAAGGTGCCTAACAAGAGCTTCAGAGAACAGAATGCATAATGTCTATATGGCTACGTTTTGAATAGCTAATTCTGTTGAATAACTAGTGCTCCTTCTTATTTAAGTGTCAGTAAATGCAGAGAGACCAAGAACAAAATTCTCTTCAGTACCAATATGAAAATAAAATATAATTCATTAAAAATTTACATAGGAAAGGACAAGTATGGAACATATTCTGGGTGTCCACCTTGATCAGACTAAAATAATCAGGTCAGGCCCTCACATGTGCTATTTGCATAAAGACTCCAGAAGTTTCTGGAAAATATAATGAGAATTCATGGAACTGACAGCTGCTGTGATCTCTAAGAAGATGAAGGTTACTAAAGATGAATATCCTTGAGCAGAAGGTTGAAGTAAGGTCTGTTCACCAACAGATGCTCTGGCTGGGATGGATCTCATCCATGGAGAGAGATGATCCATGGATGGATCTCATCCCCAAGATAAGAAGAGTTAAGTTTCATGATTCTGTCCTGGGCATGATGGTGTAGCACTTTGCAAATACACTAGGCAATCTGCTCTAACTGGTTTTAGGGAATGATTTGTAAAAGCTAAGAACAGAGTGGCTTTTCGAGTAGGAAAAGGCTTAGAAAAAGCAATATTCTCTTCATGGTAAAGAATGTATGAAGAGAAATGATAAGCTCAGAGTGGAGTGACAGGGTAAAAACAGCAGTGGCAGTGACCTCAGTGTTCTTGCATCTGCCATTCCTGTGCTTTGCCAGTGGTGTAGAAACCATTCAACAAGGCCATTGAGTGGCACTGAGTGTAGGCAAAAAGAACCCTGGGGAAAAGGTCTCCGCTGTAGTTCTATAGGCCATTGGATAATAGATCAATGACAGATGGGCCCTTGGAGACAGAATGGCTTTGGAGAAGGGATGAGTGTAGAGGACAAGTAACCACATCTGAAGGTAGAAGTAATCCCACTGCTGCTGGTGCTTAAATGGCTTGAGTAGATTTTTTTTTTTTTTTTTTTTCACTTCACTTCAGAGCCAAAGTAGTGAGGTTGGGCAAGAAAGACATGGAAGGAAATAGCATCCCAAAACCACATCTTTGGAAGTTTTAAAATATGGTTTCCTCAGAAAATTAATGCAAAAATGTAGATTTCTCTAGCTATCATAAAAACTTGAATTCATCTTTGGTTATAATTTATAAATCTCCAATGTGATTTTTAGATTCAAAGAGAGTTCCCATTTTTAAAAAATGTATCCCATTTGGTGTAATCAACAATCAAGGCATTGAACAACTAAACAGCTTGGTCTATCTACATTATAAAAATTCACTTTAGGTATCTCAAGTCCATTACTGAAATCTCCATCTTTCCCCCAACACCACCTCCCCTTCCTCTTCCCTGTCCTTCAGAGGTTGTCACCACTATTACCTAAATGGCCCAAGCCAATAAACTAGACTCAAATCTTGTTTCTCCTTTCATTCATTCATTTATTCATTCATTCACGTATTTCTTTTTTCACTCAACAAATATTTTCGAATACCATGTTATGTCCAAAGTACTCTGATTAGTGCCAGGATAAACAACTCAGACCACAGCCCTGTAACTATGGCACTTTCCTCATCAAGTCAGTCACCAAGACCTTTTGATTTAGCTTCACTAACATTGCTTCAATCTGTCTTCTTCATTCCATCTTCACTGCCACACCTTAGCTTAGAACAGAGTTTATCAACATAGGCATTGTTGATATATTGGGCTGGAGAGTTCTTTTTGTGGGGCTGGGGGTCTGTCCTACATATTGTAGAATGTTTAGCCAATCCCTGGACTCTACCCACTGGATGCTGGTTTTACTCACCCCCAGTTGTGGCAAACAAAAGTGCTTCTAGACATTGCCAAATATTCCTGGGGAGAGACAAAAATCAGTCCTCACTCCCACCTCATTAAGAACTATCATCTCACTGCTAAGTTACTAAAATGAACTCTTAACTAGTATCCTTTCTTCCTATCTTCTCCAATTTGGCATGCACATGATGGATACCTCCATTTACTCAGCCATTTCTAAGCATAATGTTCTTACCCTATTTTACAAACAAGGCAGTGGAGGTCTAGCGGAGTGATTTACCCACAGGTGGAATAAGTTGAAGCCAGTATTCAAAATAAATATTTGACTAAAAAGCCAACAAACAAATAAAAAATCTGTGCCCTTGTCCAATAAGTAACACTCTCTTGACTGTTTATTCTAATATTCAGCCAAATAGGTTTTTCTCAAATTAAACTCATTTAATGACTCCCCATGGCCTGAATGGTGATCCAGGCTTTTCAGGGCTTGAAACTTAGCTAGCTTTCCACCTCCATCTTTCATCTCTACTTCCATGTCCTCCCCTAGGCTCCTATTGATCTTTGTGTTTTTACTCAAACACCTGTGTTCTTTGGTTTCTGGGATTTTCCTCACAATCCTCTTCTACCTTAAAAGCATTATCTTTGTTCTTGTCTAAAGCCTATCCATTATTTAGGACTTAGTTCAACCACCATCTTCCCGAGAAGTCTTTTCTGACACCCTCAGTCTGTGCTGAGGGCACCACTGTTGTCTGTATGTCATACACTATACACATTACTATTATATGCCTCATTACAATGCAAGTGTTGGGTTCATGTCTCTCCTATTAGTCTCACTTGTCAAGGGCTCTGCCATTTAACTATATGACTTTGGGCAAGTCATGAAATGATTCTAGCCTAATTTCTTTACTGTAAAATGGGGATAATAGCAATAGCTGCTATGCTATGTTGTTGTCAGGATTAAATGAATTATTCTTTTTTAAGATTTTATTTATTTATTTGAGAAAGTGAGCAAAAAGAGGGGACATGTGCAAAAATTGGGGGGAGGAGAGAGAGAGAGAGAGAGAGAGAGAGAGAGAATGAGAGAAGCAGACCTTCTGCTGTGTGGGGATCCTGATGCAGGGCTCCATCCCAGGACCCTGAGATTATGACCTGAGCCAACAAAGGCAGACATTCAATTGACTGAGCCACCCAGGCAGCCCAGGATTAAATGAGTTGCAGTAAGTGTTCAGGAGAATTCCTAGCATATGTGGATACTGTAGATGTAGTAATTATTATTATTTGAATTCCAAAGATCTAGTACACTCCTGACACATATTGGAAACTCAAAAATCATTGGTAAATATTTTAACCACAACTTCCAGGGCAATTCTTCAGCTTAAGTTCAACTACAATGAGGCATAATCAATGTTGTGTCTCCTCATGATGGGACAGAGCTAATTGGTTTAGACAAGAGCTACAGTTGGATTAGACCTGCATTGATGGAGCAGGTAGTCATTCCTCAAGCTCCACAGTGAGTCCAACAGATGCAAGAATCTTGCAAAGCTGCATTTGAGACTCCAGATACAAAGTAGATGCTCCCTGGAACTATTGCCATGGAGAAATGAAAAGCAGTGAGTTAGACCTTTACCTCACTTTTGTGTACTGTTTCCTTTTGTGTGTTTGTGTGGTTTTTCTATCTTTCATTCTTCCTTTTTTAATTTCCTGGCAGCCATGTTTTTTTCACTTTTTAAGTTTCATTTCTTAAACTCTCTCTTTTTTATGAGTAGATTTTTCTGTGGCTGCCCTGAACAGTGCAGAGTCACAAAGCATCAGAACTTTTTTTTTAAACCTTATTATTATTATCAGACAATTTGCTTCCTCAAACTGGAAGAAAATTGTGAGAGTGTTATTATAGACAAAAACATCAAACTACTCACCAAATTACTTGGAGCAAGAATTGGCTTGGGGGCATTGACTGATTCAGTCTCATTAGGAAAAGTTTTGCCATTCATCTTCGAATAAAAAATTCTCTACGTTTTTCACTGAAGACCAATTATATGCATACTTTTACAGTCTGTAATATTTTCCATCTTTTGTTAAACTCTCCACTGAAAAAGGCATAGATTTTTAAGAAATGATGCCATTTAAATGCAAATCAAAGCCCTTAAATCTTACATAGATTCATCCTTTCCCATAATATTTTATTGAATTGCTTGATGTGCCAAATAAAAGATTGTATTGTCTTGTGTTAAAAGAACTTCTTTCAAAAACGGAATTGTTCACTTGGGGGTGGATTATAATTTCTTTGGGAATAATTCTGAATTTTCAGATTTTGGTGTAATTGAAGTCTAATTCTTAATGTAATAGTAACATAGTTTAGGGCACTAAAATACATTTTATTATTGGTTATGCGTTCTTTTAAAAATTTCCACACCAAAGTTGCAAGCTTGAAGTTAGATAAATGCACTGTATCTTTCATAATTAGAGATTGTCCTCATTTAATTTAGAGAAATGTAGAGCATATCAACCTTAATGATTTCACAAGTAATTGTTTTGTCAAGAAAGTGTTAGATGGGGGCACCTGGGTGGCTCAGTGTTTGAGTGTCTGCCATTGGCTCAGGTCTTGATCCCTGGGTCCTGGGATCAAGTCTCACATCAGGCTTCCTATGGGGGGCCTGCTTCTTCCTGTGCCTATGTCTCTGCCTTTCTCTGTCTCTTGTGAATAAATAAATAAAATCTTTAAAAAAAAATGCTAGACCAAGTCACTCTGAGAATTATATTAGGCCTTTTCTGAATGAAAAAAGTGGCTTAAGTTTATCTAGTTTAATAATCATTAAATGTATATAAATTTATTTTCTCTTGCTAAAAATGCACAAATTTTTGATTAAAAGCAAATTGTATATAAAATGTGTGTATAATGTACATCTGTGTGTATATTGTGTAAATATATATGTTGTCTATATATAAAATACACATTTTCTTGAATTAGAAAACAACTTTTGCTCTGTTTTTTGTATTTATTTGTAAAGCATTCTTGGCTTATACTTAGTAGTAGCTTTTGCTATTTTTATGTCCCTTTTATGTCCCTTTTTGCTCTGTTTTTTGTATTTATTTGTAAAGCATTCTTGGCTTATACTTAGTAGTAGCTTTTGCTATTTTTATGTCCCTTTTATGTCCCTTTTTGCTCTGTTTTTTGTATTTATTTGTAAAGCATTCTTGGCTTATACTTAGTAGTAGCTTTTGCTATTTTTATGTCCCTTTGAACCACTATGAGTTAATGTGATAATCATATATGTATACATAAAACATAGCTACTGGTGTGATTGAAGATCATGCCATGACAATAGTTATCATTGTTATTAATATTATTTTAACCTGTAAAGAAATTAGGAGTAAAAGTAGGAATTGGACTTCAGTGATGAAAATATAAATACCTTAGTCTTTACCTAGCTTCATAAGCTTTACATACACACAAATAAGATCTGTTCATCCTTTAAACAAACACATATTTACTTGGCACCATGACATCATGGGCACTATACTAGGTGCTGAGGATAAAGAGAAGAACACAGACTCTTTTCCTGTCCTCCTGTACCTGGCATTTTCTCAAAAAAGACAGATATACACAATGGAGTATGATATGGATTCTATGTTCTTATGAGATATCAGGGAGTTTCCCACAGGGAATGATTTTTGAGTTGATGTCTGAAAGACGAGTAAGACTAGACTGGTCAAGTGTGAAGGCAAGGGAGAGGAGTCAGGCAAGAAGCACAGACGTATGAAGATTCAGAAGCAAGAGACAACACAGAGCCTTAGAGAACCAAGAAGCATGTGGTGTGACAGTAGCACGGAGCTGTGTGGGTGGGGCTGGAGGAGAGGCAGGAGGTACAAGCAGGAGATCTGTCATGGAGAATCTTGGAAGGTATATTATGTTTTGACTTTGTCTTAAGAATATTGGGAAATTTTACAATTAGTTTGAATTGGGGAATGGTATAAATTGGGGAACTGACATTCACAGAAAATCACTTGGGCTACAGTTTGAAAATTGGATTTGTGAGGATTAAGAAAAATGCAAATTACGAGGCATTTTCAGTGGTCTAAGTAAGTGATGGTGATGACATAGATTAGAGTGATGGCAGTAATGATGGAAAGATGAACAGAAATGAAACAATTCTTTTATTCACTATTTATTGACCTGGTGATTGATTAAGCAGTACAAGAGAAGTCATAGATGGCCCTGAGTTTCTGACTTGGGTAGCAGTGCCTCTGTTCACTGATTTAGAAATACCAGAGGACACAACATTGAGAAAATGATGGGTTACATGTTTGAATGTTGAGTTCAAGGTTCTTAGATGCCCCTGAACAAAGCTATCCAATAAGAAGTTGGCTATGTAGCTCTAATTGTCTGAAAATAGACTGGATGTAGAAATATAGATTTGGGAGATATTTCCAAAAGCTGCTAAATGAAATCCCCATGTTTTCTCTTTCATCCTGGGCACATAAGTAAGCTACATTTCCCTGTATCCTTTGCAATTAGTGCAGCAATATGACTGAAATCTGACCAGTGGAATTGAGAAGAAAACTATCCCACTTATAGACCAGACCTTTAAAAACCTCCCAGGTGTGCTGGTCCATGTTCTTTTTCTTTTTAGCAAATATTGAAGTTGGCAGAACCTCTGTCAGTCTGAGTTACTGAATAGCTGAGTAACTTTTCACCTACCCAATCTTACTATGGGGGCTATATCTAAACTGAATTCTGACAGGAATTATATGTTTAAGTGGTGAATTTTTGACAGCAACATGGTTACCATAAGCACTTCAGGAGCCTTCTAATGTATAAAAGGATAAAGACCTGAAGTGTCAGATAAGCCTATCCAGGGAAAGAGTTGTCTTAGTTTCTAGTTGCTGCTATAACAAATTATCAGAAATTTAGTGTCTTGTAACAATGCACACGTATTATAATTTTGGAGGTCATAAGTTTGAAGTAGTTTTTACAATGTCAAGGTGTCATTCCTTCTGGAGGCTCTAGGGGAGAATTGATGTCCTTACCTTTTCCAGCTTCTGGAGGCTTCCTGAATGCCCCCAACTTCTGTTGCCACTACCATATTTTCTTCAAGAACTCTCCTGACTTCCCGTTTCCTTTATAAGGACTCATGTGATTACATTGAGCTCACCTGGATAATCCAGGATATTTTTTCACTCAAGATCCTTAACTTAGTCATGCCCACACAGCCCCATTTGCCATGTAAGGTAAAATATTCACGGTTCTGAGAATTAGGATGTGGATATCTCTGGAAAGGGACTACTATTTCACTTCTACTACAAGGTGTAGAGTCAAAGCATAAAAGACAACTCGTTGAGTGGCATGAATTTAAAAGGTATAGGCCAAGGAAGAGGAGACAAAGTAACCATAAATAAATATGTAAAGACATGGAGGAAAACCAGGGAGTACTATGACATAGAAAATATGAATGAAAATATTTTTTAAAGGAGGAAGCAATCAGTTGTGTTTTTTATTAGTGAGTGATCCAGTAAGATAAAGACTTAAAATGTTCCTTAAACTTAGCTATAAGGAAACCATTATCAGTCTTTTAAAGATCTGTTTGACTAGAGCAATAATAATGAAGAGCTAAGTTATGTCATGACTAGGACGTGGCACTGTGGAGATATCAGGAAAAAACAATTGTTTAAAAAAGATGGGCTCTAAATGCAAAAAGCGAACTAGGAAGAAAACAGTGGACAGGGACAGGAATTAGAAATAAGGGATCACCCCATCTCCATATCTAAGTGGGTCAGAGGAGAGGTAGATATTAAACATAAAGAGTGAGATGGAATAACCAGATTTAAATTCCTAAAGGAAAAAAAAATCTCTTTTTAATAGAGGAGGGAAGAAAAGGGTAGAATTGTATGTAAATAAATAAAAAATTACTATCTAATTACTTATCTCCGTGAACCAAAAGACAAGATCAAAGGCTGATAGTGAAAGGGAACTGGAGTGGGTGGGGTTGTATTTTGAGAGGTGTAGGTACTATCTGAAATACCCTGTGGAATGAGAGCATGTTGACCAGGAAAAAACATGATAGTGTTGTCAGGGAGCTATGAGTGCTTCACTGAGATCAAGGACAGAAATCTGTCATGGACCAATCTTCAATACAGTGTAATTTTTCTCTTAAAATGTCAATGAATTTAAAAGCAGAGAAGGTAGTAATTACATTCATTAAGGTTTGTGGGCCTTCTTTCTGTTCCATTGTGGTGGGAAAACAACAGAATAAGAGGTTTTAGAATACTGGTAAACAAAGGGATGAAGGGATGGCTTATGTAGGGAGCTAAGTAAGACAAGAAGGACTTAGGTGGGGGACAAAGGACTCTAAAATACAGATATTGAAGAAGTTGGAGAACTGGTGTGTTGGGAATAGTAACATGAGAGAAGGAAGAAAGGATGTAGGGAAAGAGAGGAGGTAGAGGGGGAGAGAGAGGGGGGAGGGAGAGAGAGAGAGAGAGAGAGAGAGAGAGAGAGAGAGAGAGAGAAAGAGATGGTTGAGAATACATGGTTAAGAATGAGTGAGTGCTTTATTTGAGAGGTGGATCAGTCCAAATCTGACAAGGTTTAGGGTATGGCCATGAAGAGGTGCCTGAGTCAGGGAAGGTCCTTGAAGGTGAGGTGAGTATGGAACCATGCAGTGAGGTTGTCATGAGTTACTCAGAATGATGACAGTCCAGAGAGTGGAGAAGATGACTATTGACTAGGTGTTGAGGTCTTCCAACAGATTTATTGACCATATCATCAATAAACAGAGAAGAGAAAATTCCAAAGCTACCCACAAAGTAAAACACATTTTAGTAATTACCTAAATAATTCAATTAAAAATTCTTGTGGCTTCTTAGGAAAAGGAGATTTTGCCTGCATTAGACTAAATTAACCCACCTGACAATCTGCACTATACTAAACCATTTCTTCTGTCTGAAGAGTCAGCAACTCACAGGGCATCTCAGGTCCCTTCAGGCCTGAGGATGGATTAACACTGGACCTATTCAAGAAAATATACATGAGAATGCTGACAACTTTCTTCTGTTAGTTCAGTCACATTATAAAGAAAGGGTCATAGAAGAGAAAGTCTGAATTAGAGAACATGCAATGCTGTTAAAAGTATCCCTGCCTTACCTCTGCAGGTCACCCTCTGAACTACAAAAAATTCCTTGCTCACATAAGTTCCCTGGCCATGATTCAGCCTGGTCATAAAAGAATATTTTTTGAAACAGCTATAATACCTTATACTGTCCATTGTACTCTAAGGCAAGATAAGCTGGCACCTTTCTTGCCCTCTAGGAATGAACACTTGCGTGTATAGTTTTAATTGCCTAAAAGAATAGATTAAACCATTTAATTTAAACTTCTACTTGATATGAGCAATGTGCAAGTAAATTAATAAGTACTTTTAAATGATGATAGACAAAGATTCTTTTTTATTTTATTTTTATTTTTTTATTTATTTTATTTTTTTTTCTTTTTTATTTTTTAATGTACGTTCCATGGAGCCCAATGTGGGGCTTGAATTCATGACTCCAAGATCAAGACTTGAGCCAATGTTGAGTCAGATATTTAACCAACTGAACCATCCAGGTGCCCCTAAATAAGGGGAATCCTAAGAAAGGGCCCATCAAGAATATCACCATCGGGATCCCTGGGTGGCGCAGCGGTTTGGCGCCTGCCTTTGGCCCAGGGCGTGATCCTGGAGACCCGGGATCGAATCCCACATCGGGCTCCCGGTGCATGGAGCCTGCTTCTCACTTTGCCTGTGTCTCTGCCTCTCTCTCTCTCTCTCTGTGACTATCATAAATAAATAAAAATTGAAAAAAAAAAAAAAAAAGAATATCACCATCTGTCTCCTCCCAGTTCAGATAATTATAGCACCTACTGACCTCCTGCCATGGACCCAGAACTGAAGAAAGCACAAAAAGAAGGCTCACATACATTTTTTGCTAAGCATACTTGTAGGCTAGTTTGGGACATATATAACATATATTGAACATCCATAAAACAAAAAATTCTATCAACTACCAAAATCATCTGATATAAATAAGTGATGTGTGTTATAGGAGGGATGAGCTTTGTTCACTCAAAGGATGAAATGTGGTTCCTGTTCTTATATTGCTCACAGTGTAAAGGATAGGGGGAAGCAGTACATACACAGATGAGCCATAGAATCCTTCTGTAAGTTGTAACAGAGACTTATAGGAAAGAGAGGAGCAGTCACCCACAGGAAGTTAGGGACATCCTCTCAGGGGACATGAAATTGGAACCAGGTCTGGAAGGCATTACAGAAAGTTGCTACGGAGACTGGAGGGAAGGAGAGAGACCAGCCCTCCAGTTTTTAGCCTTCTCCAAAGTTGTTTTCTCTGATTAACATCACTCTAAATGAATCCTTTGCTCAATAATCCATAGCTTGTTAAATACTTCTGGAACTAGAAACTTCAATATTCTATGATTCAGAAATTAAGCAGTGAACACTGGAATCCAAAAAAAATTTTTAAGTACTTATAGAGCTTACACAGTTCATAAGGGGACAAAATGGGACTAGAGAGATCAATGAATGTCTGTGGAATAAATAATCATCCAGGCTAACCAGTGCTGGGACAAAATATGTAGGAGAATAAAAAGAAGTGATAAAGTAAAAGTTCAACACTGAACACTGCTTCTAATGGTTATTACAACACCTATTTTTATTGCTCTTAGGTTTCTATTCAATGCCATTCAACACCATAGTTATTAAATTACACATAACTTGGTCAAAGTTCTTTTTTTCCCCCCAAATTCTGTTTATTGTCCAGATTCCTTGCCCAAATATTCTGTGCTTGCTGATGATAATTATTGAAATTGTAATGGAGTCATTTACTTTGGGTGGGGACCCTAGTCCCACAGTGAGCAACTGTTTATTGGGAGGGACAGGTGACACAGTCATGCTCTGTGGTGAAACCTCTCTGCCTCAGAAGCTGACAACCAAGACTTTGCTTTTTTAGCTCACCGAACAAAAAAGTGAGAACCAGATGAACCAGAACTTTAAAAAAAAGTCCCTAATGACCCAAATTTTGAAAAAATCAGGAAACCCAAGCCTCGGTTTTTCATTGAGCCACCAATAATGAAATTGATGGGACTTCACAGATGTTTCAGGTAAATTTGAGTATGTAAGGAGTTAGATGTCACCACTCCATGTAACAAGTAAAGAGCTGAACAAACTGAAAAATCAACTCTTCTTTGATCTGTCAGAGAATTGAGGTCACAGCAAATCATTGCCCACCATATTGGTGGAGTGACAGACAAATGCAGAAAAATCACAACTTATTAGAGCAGAAATCCATAAGCAGAGACCTCCATGGGAACCAGTGTAGGATCAAAAAAATCTGAACTATAATAGATGAGACGCTGGTAGCTCAGAGGGAACCAACCTGGGGGCTAAATACTCCATGGGAACCACTCATAAGGGAACACCCACACTTTTGTGCAAACACCAAGCAGGACAAGTGCCTCCCACCTAAGATTCCACCTAGGCATCTATCGCTTCCAAATGAAAAAAAAAAAAAACCAAAGATAATTGTACCTCCAGGAGCTTTATAAAGACCTCAGAGTAAATACTGGAGAAAAATCCCCTCATAGTGCCACCAAGGGGAGGATAAAAGGAACTATTTTTAAATATACTAGAGCATTCTGCTCTTCCTAACAAGGACTACCCTGAGAAGAAAGCATTTTTACCAGAGCCTAACCTGATGGGTTTTATCAGAGCTGACTTACCTAGAGAAAGGGAGCATCCCAATCAAGTTCCTCCTACCCATTCTGCTCCACCTGAGGGGAAGGTGGCAGGATTGGTGGGGGAAGGTGGCAGGATTGAAAAGCACTGGCAAAGCCTATGGTCTGTGAAGCACAAGCTCCCCAAAATACTGAGACCTAATCCTAGGACTATAGAATATTTCTCTCCCCCTATACAAGAAATACCACTACTAAAGTCCAATTTATTAAAGTTTCTTTTACTCAGTATATTGTTTCCAACTTTCATCTATCACCACAACAAAATTACAAGTTATACTAAAGAGAAAGAACACAATTTGAAGAGACTGAACAAGCATCAGAACCAGAGTCAGAGACGGTAAGAATGTTTGAATTATCACACCAGGAGGGTATTTTTTTAAAAACTATAATTAATATGCTAAGGGCTTTAATTGAAAAAATAGATGACATGGAAGAACAGATGGCTAATGCAAGTAGAGAGATGGAAATTCTCAGAATCAAAAAGAAAGGCTAGTGCTCAAAAATACCACAACATAAATGAAGAATGTCTTTGATAGTCTCATTGGTAGGCCAGACAATGGTCTGAGGAAAGAATCTCTGAGTTTGAGGATGTGATAGTAGAAACTGCCAAAAATGAACAAAGAAAAAAGATTGAAAAATAGAAAAGAGTATCCAAGAATTGAAGGTCACCTGCAAAAACGTGTAACATGCAGGTAATGGTAAGACCAGAAGAAGAAATGGGGAAGAGAACAGAAGCAATGGTTGAAGCCATAATGATTGAGAATTATCCCAAATTAATGTCAGATACCAAAACACAGATGTAGGAATTCAGAGAACAGCATCCTGGATAAAGGGACATGCACACAAAAGCTATCCTTAAGCAACCCTAGGACTGCAACCACCAGAACAATAAAGAAAAAAAAAAGAGTATAATTGATAGAGTAAGAAAGGAAAGAAAATCAACCATATGTAATGATCAATGAAAACCACAAAAGGCAGAAAAAGTGCAAAAGACAAAAATAGGAACAAAGAACAAGGGTAACAAAAAGAAGTCAGTAATAAACATTATGGTAAATATTAATTGAACTATATCAATAATTACTTTAAACATAAATGATTGAAATATGCCAATTAAAAATTAAATGTTAGATTGAATAAAAAAACAAGACCCAACTATATGTTGTCTGTAAGAAATCACTTTAAATATAAAATATACGTACAGATTAAAAATAAAGAAATGGAGAGAGACATACCATGCTAACACTAATCAGAAGGGAGAGGGAGTAACTATTCATTCAGGCAGAGCAGACTTCAGAGTAAGGAAAGTTATCAGAGATAGTGAGGGGCATTATATAATGATAAAGGGGTCACTGCTCCCAGAAGACATAACGAACCTTAACTCCTATGTGTCTAACAATAGAACGTCCAAGTGCATGAGGCAAAAACTGACAGAACAGCAAGGGAAAAAGCATATGAATTCACTATTATAGTTGTTATGTCTCCCTAGTGTCCTGTTGGCTATGATAGCTTCTCAGACTTCCTTGCTTTTTATTTTCTTGACACTTTCAAGAAGAATTGCTCAGGTATTTTGTAGAATTCCCTTCAGCTGGGATTTGTCTAATGTTTTTCATGGTGTTTTGAGGAGAAGGAACACCAAGAGGTAAAGCGTCACTTTCCTATCAAGAATACATTCTATTGGCATTGCTTATCATGTTGATGCTGACCACTTGGCTGAGTTATGGCTTGGGAGATTTCTCCACTATGAAGCTCCTTTTCCCTCCCTTAGTATCTATAGGTGAACTTTTTCGACTAGATTTTCTTGAGTGCAAACATAGATCACATTGCAAGATTCAGAGTATAAGATTAGTTGATATTACTGAAAAAAGTCCCCAAATAAAATATTAAATAACAGGGAACTGTCATAATTTTTCTCAATTAAACTTGAGTTTGCTTTGGCTCCATTTTCTCAGGAAAATAGTATACAAAGTCATTCTCAAGTAAGATCAAGTCATTTCAGTAAAGTTTATCAGTTAATTTATATATGAACTATTTGATAACTAGAAGAAATCAGATTTTATTTGTAACAAAGCAAAAGGACTATATTTAACATATAAACACATATACACAAATAGAGTGCACACAAAGAGGAGAATCTGTCTAAAGCTTAATGGAATATCTCTGGTCATAGCACCTAGATAAAGGTATTTTTCCTATAGCAAGATGATTTTTCATCATTTTCAGAAATAATACTTATAATAAGCATCATTTAATAAATGAAATTAAACCAAAACTATGAAGGTCTGAAGAAATAACTCTAAATCATTCTTTTCACAAATTCTCTTAACATCTTTTACATTCCTTGAGTTTGTTTATTTCTTCTTTCCTTAAATGTCATCTGTAATAAGACATTTTAAGTGGAGACATCTTACAATGGATTTGAAAAGAGTTGGTGCCTTTATTAAGGGGTTCCAAAAGTTAAAACTTCTGTCTGGGTTAAAATTGAAATAAGCTTTTAGACTCTCTGTTATTTTATTTTCTACTAAGTTTTAACTAATATAACATTAGCAAAACTCTTATATTGGTGTGAAACCACAGTAGGATTAAGAAGCAACTTAGACGGGCAGGTCCCCAGAGTTCTAGTCTGAAAGGTCAATAAAACTTACTGGAATAAATCAGAAATATGGTGCCAGATGATTCAAGTTTTCTCATTCAAATTTTTAAATAACCATAGAAATAAAATTACCTGTAATAAAAATAGATTTTTTTTTAAGTTCTCACCTATATGCCCTCTGTAAAGAGGACCATAATCTCTGAAGTCAGCTGGCACATAGTCATATGAAGTTAGCTGTCTCAGCAGAATTCCAGAAAGCTAATAATGTAAACCAAGTCCGTTTTACAAAGGTGGAATATTTGATTACCTAAATTTTGGGAGTTACAATGTGTCCTAAGACGTTTATATGTTATGAGAAATGACATGCAATAAGAATATGTGACAAATTCTTTATCTTGGTTGATTTATTTATAAGATTTGTGAATTATTAAATAGGATTAATACACATAAAACAGAAAGACACTCTATGATGTACAGGAAGAAGCCTCTTTTTTCCCCTGCCCCCCCCCATCTACCACCTTATTCCTCCAAAACAACCAGCTTCTAGTTCCTTGCATTAACTACAAATATTTCATGCATTTGTAAATTTATCCACAAAAAATATTTTATATATGGCTTCATGGTATACATATTGCCGTACACTTTGTATTTTTTCAATTAAAACATTTGGAGACCTTTCCATATCATAACTATAGAATTTCACATTCTTAAAATGGCTTACCTATTTAAGCCTATTTATATCAACCATATAATAGGTTGACCCATAATTATCATAAAACCCTTACTGAGGGACATTTAGTTCTTTATAAACTGTGGCTATTATATATAACTAATGCTCCAAATAATCTCGATCATATATGATTTCACATATACTCCTTAATACTTATGGAAAATACCTTATTACATATAATTTTTATTGATTGGAAACCAATTTCTCTTTATACTCCAAATAAATGTTAAGGTAATATTTATAAAATGTCAATTTGAAGGGAGATGTGAGCAGATTACTTATTAAGGGCCCTTGCATGCTCCAACCTTGTCTAGGGGACTTTAGTGTTCTAAGATGTTTCACATGTACAAGTCAAGATGCCAGGTTGGAAAAAAAGAGGATTTTTAAAAAAGATTTCTGAATTTATTTATATGAAGATTTTTGAAACACTAGGGAAATTAAGTCCTATTTACTTACACATTTTAAAAATGATCAGTTTCTTGACATTGGAGTTCCACTGGAAAGTCCATGGTTTATGGCTATCATTCATAAAGATATGAAATGGGTAAAATCAACAACAGCATTTGGTGTGCTGAGTTATGAGAACTCTTGCCCTACTTCCTCCACAGGCAGGGTTAAGATGACAGTATTTAACATCAATGACTTCTAAGTTATGGTAGGTCAATAGGCTTCTGTCAATAGTAAGGTAAGAAAATTTCCTGCCAGAGGAGATGAGATACTATTTGAGAAAAAAAAAAATCAAAACATCTTTCTCATTAACTCTGCATTCTTAAAGGGCTGCCAAGGGAATAGACAGGTGAAGATCTGAGATGTCCCTTGATTGGAGCAGTGATTTGCTAAGGAGGAACATGGCAGTCAAATATAATATTTTGGGAAATGATTTTCATTGGGTCAATGGATCCAAGTCCTAATGAAAGAGACCCTGGGGAACACTATAATGAAGGACATAGGTGACCAGCAAAATTGAATAATTATTATTTGAAGTTCTTTTTGTTCAATGATCTATATAACAAACTTGGTTTTTTTCTTTAAGAGTTCCAATTTCAGGTACTTTTATTTTTCTTAATCAAGTAAGTTTCTTATGTATATTATTGATATGATAATACATGTTAAGTTGTTAGGTTTTATTTTTAAAATATCATATATTTAGAAATCATTTAAAAATCTACCCTTACCCTAAGTAAAACAAAGCCAATGATCTGAATAGACATTTCTTCAAGTAAGATACACAAACTATCAATAAGTACATGAAAACATACTTGACATCATTAATAATCAGAGAAATTCAAATCAAATCTACAATGAGAAACCATTTCAGTAGAATGGTTGGAATCAAATAGTCTGATAGTAACAAGAGTTGGCAAGGATGTGGAGAAATATGAATCCTCATGTGCTGCTGATGAGAATGTGAAATGGTGCAGCTACTTTGGAGAATACTGTGGCAGTTCTTCAAATGATTAAACAAGAAGTTACAGTAAGACCCCACAATTCCGCTCCTAGATATATACACAAGAAAAATAAAAAAGTATGTCCACACAAAAACCTATGCACAGATGTTTATAGCAGTACCATTCATATTAATCAAAATGAAGAAATAACCCAAAAGTCCGTCAAATGATGAATGGATAAACAAAATGTGGTAAATATCCATATAATGGGATATAATTTGACCATAAACAGAAATGAAACACTAAAACACACTAAAACAGGAATGAACTTTAAAACATTATGCTAAGTGAAAGAAGCCACTCACAAAAGACCACATATAATTCTATTTATATGTAAGTCCAGATAAGTGAAAGTTATCAAAATAAAAAGTAGACTAGTGGTTGTTTGGGGCTGGGAGGAACAGGGTTGGAGGTAGAAAGTGATTGCTGAAATGTACGGGGTTTCTTTTTTCTTTTTTTAAAAGAAGTATTTATTTATTTGAGAGAGAGAGAGTGTGTGTGTGTGTGTCTTAAGCAGACTCTGCACTGAGCATGAAGCCCTACATGGGGCTCAAACTCACGACCCTGAGATCATGACCTGAGCTGAAATCAAGAGCTGGAAGCTTAACCGACTGAGCCACCTAGGTGTCCCCAGGAGTTCTTTGTGAGGTGGTGAAAACATTTTTAAAAAATTAACTGTGGTGATGATAGTTTCTAAAGCTAAAATTATACAGAATTTAATATACTGCAAACCATAGTATTGTACATTTTAATATGTGCCTTGGATAGTACAGGGAATTATATCTTGATAAAGCTGTTTAAAAAAAAAAGTCACCCACTCCCCCAGGGAAAAAAAAAAGAAAAAGAAAAAAAAACTGTCCTCGTTACACAGTACTGCTTCTGCCTTTGCTTATTTAGATAATCTCTGGTTTCTGGAAGAATTAGCAGTTTTGTAATAAGACAAGGACAGTTTTACAAAGAAGGAAATAATCACAGTAGTCTTTGAACCTTCCACATAATCAAGCACCATTGAACACTCAGCAGCCTACTGTCAGAAGCAGCTTCTGCCAGCATATTCTAAAACATTTATGAAGAATGGGTTACACTGATTTCTGAGTTGTCAGAATGAGAAAAAGCACAGCTGCTTTCAATGGAAAGAAAATTAGATAGAAAGGAAAAGTGGCAAAAAAAATTCCTATTATTTGTGAAAGTCTCTTCTTCTCCAGGTTGCCTTAGTCCATGGGCTAACAGAAATGAAATCCTTGACCTAGTATTTCTGTGTGCCTATTCACAGCTACTTCTGCCCTGCATATATAGAAAAATCAAGGACACATTCTTCTCATCTAAATAATTAGCAAAATCGAATGTTTATTGTGCACTCAGCAGTATAGTGTGAGAGATAGTTATTTAGGAAATAGAAAACTCAGACAATTTCTTATCACTAACACAAATGTCAAAAGCTTTTTCTTCTTTCGGTGAAGTGTTTTTCAAACCCAAGGCCCAAGATCTGCATATATTTCAGGCAATGAGCTAAATGCTCTACATAGATTCTCACTGAATTTCACACCAATGCTATGAACAAACATGTTAGTACAGATGCTTAAAATTCATGACAAAGCTGGCAAAATAGTATATAAAACACTTATTGACTCAAAGCCAGGAAGAGTCTAGGAAGTGGGAAGCAAACCAAGAGCAATGGTGCAGTGGACATTAAAGTTCTTGTAAATCCCTGAACTGTGCAGGTTTAGGTTGTTCTTTTTCAATCATATTTTATTTGAATTCCTGTATACTTAACACGCAGTGTTATAGGAGTTCAGGTGTATGGAGGTTTAGGTTTTTAAGGTAAAGCAAAGTACTAAGGACATGATGTTGGGCTGAAGAAATACTGCAGTTTAAACTAAAAATCCTCTCTGAATAAGTTCAGCATCTGAAGAGTTACACTGTCAGTGAAAAGGTAGATTAGAAAAAATACACCTAAAAGCAAAGAGAACTGTAAGGCAACATCTTGGTTCCAGCTAAAAGCTGGGTTGGAAAAAGTCTCCCTTGACAATTTGTAACCAAAGTCTGTTCTCACATGGGCTTGGGATTCAAATTTATACACCTCACATGGTCCAAGAAACCCCAAGCTGAGAAATAAACTCAAAATTGTACCCAATTGGAGGTTGCCTAAAAAAGAATAAAAGAAACTCTTTAGAGGAAGACATATGATTTCCACCTAGGCTTCACATAATTGCCAGGTATAGAGTCCAGAGAAAGATGAGCTTACAATCCACAATTATAAAAACACAGGCCCAATCAAGCCAATTTGGGAGACAAAGTTGGCAAAAGCCATCAAAACAGAATTAGACCCTCTCTAATTAGGGCATTAGGTACTGAAATGATCAGTTACAGGATGAGAAATAATTAAAAGAGAGAAAACCTTTCTGTCAGGGAGAATGAAAGGATTGACTCAGAGCCAAATGAATTTCTAAGCAACACATATTTTAAATATTTGAGCAATATAAAAAATTTAATATAAATCAATATATGTAGAACTCTGTGCCTAAAAAATAAAGAATGAACATTCTTATCAAGAACATGTAGACTATTTATGAAAATTCACCATGGGCTAGGTCATCAAGAAATATCAATAATCATTTAAAAATAGAATAATGATATTAATATGTGGATTTACCTGAAAAGGCCCTATATTTGGCTCCAGCCACTCCCAACTATATTCCGTAAACAGTCCTGCTAGCACAGGGACCCAGCAAGACAAACACTCCCAGCTGTATCTCTAGAGATCCTAAAAGGATGCCAACCCAAAAGCTCAAGTCCACCAGCAGCCCCGCCAGGCCAGGGATTGAGTAGAAGACACTTCCATCTGTAATTGTGGAAATCCTGAAAAGGCCTTATACGTGGTTCTACCACATATAATTCTATTTTGGGATTTGCAATTTAAATTAGGAATAATTTGAATCAGTCTGAGAATATATACAAAACAATCATTTAGAAAATGTCAAAATCTCTTACATTCTTCATAATATATTCTTAATATTTTACCCTGATATTTATATACAACTTAAGGAACAGTGATTTTTTTAAAGATTTTATTTATTTATTTATTTATTTATTTATTTATTTATTTATTTATGACAGAGATAGTGACCGAGATAGCACAAGTGGGGAGGAGAGGGACTGAGCCATCCAAGCACCCCAGAACAATGATTTTGAGGTCATTAATACTATGATAATAAAAACAGCCAGATTTTATTAAACTTTTGTCATATGCTATACACTTGGCTAAGGGCTTTATATACCTAGTTTATTCTCTATTTACCTGTTAATTTAACAGTTATTTATTATGTTTCAGATAGTGTCTAGTTGTGCAGTGATGAATGACACAAAGTGTCCAACCTCTTACAATTTGGTGAGATGATGAATACTAAGTAGCCAATAGAACATATAGCTATAAAATATGAAGTGCAATAAAAATAGTGTGTGCTAAAATAGAGGTTAGCATGGGGCTATATTTAAATGGGATAACTCACGAAGGCTTTACTGGGGAGGAGGTATTGATGAAGGGCTCTGACGCATGAGAAGGAGCCAAAAGTCCAGAGAAGGGAAAAGCTTCCTTGCTGAGGGAAGATCATATCCACAAACCTCACCCAGGTGATAAGAAGCTATACGAAAGGCCATGTGACCAACAGGCAGTTAAGTGAAAAAGGGTAAGATGTGAGATCACGTTGGAGACATCAGGAGCAACAAGACCATACAAGACCACAAGGGCCAAGAGAGGAAGCCACTTCATTCCTGGAGAGAAGTGCCCAGAGTGGCCTTTTGCCTATGATCAAAATCTTAGGTTAAGGGGCGCCTCGGTGGCTTGGTCGGTTAAGCATCTGCCTTCAGCTTGGTCATGGTCATCCCAGAGTCCTGAAGTCGAGCCCCACACCGAGCTCCCTGCTCAGTAAGGAGTCTGCTTCTTCCTCTTCCTCTGCCCCTCCCTCATATTCTCTCTCTCTGAAATAAATAAGTAAAATCTTTTTAAAGACCTTAGGTTAACTGAGCACCACACTTGTGTATTCTACAGGAATTGAGTGTAAATTAAATTGCATTGTTTAAAAAGCATACAATTATCACATCTTTCACAGCTTTAAGATACTGAAAAATATGAACTTGTAGAAAACATATATTTGATAATCCCTACCACACTTAAACTCCTTTAAGTGCTAAAGTGTAAACTTGAGTGTGCTAAATCATGCTTTTATTTTTTTATTTTATTTTGTTTTAAAGATTTTATTTATTTATTTATGAGAGACACAGAGAGAGAGAGAAAGAGGGAGGCAGAGGCACAGGCAGAGGGAGAAGCAGGCTCCATGCAGGGAGCCTGACGTGGGACTCGATCCCTGGTCTCCAGGATCATGCCCTGGGCTGAAGGTGGTGCTAAGCCACTGAGCCACCCGGGCTGCCCCATGGTCTTTTATGAAATCACAAAAAGATATCTATTCCTTGAACCCAACTACAGTTCTCCAGTGTTCATTTATTTAACATGAGGTTCACCAGAGCATTTCATGCATAAATGGATTTATTGAAACCTTTTTTTTTTTAAGATTTTATTTATTCATGAGAGACACACAGAGAGAGGCAGAGACAGGCAGAGGGAGATGCAGGCTCCATGCAGAGAGCCCAACGTGGGATTTGATCCCAGGTCTCCAGGATCACACCCTAGGTTGAAGGCAGTGCTAAACCACTGAGCCACCAGGGCTACCCAGATTTATTGAAACCTTTATAGGAATCATCTCATGAGGTAAAAAAATCTCTGCAGTCTAACAGCATTATCCAAATCTTAGTCATTTTGATTACTCTCTCATCCTGCTTCATCTGCTTTTACATGTTCTTGGGGTTACAGTAAGTCGTATCTGCCTATGAGCTCCCCATTCCTATTTGATCCCATCAAAATCCCAAGACTTTGGTCAAGTATTATTGTCTCCACTTTATGGATAAAGAGGGGCAAGCCAACCTCACTGAGCTTCAGGTTTCTCACCTATAAAACAGAGGCAATAACTCACCCTGCCAACCTCTCACACTTAACTAGAAGAGCAAATAAAATAATGGATAGGAGAGTGCCTGAAAAACTAGAAAACATCTAAAAGCTATTGTTATATTACCATAAAAGAGGATACATCTGTATCGTATACATTTCAATACAGATGTTTAAAAAAATGTATGTATTATCCATGTTGGGTCTGCATTTTGTTCTGAGGCCCCGTGGTAATGGACTTGGGGTTTGAGGGGGGGCAGATACCTAAACCCACCAATTCAGAGTGACTCAATCTCTTTCAGTTTAGGACATTCCCCTTTTAAGTTAATTCAATCCATTTTTGGCAAAGAGTTAGTCAAAGTAAAGTTGAAACTCCTCACCAAGTTTAGCCCACCTGAGACAGACCCCTTTGCTCCACTCCCAGATAACCTGTGAGTCCAGGGGGAAGCTTATCATCCTTATGGTGTTCTGGCAAAGCCCCTGGTATTAACCCAGTCCCATGCTTCTCTTCTGCCTTTCATTGGCCTTTGGCTGAGGTAAATTAATTTTCCCTATCCCCACATAGGTTTCTGCCCTCACTAAATCTGGTCATAAAGTTGGGTAGCTGGGAGAATGCTATTTTCTTCTGTCAGCCCAGCTGTGGTGGCAGTTCACATCCTGCTCCTCAGCTGACCTCCTTTCTCTCTGCCCTTCAGATCTTCTGAGTCTCAGCCTTGGACTCCTTCTGACCCTGAGTGAGACAGACGGTCAGCTCTTTGGCCTCTGCTAGGAGATCCCCTCTTCCCTCACTGCTGCAGCCCCACCGTAGTCCTGCTGGCTCTCAGCCTTCGGTGTCAATGGGGACATGTGGGAAATTTTAGATCTCTCCAGTGCTACTAACAGGTGCAAGGGAACAAAAGGCGCACTTGAGCACTCTTTCTCCCTCTCATGCCATGCCATCATTTCTACACTTGCTGTAGCTGTTCCCTGCTGTGAATTTAGACAATTTGCCAGGCTCTCTGCATCCAGAGCCCCAAACTGGAAGGAAGTGGGACACAGATCCATTCTGCTTTTGATTTCACGACTAACTTGTTCTTTTTTTTTTTCTCCCGCCATTCCTCACCTTGAGTTTCAATGAAAAGCTGAGAGAACAAAGAACCCTTACTGCTTCATAAGCTTCTTTACAAGATATTTTCCTTCCGTCCTACTTTTTTCCACATAGTGAAAAATAGCATGCTGATCGAAAAGGGAAATGTATGTGTCGATGTTATCCCCATTCCAATCTTTTACATATCTGCCCACACAATAAGACCCTCAAGAGCCAGACTCTGTTATGCATCTTCACATCCACTGCATATAGTTTTTTGCCTAGAGTGGACACTCATCAAAAGCTGGTTGAGTGAATCAGTAATTCCATTTCCTTAATTTACTGGTAAAGGAACTGAGGCAAAATATTTTGCCCAATTTAAACGAGTTAAAAGCTTGGCTGGGGTCAGGTCAACTACTCATCGACATTACATCTGGCTTTTTACCTAGTCTTCCTTCATGGCTGGCAACACAGAGCCCAGAATATAAGACCTAAATGTAACGAAGGGAGACAGGAAGGAATAATAGGTCAGAAGTTCCCCCATGAAAGAAGAATTCAAAAAAGAAATGCAAACGCAAGTATTTGAAATTAAAATAGAGTAGCACCTCCTCATCTAGTTTCACTTTTTGTGTTTTTAGTTACACTCAGTCAACTGTGGTCCAGAAGCAGATAATCCTCTTTTTGACATATGTCCACATATTTTAGCACGCTTCATCTCAGTACCTAGGCATTTTATCATCCCACATCATCACAGGAAGAAGAGCAAGTACAGTACAATATGATCGTTTGAGAGAGAGACCACATTCATGTAACTTTAATTATGGTACATTGCTGTAATTGTTCTATTTTATTATTAGCTATTGCTATTAATCTTTTACTGTGCCTAGTTTATAAATTAAGTATTATCTTAGATATGTATGTCTAGGAAAAAATAGTACGTATAGGGTTTGGTGCTATCTGCAGTTTCAGACATCCAGTGGAGGTCTTGGAATGTATTCTCCCTTAGATAATTGTTATTGTTGTCATTTTATATTGCTACTTTTCTCTTTGTCTATATAGCATAAAATCAGCTCAACTCTGTAATCCTAAAATCTCTGAATAGGGATCTTATAAAATGTTGTGTTGCTGCCAGGACCAACCATTTTGTGGTTGTGGGAGGGGCAGTGACAGAAATTCTCATTATTCATTTTCCCATTTTATATATGTATAAAATTAGGACTGTCTCCCTACTATACGAAAGATTTAAAAGATATGAAAATCCATTCCCCTGAATATGGAATTCTCTCATTTTGCTGATTTAAAATTGGTTACTTGTTGAAAACAGTACGACACACCGAGAAGTAACAAGATTTTAAATTGCCGTGCACTGGTGTCCAAATACAGCATTCTGATAAATACACACCAAAGAAATTTGGGGAGCTTAAAGTTTATGAGTTTGAAAGGTTATTTTTTTCATGAACAACAGTAGCACTATTCTCAGGAAGCATACCACATAGAGAGGTGGGATTTTAGATCTATTTGTTTATGTTTCTGAAGGGGATTTAAGCAATCTGCTTTTGTACACTATTCACCATGGCACACCAAAGTATCAACTAGGATATTAGTTGGGCATTTATACCAAGGATTAGGGTCCTCCTGAAGAATGCGATGGTGGACAGACAGCGGTCCACTTGCTCCTTTAGCTCCTGCATTCCTGGTTCACCTTTTTCTCTTCAACCCCACCCCCGTCATTCATTTCTCCCTTTGCGGGGACTCAAAGATGAGGTGACATGTTGATGGTTTGGGGGCTCTATTTTTTTTAAACAGTCACACACATGGGTACTAAGCAGCAAAGTACTCACACACAGTGACATCATTCTGAAGTATTAGAATGTGTCACCAGAATTGTCTTCCTGTGCAGATAATGTAACCCGACTACAGATAGTGACGTGTGTTTGTGTGTGTGTGTGTGTGTGTGTGTGTGTGGTGTCCTGTCAGGGAGAAAAAAAGCACTTGTAAAATTCTTAGAAACTGAAAATGCATCAGTGAATAGGCCTTTATGTTGGATATTTATGGGGAATTTGGTTTGTTTTCTGATTCTGTTTCAACTTTTAAGGAGCACCGTTAATGTGATTAATTAGCAAGAATTTATTGACTTGAAAAATCTCGACAGCCAAACATATATGATTTTTTTTAAATGTATTTTTTCAGGTGAAACTATAAACTGGAGGCCTAATTAAGACCTGCTGTTTCCTGAAATTTTGTGTGCATAGCTCTGGGAAGGAAAGTTGCATGGAACTTTACTTGAAGGGGTACATGTAATCTTAAGAGAAAAATCCCAGCATTCTATTCACGTCTCTCAGACGTAGCCCTTACTTAAGAGCCATGGGGAATTTATGTCCGTGGTAAACATGAAAGCCTGCGATGGAACTTGCTTAAGGAAAACTCAAATCAGCTCAAACGTCATGAGTTGAAGACTTCAGTTGTTCCTAACCAACATTTCCAAATGTTCTCTTTAACACCATGATGAATCATGCAAATTTAGGGGTTTGTTTTTTTTTTTTTTTTTGACATTTTCTTACATGTTTTCTTCCCATTACTTTGCTAAGGATGAAAGTCTAACAAGAGAGAGCAAATCCACTTGCAAGAAATATAACACCACAAGAGTATTTGGTGTAAAAGATTTGACTTCCGATGAAATTACAAAAGGTCTAAACTGAACTGATTTCTGACTGGTACCCGCATCACCTACTTTATTAGAAAAATCTGCATGTCTTTCCTAATGCTGCCTTTCCATTAAGTAGTTCCAATGTAGACTTTAACTTGAAGGAATAAAGGAATGTACATATTTCTAAAACTTGTGAAAGCTTCATCAGTTTAGCAACATATTTATATGGCTTTTCCACAAAAGTCACTGTCCAGTGGTGATAAACTTCTGAAATCAGAATTGTTTCAAAATAATAATGCTTTTTACTCAAAAGAAATTTTCTTCTACTGCCTCAGGTAGCAAATGTGAACTACTTACAACTGGAGAACAGAACCAATCTTAGTTGTCATTCAGTTAGACATTCTGAACTGATAGTTTTGCAAACTTATTAAATTGTAAGGAGTTGGGGGGAAGTTACAGAATTTTTTTAAAATTTTATATATTTTTAAAAGCCATGTTGTGAAAAAGAAACTTTCCCAGCTTGCAAATCTTCACCAAGAAACAAGTTATTTCCTTTAGATAACACACTAAGTATCAGGTCATAAAGGATCAACTAACCATTCACAGTCCCAGTGCGTAATTCTGTAGCCTGAAAGCTTGGCAAAGCCAAAACACTTACAGATAATACCCAACACAAAAGCCCCTTTTTCCACTTCATGGGAAGAGCTGCAGTATGTGCCTTCGTAAATGTGGAGGGGGTTAGAGGGTCTTCCTTGCCTTAATAATACTGTACAGTGCATTTGTCCAATAGCTCTTGCCCCCAGAGGTCTTGGTCATTTCCTATAGAGATTCTCTGACCCCCTGCATGGCCTACAAATAGGAACATCTGTGGTTGCCTTATCTCCTGACACACAATTTGGCCTCCTTGGCTTCACCTTGTTGTACTCCTACTTGATGGCAGACGCAATCAGGCCCTCACTTGGGAGCTCAAAGCCCCAGGCCACACAAGGGCAGAGCAGCCACGTCAGAGCTGCTCCTGGCACCAAGGAAAATTATTTGCCCCGAGAGGCAAACACAGCCCAGGCAGTGTCCAGAGTCTCAATCCCTCTCTTCTATGTTATAAAAGGCCCTATTGTAGAAACACAAATCACTCAGAGATGGCATGTACAATGTCTAATCACTTAATAGCTACTGGTCACCCACTGGGTAAGGGCCGCAAACTAGACGCTGTCTGTAACCTATTTACTGGAGGAAGGCAAGGGAGTATATGACATAAATTTACATTCATCTCCTGTTCTAGCCCCTCACTCCATGGCAAACACACACTCTTTGAGCAAGTAGAAAACCACAATAATAATAGTGGTGCAACCATTTGGATCTGTGAGCAGCAAGCAAGGTAAAGGATAGAACACAAGCTTGGTATTCATGGAAAACCTAGTTTTGAATCCTGCCTCTGTAATTAATCAGTTAATCACTGTGTGACCTTGGGAAGCTCACCAAATCTCTTTGGAATTCTCTTTCCTTGCTTGCAAAATGAAAAGAATATCTACATCATAAGTGCTGCAAAGAACACTTTTTCTAGGATGCAGAAATACCAAAGGCTGTATGTGGCACAGAGTAGGCATGGGTCAGTATTAGTTTCCTCCTCAGATCTAGAATTCTAAGGTATCTTCCATATATTACTTTATTTGATCCCTACACAAATCTTACTCATAAATATTTTAATCTCAGAGGCAGGATTTTCGGTCTCTGGATTTCTTGTCATTTCCTTTTAGGAAACTCTGTCAACAAGATACACTTGTTTTCTCCAATCATTACCTCTGTTCTTTGGTGAGTTTTACAAAGTACCTGAAGAAATAGAAAGGGTTAATTTTATTCCCATGTTCCAGATGTCTTCAGCACCTCAGTAATACACTAAGAACAGTAAGTCTTTTTAATGAAAGTGAAAGGTACGCATTGTACTTAAATCTGGAACTTTCTCCCCCTGAAGAAATGCTGTCACTGGGACTGCCGTCCGCCCGTTTAGGCAGGGTGAGATATGTTTTTGCTCAGGTTTGCCTTTTTTTTTCAGCACATTTTCAACCAACTGCAGTGGGTATCCAAGCAGTTAAAACTACATCAGCACTAATAGCTATGAGCTCATCTTGTATAAAGACATTTTTAGTTAAACACCACAATCTTGGGGGGGAAAAAAGTTAGCGTGCTTAACCAAGCTGGCTTGGAATAGCTCACAATATGACGCATACCACAGGAAATAGAGTGGTATGAGGCACCTACAAAATATTTTTCAAACAAGTCATTGACGCTGTAAGCCCCATGCCTCGGCTTTAGGAAGTCACTTATTAAGAATCAACACCAGCCGTGCCAAGCTAAGCTTTTGCTGTTGGTGATTTTCCAATTGAATATTCAGGGCCCTGTCTCAGTCTTGTTTTCGGGGGAGTACATGCCTGGAATGTTAGCAAGCTATTTGCTGGAAAAAATGCCCACAACAGGCCCAATGTTGATCACATTAATGCGTTTGAGTGGGTATAGAGTGCAAATGATTGAAAATGCTTCCAGATCCCCGTTGCAGGGGACAAAGCAGGCTCTGTTCTCTGATCTGATGGTCATTTTTTTTTCCAGCGGAGGATGTGGTGCAGGCAGAGGGAAGAGTGCCAATCTCTGTCTAATGGTTCCAAACAGGGTCTGGGCCTAGCTCTCTGGATGCTGATGAGTGGGAAATGAAACACAGATGGGTCAGATGGGTAAGGAGAGGGGGATTACAGGTCAGGCCCAAGAGTTGGGATAAATCAAGTGCTTATGAGGTGCAGAATGGCACATTGTTTGAGTGAATGGACAGGGAAAAAACATTCCAGCATTGTTCAGGCCAGTGAGTGAACCCTACGTTCTTCTTCCCAGACCAGCACAGGCCACGGGGAGCCTCATCGTCAGGACGCATGTGAGCAACAAACCTAAATGTAGCCAATCGGGGCCTGAAACATTCTTCTATGTTCCAAAAAAGCCAATTTTGTTTTATTACACGTGAGATGTAATTTACTGGGAGAAATGTTTGGGTTCATGTGCCAGATCATAGAGAGTCAGATTTGGGGTTCCCTGGGGATCTCTGAGGAGAAGGTGAGTAACCACAAATTAATAGAGCAGGGAAATAAAGTGACAAAAGAAATGTTTCATTGTGCCTGAAATATTGAACCAATTTCCCCCTTTTTAGCCTTTTAAACTTTTGCTCGCAAATCAAAGAGTAGTTCAGCACGGAAAACTCTGCAGAAGCCTGTAGTGCCTGATAACAACAAAGAAAAACTCGATATTCTTTCCTCAGTTTTACGTGTCTTTATAACATAGGAAAATGTAGTGATAAGCAGCTTTTTCAGACTATTAGAAAATAATCCAAACAACTAGATAACTAAAACAAAAACAAAAGCAGAAAACCAAAACAAAGCCCCGATAACCATAATGGATTTGTCCATTTTGTGTTCTAGGTGTGAAAAATCTAGATGAGAGAAATCATGAAATCCCAAAGTATACACAAGTCAGATTGTTTTAATGTGAGGTAATCATAAGATGGGTCAGAGGAAGTGTTTTAATAAGGGAACAAAACCAATGGGATGTGAGGACAGAAAGTGCCACACCGGGGAAGAGACCTGAGGTCCTAGTGGCCAACAGAATCAGAAAGAGTGGAAAGCTCGGAATTAATGGTTTCTTTTTTAGAGTGACAGAAATTATTTTCAGAAATTTATTTTCCTACCAGCCGGGTTTCCACTTTATGGACTTGACCTTTAACAGAATATCCCACAGGCAAAGCTGCAGACAGTGGTTGTCCGCAGTCACTGGGGTGCTCACGCTGTGAAGTATGAAGAGCTGCTCAGTTTGCTGATGGGCGCACCGCAGCTCCAGAGACAGCGGGGATCCCTTCAAACTGCTCGTCTAGGAAGGCTTGGTGCAGATCTCCAAAAGTCCAAGCGTTTTCATTGTTATTACTTTAATAAGTTGATTCAGTGAGTGATAGTGACATGCATATGCGTATGTCATCTTATTGTCCAATTTAAGGCCATTTCAAAACAAATAGCTGTACTATTTATAATTTAAAAATATTACTGTTTCCCCTGATCTTCCTCCCTCCAAAACTTTTATTATTCTTGTTTTTGGAGTCTTGGAAAGGAACCCCAGGACTAAGTAATCAGTTTGTAAAGCAAATTGGAAAAACAACCATGGTATAAGCATCAATATTAAGAGTTGAAGGGGAGGGGGGAAGCAAGAACTACAGAAAAATGTGTAAGCTTGTGCCCTAAAAAAACATAAAACTGTTATTCATGGAAAGAAGGGCAGACCCATAAGAAATTAATATCTGGTTTGGGTAATTTGCTATTTTCTTTCTAATAATTTGGATTTTTTTCCCAGTTCCTTCTCTCTCTAGAATAAAAAAGAAAAAAACAGTTGTGGGAAATATCTGTGGGAGAATCTGCAGGCAGAGGTTATTCCAATAACACTTAAATGACTACTTGTTATAATGTAAAATTGGAGATAATTCTTTTCAGAAAAAAATACATGTAACAGGATTAGGTTCCCAGAAACTATTACTTCACCTGGAATGCACCTCCAGGTGGGTGTCTGAGTGTGCTGTGGAGGCCACCACAGAGCTCTCAATGTGACTTTCTGGATTAGACCCTGAGGTATTAATAGAGGAGGGTGAGTAGCAGAGAAGCCTCTCATGTGCCCATGAGGGTACCTAAGCCACCTGGCTTCTTGCCAGGGCTTACCACAGGATGGAAAATGGGCTTGCAGGCTAGAAACAGCCAGCCAAATCTCTGTGACCAAGTCTAACACAGGATGCAGAAGTGTTCATGACAAAAGCAGGGTAAGATGAGGCTATTGTTGCCTCTAGGCAATGCTACGTAGCCACAGCCATGCCTGACTTTCCACTCACACATGGTTATATTTTCTTCTTCTTCTTCTTCTTCTTCTTCTTCTTCTTCTTCTTCTTCTTCTTCTTCTTCTTCTTTTTTAGATTTTATTTATTTATTCATGAGAGACACACACAGAGAGGCAGAGACACAGGCAGAGGGAGAGCAGGCTCCCTGAAAGGAACCTGATACGGGACTCTATCCTAGGACCCTGGGATCATGACCTGAGCCAAAGGCAGACACTCAACCACTGAGCCACTCGGGTGCCCCACAGGTGTATCTTCTGAGGGATATGCCCCTTGGGGTTACCAGGCCAGAGAAAACACTAGAAAAGCACAGTTCTCTAGAGCAGTGGAATGAATCTAATATCTCTACCATCACTACCATCTCTATACTGTAGTTAACATGGTATAGCAGACAGCAATTAGAAATAAATCTCTTGAGAGAGTCCCCCAATTTATAAGATCCAAAGACCCAAACAAACCCTGAATCTGTCCTTGGGATTGCCACTTATGAGGTGAAACCACAGAGATTTTTTGAAGAGGGGAAACAAGTAGACACTTGCTCCCTTGATGTATCTGGCTTGACCCTCTGGTTCAGGCAAAGCTGTCCATGTTGTAGCTAAACACAGTCTGGAGAATGGGACTGAAATCCACTTCTTCAGATCCACAGTACGTGACTATTATATCACACAACTTTAACGAAGAACCAGTGAAGAAGCCTTTTATGTAATGGAGGCATTCTCGGAAGAATGTCGGCAATCTCCAAGTACCCATTACTTCTTTTATCTTTAAAAACACATAATGCAAACAGAAATGTGAGAACTTGGGACCACATAAAGAAGCACTGACCGACAGATATCTGCAAAGCACACATGCTTCGTGATGCTTTCAAGTTTTGGGGACAGATTTATGCCCCTCCAACTTCCTTTTGTCCGTGTTCTCTCTCATAAATAAAGGCAGGTGTTCACAGAGCAGGTGACCAGAGCAGTATGTATCCTGTGACCATGAAACACAGCAAAGCTATCTGTATTTTAAAGGAGGGGCCACATCCCAGAACTCAGGCCTTCTTAGAAGTTCAAGATACCCCAAACTGTGATAATCAATGCCTTGTCTGCTCAGAGGCTGGAGGAAAGGATGTAGTTCTCTTCCTTCAAGGAGAAGCCCTAACATTACTATTTTTACAATGGTTTCTTTGAATACAAGGAAAATACCACCATCCTGAAGATAAAAATTAATGTGCCAGAGGTACATGGTAGAGATTACATGCAAATGAAGGACCTCAGCAACCCTGGCAACCCTGTCGACCAGGCCACTCATATAACCCGTAGACCAGTACACCTCCGTGGAGTCGCATTACAGCACTTGGGTGTTTGCTGTATGCTTAATTAAAATCCTACTCTGGTGGGAAAAACCAGATTTCCAAATGGTGACTTTATTGATTCAATAAAATTTAAGAAATTCTGCTTATGGAAAAACTCATTAACCAAAACTAATAAATAAGAGTTTACCCTGCAGTCTGGTTCCTCTTTATTTGACAGAATTAAAAATCACTCTGGAGCAACTTAGTTCATTTTTCACTTGTTAATTGAACTTAATGGTTTAGTAATTCTGAGCTTTCGAACTCTTCATTCCTTCTGGCAGCGTTTGCATTCAGTGGCTCTTAACTTTACAGAGCATATATTTCAATGGAAGTTTAACTGGAGGAAGGCTGGGGGGGACCCTGAGAACCTTTCACTTGGGCTGATGTGAGGACTCAAGGCACAGCCTTTGGGGGCGCTGTTGAATAGTGTTGCCCTGTTAGCAGGGTTCTCCAGCACAGCCTCAAGGGCCATGTCCATGTGAGGGACAATTGTATTATGGAAGGCACCCCACAGCAGATTTCCACTTCTGCTCAACCTCTCCTACAGGAAATTGCCAAGGAGCCAACATTGGGCATGTGATAGACAAACTTTCAATTTCACCCTCTGACACAAACATTTTCCTTTGGAGAGTGACTTTTGTTCATGTTTGTGTATTCTTTGTGGGACATCATATTGGAAATCTCCTTTTGTCTGTTTAACATGCATCTCAAACTTAACTTTCCCACCTCCCTCTCGTCAAACTGCCTGAAATCCCCGGAAAAGCCTCTGACAATTAAGAATGGCCAGCTTGGTGTATATTAGCTCACATCAAAACCCCTTATTGAGTATACAAAGAACCAAATTTCCCATCTTTTATGGTGGGGGTTTGTTCCTTGACCTACCACAATGGAGAGGTTTTATTCTTCAGCTGTTTTGACCCAAGTATCAATGGATTAATTTTATGGTTTTTTATTTGCATAGTTTCCTCCACGTTCTGAATTGGCTTACTATGTAATTTGGCATCTTAAATTTCTACTTAACTTTATTGTAGATACCTGACTTATTGTCACAAATTCTCCCGAAAACACAGTTATAAATACCCACATAATATTCCATCATGTTCATAAACCTAAATTACCTTTTTCTTCTCTGTGTTATTGGGCACTTATATTATTCCTATATATATTATACTGTTTGATTCTATGCATAATTTCTTTTTCTGGTGTATTTATACAGATGGCTATTGCTGGTGCATAAGAAAGTTATTAAATACATTTATCATGTGCCAAGTCACTTCACTAAATTTTTCCAATAATTATAGTTTCTACTAATAATAGTTATTCAATTGATTCTTTGCTGTTTTTGCAATGAGCCAAATATGTACAAATAATGTGTAGTAGAAATAATATCTATTTCTTTCCTTCTTAAAAATATAATTTTTACTTGTTTCAACTTTACTTCCAATGTTAAGTGATAACACTTATCACTTGCTATGTATTATATAGTGGGCCTTGCCATAATTGCTTAATAAACATTACATATTATTTATTATTCCATTACTTGTAGGCTTTTTACTGATTTTGAAAGAAACATCTTTAGTGTCCTTAAGTATCTATAGGTTGTTTTTTCAAAATATAGTTCATCATGCTAAGACAAGTAACATATTCCTTTTTAAAAATAGATCGATGATGACTCCCTCAATCTGCATTCCTTGGAAAAGTTAAAAATAAAATTTTAAAATAATGTTTAGGCTCATAGAAAAGTTCTGAGGATAGTCCTGAGAATTCCTATACATGCTTCACCAAGTTTCCCCTAATTTGACGACATATCATCCTGGAACATTTGTCAAAACTAAGAAATTCACATCGGGTACACACTATTAAATAAACTTGATTTACTTCAAATGTCTCCAGTTTTCCCACTAATTTTTTTTTTTTTTAGCTCCATCCAGGGCACCGTATGATAGAGAGTCCTCATGTCTCCTTAATTTCCTATAGCTGTGACAGTTTCTCAGTCTTTCCTTATTTTTGATGACCTGGACAACTTTAAAGAGTCCTGGTTGGGTATCTTGTAAAATGCCCCTCAATTTTAGGTTGTCTAATGTTGTCCTCATGGTTAGATTGGTATTATAGGTTTGAGGGGAAAATACCCCAAAGAAGTATCCTTCTTATCACACTGTATAAGTGGGTGCAGGATATCAAACTCACTTAGTATCTGGTGATGTTAACCTTGATTAAGCTAGTGCTTGCTAGATTTCCCCACTGCAAAATTGCTCTTCTTTTTTCCATCCCATACTCTATTCACTCAGCCAGCCAGGAAGCCTGGCCTCCATTGAGGTGAAGAGAGGCTAAGCTTCACTTCCTGCAAGAGCAAGTACCTACATATATTATTTAGAATTCTTCTATAAGGCAGACTGGTCCCATCTCCTCAATTTACTGATTTACTGAAACACTGATTTATATTAGAATGGATCCACAGATGTTTACTTTGTACTTTGGGCTATAATCCAATACTATATTATTTTATTCCCCAAATCGTGCCAGTTATGGCCAGTTGGCTCTTCCAGTCGGTGCTCATGTCCCTTTAACATGCCCTATTGTTTGTTGTCCTGTTGTGCTTTGCTCTTTTTATTTCTTTGATAACTTCATTTCTTTCTGGAAAGATTCTCCAGGCTTACCTTGTACTCTCTCTTCCCCAGCCCTAGAAACAGCCATTTCTCAGAAGAGTGTTGGTACTTTTCATCAGAAAATGGTATTTAGAAACAACGATCTGGGCACTGCATATTGTATTCCTTTTTGCTTTTTTTTTTTTTTAAAGATTTTATTTATTTATTCATGAAAGGCACAGAGAGAGGCAGAGGAAGATGCAGGCTCCATGCAGGGAGCCCGATGTGGGACTCGATCTTGGGTCTCCAGGATCACGTGCTGGGCCAAAGACAGGCACCAAACCTCTGAGCCACCCAGAGATCCCCTCCTTTTTGCTTTTGAGGTGTTTTGTTTTACTTTTTTTAGAAAAAAAACTGTGATAATACACACATAACATGATATTTACTGTCTTAACCACTGTACGCTCACACTGTTGTGCCACCATCACCAGCATCCATCCATAGAACTCTTTTCATCTAGCAAAAAAGAAACTTTTTACCCCTCAGACAATAACTCCTCATTATCCCCTAACCCAGTCCCTGGCAATCACCACACTAATTTCTATACCTATGAATTTGACTATTCTAGGTACTTCACATAAATGGAATCATACACTATTTGTCCTTTTGTGACTGGCTTCTTTCACTTGACGTAATGTCCTCAAGGTTCATCTATGTTGTAACATATGTCATGATTGTCTTCCTTTTAAAGGCTGAATAATATTCCATTATATGTATATCCTACATTTTGTGTATCCATTCATCTGTTCATGGACAGCTGGGTTGCTTCCAGCCCTTGGCTATTGTGAATAATGCTGCTGTAAACACAGGTGTACGAACACCTCTTTGAGTCCCTGCTTTCAATCCTTTGCACCATATACCTAGAAGTGGATCACCATACTAGATAATATGGTGATTCTGTTTAATTTTTTTGAGGGCACTCCATACTACTTTTTACAGCAAGTGAAAAGCACCATTTTACATTCCTATCAATAGTGCCCAACGGTTCCCATTTCCCCACATCCTTACCAAAAACTCCAAACCCACAGAATGTACACCAAAAGTGAACCCTAAGGTAAACTACAGACTTTGGGTGATAATGACATGTCAATGTAGGTTCATCATTTGTAACAGAGGCACCATTTCAGGGGGGGATGTTGATAAAGGGGAAAGCTATGCTTATGTGGGTGGGTGGTGATATATGAAATATCCCTGTACCTTCTTCTCAATTTTGTTGTTAACTTAAAACTGCTCTAAAGATAATAAAGTCTTTTAAAATAAAATTTAAAGATAAGCAGAATATTTCTCAACATTTTCCGAGGGCTTCCATGAGTCCATTGATTGACAAGTTGCACTTGGCCTATAGGGACTGGCAAATAATTGCATTGAGACAGTGTCATCTGAAAGAATTAAGACACTTATTTTTCAAATGAAACACTATTTATTTGACTTCTTCCTAGAAACTGATACTATTAATTCCTTCATTGTGGTTATTCTTTAGCTTTACCTGCAAATGAAATAGAAGTTTTGGGTTCCTTTATAAAGTCTATGGCAAGCCATTTGCAGTGAAAATGCCACTTAAGCAATCACTAGTGGTAGTTAATACACCTTTTAAAATAATTGGTAAGAAAATAAGCTGACAACTCAGCAAAGCATGTTGGGAGGTGAGCAAACTTTTTGACACCATATTCCCTTTCTTTGACAAACTAAGTAAGGATAAAGTTCTGAGGATGAAAAAGCTTTTCAAATTGGCTGATTTAACAACCTCTTCCCACTAGAGAAAAAATCTTTTCAGCCTGATGAGGCTAAAGCAATCTAAATGGAAATATTGGCTCCCACAGATTTCTATTGGCTTTGATGATAAAACCTTCTGCCTCGTCTATTTCCTTTTGATCTAGTTAAAAAAGGATGCTGGGAGAGGCTAGCACCATGTTCCTTCAATGACCAGCTGCTGATACAGCTGTGGCTTGTTAAGGCCACAGGACAAGGAAAAGTTCCAGCATGCTTCCTGTTTTATCACATTCTTAAGTTAACATTATATTACTGAGAAAAGTGATATCCACACAGATGCAGAAATATGGTATGTACTAAAGGCCAAGTGGATTGTAAAAATGAGGATCCAGCTACATATTTCAAGAAATTAGTATGATGTAAAAGCTTATCAATAGAACTTTTATTCCCACTCAGCCATTTGAAACAAAGATCTGCCTTTAGATAGTTTTCTTGTCTAAGATTGATGGGGAGATAGTTTGAATTCTCTGGAGAAACACACTGTCTGGTCTCAAGTATCCAGATGGATCTGCATCCTAGGTTCAACCTCAGAGGCTTCAGGAATGCTACAGAAGGCCTCCAGCTGATATGAGGGATCTTAACGATGACTCTCGCTGCTTCCTATTAAGAAAATGAGAAGCAACTCACTTTTTACAAGGTGTTAACTCAGCTTGGCTGAGCAGCCCAACTGAAAAATCAAACATGCCCAAACACTTCATGTTTATGAAAACAAACTCCATTAGCATGCCTGGCTTCCCTTTCATAAAATTGCAGATGATTTGCTGCATATCTTAGCGCAGTCCAATTTTCCTGTAAAATGCATGTTCTGTATTATGTTTGGCACATTTTAGGAGATCAATGTGTAATTGTTGAATCGAATTAGAATTGATTTGTTTTGTATAAAAATTGTAATGGAGGATTTCACAGAACCTGTGACGACTCAACTGGCATAAAATAGAGTATTTATACAGGCTCTAAGAACTGGTATGCACTCCTAAAAGAAAGTTAAACTCTTTTTTCTTTTACACCACAGTATTCATTCTTCCAAAGCTGGACTTCAAAGGAAGACCACCACGTTCTCCAGCAACTTCTTCCATCAAGTTGGGCCTTATTACAAGTCTTTCCAGATTATTTAAGTGTCTCTGAGCCCCATATACCTGCTTAAATTATTCATGTAAACCCAGTTCTAGGACTTTCATTAATTTCTCAAAATATGTCTAGGATAGGGGCACCTGGGTGGCTTAGTGGTTGAGCATTTGCCTTTGGCTCAGGGCATGATTCTGGGGTTCTGGGATCAAGTCCTGTATCAGGCTCCCTTCATGGAGCCTTCTTCTCCCTCTCCCTCTGCCTCTGCCTCTGTCTCTGTGTCTCTCATGAATAAATAAAATCTTTAAAAATATATATTTGTAGGATAATGTCTGCTATTCTCTTTACCCACTTAAAAAAATATTTGAGAGTAAAGAATATACAGCAATCATCTCTGTACCCATCCACAGAAACCCAATATACAGAGTTGATGCCCTCTGTTTACCCAGCCCTGATCACATTACCTGCCCTTCTCCATCAGAAGGAACCATTTATCCAAATCTTAATTCAAATTTGCTCACTGACCTGTGGCCGGGAAACAGGGAAGCACTGTAATAGGTTTATAGTGGAAATTACTTTCACTTTTAATTTTTTGCAAAACACAATGATAATTTCATGTACTCTTTAGAAGACACCAGTTCTCTTAGCCCTATTGTGCATATATACTTGCTAAAATTTTGGCTAAAAGAAACAGACATTGTAGAGGCTTTAAACCTTATGCTTTTCTTATTTGATAAGCAATTTTGTCCCCTCCCTTGCACAGGAAGATCTTCGGAATTCTCCATGCACGACCAAGTGCATTTTTCTGCCCTTCTCCAATTCTGTACTGGTACCCTAAAAAGGAGAGCAAATTTCATAATGATGCGATCCACAGCTGTCCAGCTACTTCTCTAGAGGTATGGTCTGTTCCTAGGTGGGATGTTCATACTTAGGACAGGAGCAAGATGAGCCATTGAATTGTGGACAAAAGCCATGTGAATTGATATTTCAATATATTTTTTCCCTAAAGCAAGGGAGAAATATATTAAATATTACTACCAATATCAATAGAAGTATATGTACAACTTATGAATTAATATACATATATTGGTGATACATCTTCACAATTTTTTTCTGACTCATAAGAATTTTCCATCAAAAAAGGTTTGAAGACCATAGATCCAAACAATTCACATTTACTATCTGTGTAACCTCAGAAAAGATAACTTCAAGACATACTGCACAATTTTAGTCACATTCAGGTCATATTTGGGTGACAGATTAATATAAATAATTATTTTACTCTGTACCCATGTATGGTGGTATAGTTCCTCAAACTTCTAGCTCGGGTAAGCAAATGTAAATAAACATTCAGGATTCATCACCTACATGCTCTAGGTCTTAATACTCAGTGCTAAGAACCACATGGAAGAAGTAATTGTACAATGCACTTTAAGTCCCAAAGGCTTTTGGTTATTTTTGTTTTTGTTTTGTTTTTTGAGAATCAACCTCCTCTGCTCCTTCTCTCAGGTTTCCTCTTCTGTGGTCACTACTCAAAAAAGGGATCCCTGCTCTTGTTTTTCATCCACTCATATTTTGGGGGTCCCTAAGTATTGTTCTCCTGGCCTTGAATTCCCACCTCCACCTCTTCCATATTTTACCTGACCAACCTCATTTGGTAACAACAGTTTGCAATGATACTGGTTCTTCTCAAATTGTTTCCTGGAGATAGAGTGCTATAACCCAATGGAAATGAGATGGCCTTAGCAAGTTCTGGATTTCTAAAACAGACACCAGGATCAGGAATTGGGAGCACCAGAGCAGAGCATGTCAGAAGTGAAGGATTTTTATGAGGTAGGCATTTGAAGGAGACATAAATCATTTCATATAGACCAGCCAACTCTGGATGGTTCTGCATGTGGGAAATCCTGTGGGTCTTTCTACTCTTGCATATTTCCTTTCAGTAAAACAATTCTTAAATTGTTCAAAAAAAATAATAATCATTCTTAACTTTGTGCACTGGGACTCTTAGATTGGGAGACTCTTTGAGGGCCACAACAACTTCCTTCTAACTTATTAAGCTTGCCCTCTTCCCTTACAGTATAAGGCACAATGCAAAGCAACACTTCTCCCAGAAATGTTTTTTGGGTACTACCTCAGACAAGGCCTGGTGATAGTGATGTAGAGGGCATAGAATGTATGCACAAAGCAATAACACACCATTTTGACCAAGAGAATGAGAATTATGTTAGCTCCTTCTAACACAACATGGAAATGTTGTACTTTAAAGAGGACTTTTAGATATTGCTTTCAGCCACATATCATGCAGCACTGACAAATACATAGTGTCAATATAATATTGTTATGTCTCCATCCCACATCATCAGTCACAGACTTATCTGTGTTACACGGTCTCCATTTCAAAGCATTTAGGAAACTCCACGATGGGTAGTGATTTAGGAAGAGATGAGAATAGTTGCACATTTCCTATAGCGTTGTGGGTGTATTTTGTGGGAAAGATGATGAAGATCATGATCATGATGATAATGATAAGGTCCCCAGCTGTCTGTTGAAATTCCTTTCTGGGAAACAGCTGGAGATTCATTCTCTAAAGATCGCATCTGGCTTGATTTGCCAGCACTCAAATCCCATTGATCTGGTTCTGTTCTAGCCCTCTGTACTCACAGTTCAAAGAGCAGGGAGGCCTGTAAAGAAATTACTGCCATATTGTTCAATCGGCCACAGTGAGCAATATATACGATTATAATTAGGAACACATTAAGGGAAGCAGCTCAGTGGAGATAAGCTGCTTGACTGCATACGCTTTTTGATGAGGGCTTAGCGCCAATCCGAGAAGAAAAAGATTAAATGTTTGTTACCAATCCTTTTGAACTTGTGGCAGAACATGTGGTAAAGCATTTTTGATTCAAATTAAAAGCATCCTAGGATAAAAATAACCCTGTTCTCCCAGGCCTTTCCAAGTGAAAACCATTTGGAGACTGATTTATTGTATAGCCCTTAACCTCTTTCCACCAGCATGATTAACGTAAGCATTTCTGAATCCCATGTAAGCCTGGACAGGTATTTGTCTTGTTACACATCTGTGAAACAAATGGCAATACAAATTAGACACTCAACAGATGTAAGTTTTCAAAGGCTGGGCAAATTTAATTTGACTGTGCATGTAAATGAAACGTTCATTGAGCTCTGAGGTCAGCGATGTGGGTTATAGGTAGAGAGGGTTGTTGCGCCAAACGTCACCAAAAGGCCAGCAATTCAGAAACCCTGAAGAAGGAGCTTCCTAAACCAAGCAGACAGAAGATAGGCTGCTGCTGTAGAACCAGAGAGGCAAGCATGGGGAAGGCTGAAAAAGAAAAGATCTAATTTGACCATGTAACCAAGAAAAGACTTTCCATGGTCACTGGGAAGAAAAAAGGCAAGATGACCATGTTAAATGTTCTAAGCTCCCATGTCAAGAGGAAGCATGGTTTAGTGGCTTCTTCTGGGAACAGAGAATAGAATGTGCCAGATTCAGGCTCTGATTTCCTCTGTGGCCTTGGGCATGTCCCTTAACCTCTCTGTGCCTGTTTACCTATAAAATTGGGATATTGGCTTTTACCCACTGCATAGGAATCTGACGTTGAACATCCTTTTTTTTCTTCTTTCTTTTTTTCTTGAGGTAGAGTTTAGTGATTCATCAGTTGTATACAACACCCAGTGCTTATGATATCAAGTGCCCCCTTGCTGCCCATCACCCAATTACCTCTTCCACACAGTCTCCTCTAGAAACTCTCAGTTTGCTACATCCTTCTAAAATGAGCACTGATCTATTGAAGTGGCACTACATATTGCACATTTCATGAATCTGGAAAGTTCGTAACCACATGACACTTTCTGCCAAAGGAATACTTTAGTTTAAGTTGGTTTTAATTATATCAGGTGTTATTTTAATTTCTATAAACAGTAAAGTCCTTAGAGATTAATTTTAAAAAATCAATTACAATGTTTTCTCACATTGTCTCACTCAATCCCACCTCCCAGCCCTCCAAGATAGACAGACACGTACACATGCATACACTTTCCTCTTCCCAAATAAATTCTGGGGACTTTTTCTATATATATAATTTCTTCCATGGTAAAGTGGGTATAGTCAATGGTAGCAATGCCGAACTTGTAAAAGCAGTAAAGATCAATAGTTAGTTCTGCAAGCAAACTTCTTAGAACGTTCATTATCAACTGTCAAGATGTCCACATTCTGTATTATTTGAAGTAGCATGTTCTAAGTTCCCAGGGATGTTGATAGGAGGTTTTTTTAGTTTATTTATTTCTTTAATTTTTTTTAAAAAAAGCTCTTCAGTCATATCATTTTAGTCCTATCATATTTAGTTAAGCCAATGTGATTCTGATAATGTACACTGTAAAATTCTAAAAGGGGGAAAAGTATAAAATACTGTCCTAACTTATTTGTACCCCTTTACCATTGAACTCCATCATGTCTGTTGTTCTGAAGAAAACAATTGGAGAAATACTAATCTAGGAAGTTTTGTTGTACTTTTGCTTTTTGAGAAAGGTGAAAAGTCAGCAGGGCCTCTTGAACAATAGGGAGGTTATTTACAAATCCAAGTGCGATAGATAGAGAATGAGCATTGGCCTTTAGAAAGATTAAGGAAGAATGTGTTGCTATTACTTTTGCTTTGTTTGGTTTGTTTGCTTTGATTCTTTCCTGTAGGAATCATCATAATAAAAATATTTGGAGCAGCCTAGCTCTATTATAAATCTGTGCCAATTACTAGGGGTCAAATAAATCAAACCTGTAGCTTATAATAGTTTTATGAATAAATGCATTATGTTTAAATGACCCTCATTTTTCTTTGAAATATCAATTAGTCAGGAAACTCTTGCTGCTTTCTAGCCATAAGTCAAGGAAAGGACTCAGGACTCCTCAGCAGTATGAAAACAACTCACTATCACTACTACATGGCACAGTTAAAAAGGAGCCAGGACATCTTTCAGGTAAAAGTGTATTAATGAAAATCCATTAACAACTTTTACAGCTGATAGCTAGGCAACCATGGTGCCCTTCCTATGAGTACTTTGATATCATGTGTTTCTTAGGTCTGCCTTCCCCATTAAACTCCAAGTTCCTTAAGTACAGAGGCAAAGTCCTATGCGAATACCTGTTCCTGGAATATTCCCTAATGCCTGCGTCATAGTAGTTACCTGTCACACATTTATGGAATTGACCTGACATCAACTGACTTGGAACAAGAATATTTATAAAAAAATATATTTTCAAAGTGAAGTAGAGAAATTCCATATTTACACAGGTATCCCTGGCCAGAATATACAACTAATTTGTGGCCTAAAGATATGACACAAAAGCATAAATGCCTCAAAATATTTATGCTGGGTCATAGCAAACTTGCTCAAATATAATGTTTTCCTATATGAGTTATTTTTCTTAATCAATATGAGGAATTTTACTTATATCCTGGGTAAATGTCACTATTTTGTCATGAGCTATCAGAGTGATTTTGAATCTTGATTCTTGTGTCCTAGAATTATTCCTTGGTGCTCTGTGTCACACCCAAAGTGTGACAAAATTTTTAAGTCCACGGACAAAGGAAAAATGCAGTGGGGACAAAAATAATTTCAATTAATCATTGGTGTTGGAATGTGGGTTTTAAATCTGCAGTTATGTTCCCATCCAGCCTTCCTTTCTTTAACATACACAGAGATATACCAGGATTTTTGTCAAATACTTAGCTAACAAGGACAGATTTTGATTCTATTGTAAACCAATTATTACTATGACATCAATCTCACGTGACACCTACATATTGCATAATAGCACTGAAACAACCAACTTTGTCATGGTCAAGACTCATGGACAAACAGAACAATGCTGGCCAAATTGTGTCACAAATGCATACCTTCATGTTTCTGTCGTTGCCAATATCATGCTAAAATTCATAAAAAATGGACAGAAACTCTAACTTCTTTGCCTTAAGCTGTTTGTGATGTTAACTCTATACTTTTTATTCTTATATTGTAATGTCTTCCTTTTCCTCTGAAATGCCAGGTAATTGCCACAAAATGCCTTTAGATTATGGCTCTTGGATCCTGAGAGTGGCTTCTTGAGATATTGTACTATTCATTACAATTGATACCAGAAATTCCAGGAATTACCTTCAGACAAATAGTGGTACCAGACTATAAACTGATATATTTTCCATCAGTTTTAGGAAATTAAAAAAAAAATAACATCAGAGAATTAATTGAGAGAATTCCAGCATGTATGAGAGTTTAATAAAGACAAAAGTAGTAGTTTAATCCATTGGAAAAAGAATAGATTATTTAATCACTAGCAATGACACAAAGAAAAAAAATTAACGTGGGCCTCAATCTTTCAGCATTTCATTCAGATACATTACATGAGTAAATAGTCCATTGATCTGAAGAAATGTGAAGATGTAGAAGACCTCTGTGTAATTTAACTGATACAGGAAACTAAGTGGTTATATAAGAACAAAGAAACATACTTTAAAAAACTAAATTGGCAGAAGATGTCATACACAGAGTCAAAAGACCAACTTAGAATAGGAAAAAAAACCCTGTAAATTGAATAATAAAGGATTAATATATAATGCTTATCACAATAAACAGGCATTATATATAAATAAAACAAAACAAAAAACTGTTGAGTTACAGGTTTGGGATAGTTTATGGAAAAGCAAAAGCAAATTACAATAATGGCATGAAAAGATGCTCAATTTCGCTGGTAGTGGAGGATGAAAAATTTAAAGCACAATAATATGTCCCCTTATTGGGGCACCTGGGTGGCTCAGTTGCTTAAGTGTCTGCCTTCCCATCAGGTCCTGATCCCAGGGTTCTAGGGTGGAGCCCCGCTTTGGGCTCCCTGCTTGGCTGGGAGTTGTGTCTCCCTCCACCTCTACCCCTCCCCCTACTGATTCTCTCTTAAACAAAATCTTCAAAAAAAAAAAAAAAAGTTCCCATTATTATGCAGAGTGATTAATAAAATATATGTGTTCCTTTGTTCCTTTATCAATTTGCCCACAAACTAGTAGAGATTAGAAAGATAGGAACACTTGTTATAGATTTGGATAAAAAGAAACAGTATGATTGGGATAAAAGAAAATGAGAAAGAATATCCATACAGTCCTGGAAAGTTTTTTTTAGAAAACAAGGTGACAGATAACTATTATGTCAAAACTACTCTTCAATCTATAATTCCTACTCCAGTCATCATATAGAAATAAGCAAATATATATTTCATGAAGCATTGCCTGATTATATTTCATGTATGATTGTTTCTAGTTGGAAAAAGAGAATTGAGTAGAAAGAAATGAAAGCCTACTAATAACTGAATGATTGAATTCATGTGGTGTAGTCTTACCATGCTCTATACATAATGCAGACACTAGAGGTAAGAGAACTAAAGCATTTGATATAGTAGAAATGTTTTCATATGCTACTAGTAAGTGAGCAAGTAAGTTATGTAAAAGTCTTATTATATAATCTTGTATTTTTTTAAAGATTTTATTTATTCTTGAGAGACAAACAGAGAAAGGGAGAGAGAGGCAGAGACACAGGCAGAGGGAGAAGCAGGCTCCATGCAGGAAGCCGGACATGGGACTCGATCCCGGGTCTCCAGGATCACACCCTGGACTGAAGGTGATGCTAAGCTGCGGAGCCACCCAGACTGCCCAATCTTGTATTTATAAAAAAAGATAGGGCAGTCTGGGTGGCTCCGCGGTTTAGCGCTGCCTTCCTCTCAGGGCATGATGCTGGAGTCCTGGAATCAAGTACCAAGTCGGGCTTCCTGCATGGAGCCTGCTTCTCCCTCTGCCTGTGTCTCTGCCTCTCTTTTTCTCTGTATCTTCCATGAATAAATAAATAAAATCTTTTTTAAAAAAAGATAAATAATCCCCACTATACCTGTGCACAGGTGTGTGTGTATATATGTATACATACATATAGATATTTACACATACGTATATGTTTATCTGTGTCTATTTTTACTTGCAATTACACAAATTTAGTAAGATACCTAAAAGATAAATATTTTGGTCATTATGGGTCACTGGGGGGCAAGAGGAGTGTGAGAAGAGCAAGAACGGATCCAAATAAAGAAGTATAAGAGAATAGTACTGGACTAAACCCTCTAGCATTTATACAGCTAAACACATATATATCATCATGAGTAGTATTATGTAAAATAATATAGATGTGTTTATAGGAATGTTTGAATGAAAGTAATGAAAAGGGACTAAGCACAGAAACCTTGTGAACAAGTCAAAATACCATTTCAAACAAGTTGAAACTATTAAACTACAAATTAACTCAATTAAATAATTTCTAACATTGAGAGTTCCTATGTCAGCTCTTCCTATTATAGTACTTCAGGGATTACCAAATGCTTTCTCATGTAAAACTCACCACCCTGCCCATGATTAGATATCAGGATTAAAAACAAATATAAGAATCACTATCATTATACATAGCTTGAACCCAATTTTGTATATTTAGTGTAAGAAATCCATACACTTCCAGGTCTGATTTTAAAGTCATCTACTAAGAGAAAAGGTTAAAGTATAAACTTTTATTCAAAAATTTCCTGCCATCTCACAAGACCACAACATCTCAATGTTAAAAGCAAACTATAGAAGTGCACACTTAGAAACAAGAGGCTGTGCCTGAGAATTTCAGTATTCTATCCATGAAGCTGTGGGCACTGACATTCTTTTTAAAAAGACCCAGCTGAACCGAGAATGAAGAATCACAGCTTCTAATCTCGGCTTTGCTGAGAACTTGCAATGTGACTTTGAGTAAATCACTTGACCCTTCTGAGCTTCTGATTCCTTGTAGGTAATAATCCTGGCCTTATCTCCCTCATTGTTTCAAAAATAAAATGAAAAGGATGATTTATGTGAAAGCACTTTGAATAGCAAAATGTGCTATATTATTATTCAAACAAGGCATTATCCTCTCAAACCTACTTAGCAAGGGGTTGTAAATGAAATACCGCATATTAATGTGATCCAGGGCTTCAGAGAACTTGGATTCTCTGGGCACCATTACAGTCCCGACTGTTTTTCAGCACAGCATAAATTATGTGCTCCAAACAAGTCTTCAATACCCTTCGGAAGCCTGAGAGGCCAGTGTGAGACTGCTTAGTATCCCCCAAATAGGTACCACTGAAGAGAAAGGAAGAGTGTTTCAGAAAAACAGTGAACAGGGTCTGCCTGCCAAGTCTGTGCTCAAGCTACAGTTTCTCATGTGCACGGGTGTTGAGAATAAAGGAAGCATGTCTAAAAACCCAAGTCTAGGCAGGATTTTCCACACCCTCTGGGTATTTCGCCGAGTTACTATTACACATGCATGTCCACGCATAAGTGTGAATATACACAAACATGACATTACAAAAGAAGATAGCTTTACCACATTACGCACGCAATTCACGAAATGGCATCCGTTCCACAAGCCTTATTTGCTATTGTAATTGGGTCCTTTTGCAGGCATGTTTTGTGCATTATGGATGCTAGAGAGTCATTTACCCATTTGGTAGCATTCTAGGGTATCCACACGGTGTGCCTTTTCCACAACTCTATTGTGTAGGTTGCATCTCAGAAACTATTTTTTACTTCTAAATCTCAGAAATGTCTGCACAGTTTGTTGTTATTATTGTTTTTAAAATATTAGAGCTTTGGAATGAGGCAAAACTTGGAAAAATGGGGTCATAGATTTTCTCAATCTGGGACCCTGACTCAATCTGGGAATTCTCAGGAGCGTTTTATTAGAACCACTGAATCTGTTCATTACCTGTGAGGTTTCAAAGGAAGTCAGATCTCTAGAACAAGGTCCCCCTTGTGTGTCCAAGTGCACCTTGGGCTTTATTCTCCCCACAAGCCTATAAAGGTAACAGCAACACACTCTGGGCACACACTAAAAAAGCCTCATTCCCAATTGCCAAAGCCCTCATTCCTCACTCATCATGGCTTCTTGTAGGCCTATCACTGCCAGCAAAGAGTTTTTCTCCACATAATATAGCTCAGGGGTGAGGGGTCAGCGTTATAATGTCCAAGAGATTTGAACTGACATCCCAGCTCAATCACTTCTGTGACTTTGGGCAAGTTTGTTCACCTCTCCCATCCAATTTCTTCATCTGGCAGAGGGGCATAATAGTTCCTAACTAAAAGGATGATGTTGAGGATTAAGTGAGATTGTACCTGGAGAGTATACATGATAGTACCAGGTACATGATAAGCACGCAACTGATGGCAACTGGTGGTTACAGTAAAACAGCAGCCACGGCAGGCATTGCTCACTGCTGCTGCTGCAGGAAAGTCGACAGTTATGGAGAGGTCTAAGCCCATTAAAAGAGAAAAAAAAAAAAAAAAACAACTTATTCCCACACTTAAAGGGAGACAAGCTATACACATCAATTAGTAAGAGTGGAACTATGCAGACAGCTTTCCTGCCCATAAATCATAGGTAAAGCTACATAAAATTTGTACAAGGAAGCCAGGAAGACAGTCTCCACTCTTCTGGGTAACTCCTGAACAGCTCCACGGCAAAGCAAGAAGGGATAAATAGATCTAAAAAGAGTACCTTTGAAGCATCTGTATATGTAGCTTAAGATGTATGTAACATTACAAAACACCATAGATCCATATATATACCTAGAATTATATACCCTAGGTTAGAAGAACTCATCTCCCTTCCCTTGGTATCACTGCTCAGGATCTGTCACGGTATCTTTAATTTTTGGTCTTGTCTTTTAAAGACAAGATCAAGCTCACTGTCACAGTTCTTGTAGGCATAGCAGTGACACAACTCAGTGACACAACTCGGTGGCACAGCTGGGATTGAGAGAATCTTGATTTCTGGCACTTGCCAATTTCCATGGTGCAAATACTCTATCATGAGCCTCACTGAAAGCAAAATTGAGAAGAGATGCGCGCAGTCAGTACCAGTCGGTGCCAAGCCACCACTGTGTAAGTGGGACAAGTATTGGCATGGGGGGGGGGGGAAGGACGACTGTGGATGTTACCTAGATAAAGATTTTGGTTCTCTAAGCCAATCAGATCCTTCCACTCTAAATTGTCTGATTCTGTTTCTCTCTTTAGCCTGAATTATTTCCATTCACTTAACTTCTCCCACTGATCTTACCTTCTCATCCTTGAGTCCCTCTAGGTGCTCTGCTACAAATTATGAGCAATCTGTATCCTTCCGACAATAAAAGTAATGAAAGAGAGGTGTACAAAAGTCAGCCATTGAGGGAGCTATGGATCCCTGGATTTCCAATAGTGCCATTACAAAACAAGCTTATTTGAATCAAGGTTCACCATAGTATGTATCCAGGTTCTTACAAGTGCACATGTGGCCCATTTCCAACACGTGTTAACATGGTCTATCAACTTCTCTCTCCACCCAATCCAGTCTGCACACTGCTGCCAGAAATATCTTCCTGAAATAACACTTGGATCACATTCCCTGCTCAAAAATTCTAGTGGTTTCTCAGTCCTCCAGAAAAAGCCCACACCCTTCGCCTCAAGGTCTCTCGCGGCCAGAATGCCAATGGCTTCAGGTGCCCACATCTCTCACGATCTCATCACCACAGCCTACTCACCATCCTCTCTGCCCTCCTATGCCTATCTTCCTTTGTGTAGCAAATGTTTCAATTTACCTTTGCTACACTCTCTTTCTTTCGTTCTGACCTCAAATTCTATCTTTCCTGTGACTGTCTTCTGTTCACTACAACTGGATGTTCCTTCCTCTGAGCTCGTTCTGCTCTCTTGTCTTTACCCTCTCAAATTACTCATACTGTACACTGCTTGGTGCTGAAGCTATTTGTTTATGTAACCTCCTTAAATGGATTACTGGCATAAAAAGTGCCAGGACCACGTCTCTGATCATTCCACCAGCACTCTCTAGTAGAACTTTCTGCAATGATGTTAATGTTTTTTATACACACTATCCAATGTGATAGCTACCAGCCACACATGGCTATTGAGCACATGAATGGGGACAATGTGACTGAGGAATTGAACTTCATTTAGTTCAGTTCATGAACACTTAAGTTGAAATAGGCATAGATGACTAGTAGCTATATAGTGGCCAGTGCAGCTAGATCCTCTATAGAAGTGTGGCATCTTCTACTTTGCCTCTATTCAGTATTTGCTGAAGGAATTGATGAGATTCCCTTATGTCTCAGCTTAACCTCAAAACTTCTTTCGAGCTCATTTCTAGTTTCTAATGATCTCTTCCACAGTTATAGTTACCTCATAACTGCCCAAACCCTTTCCATGACACCTTGGTGGCAACAGCCTCTGAATGGAATTTAAGTAATCACAAATACATAATCTGCTTCCAGCCATCTAAGAACTCAAAGGTGAGTACCAAGCATGCCAGGGTTAGAGCATTTGAAAGGCAACTACTTCTTTTCACAGGCTCATCTCCATTCTCAAGGGCCAGTGTGCCAAAGCTTGGGCGTCTGAGGCTACTTTGAGACCTTCGAGATATTGTCCTACCACTTGTGGGTCATTTTTGCCATACAATTTAAAGTTCAGTGAAAATCTAAATTTCAGTTTCTCATAGCTGAAACATGGTTAACTCCTGGTAAAAAATATAAAATACTTTAATTTGCAGCAAATAACCTCGTTTATTTTTGCTCATTCACTTGCACAGATGGGACAACAGTTCGTTTGCAATTTAAGGAATTTAAAATAATGTAAACACTCTGTTTCAGCAATGTTGAAGAAAAACTAGAAAATTCTTTCTCTCAAACAACTTGGAAAATGCTGCACTTCATTGAGAAATAACTCTGAATAGAATTTTTTTAAGATTTTATTTATTTTAAAGAGAGCATGGAGGTTGAGGGGGAGGAGGGGAAGAAGGAGAAGCAGACTCTCTACTGAGCAGGGAACTGGATGTGGGGCTCAATCCCAGGACCTTGAGATCATGACCTGAGCCAAAAGCAGATGCTTAACTGACTAAGCCACCCAGGCACCTCAAATCTGAATAGAATTTAAAGCAAAATGGACCTTAGACATCAACGAGCCCAGTGCACCCACTCTACATTTAACAAATATAATCATTGTAATTTAGAGTTATTTTCATTAAGCTATTAGTAAATCTTTTCCTACAGCAATGATATCCAGAAATGTATTCTATTTCTGCAGCACTCCGCATTAATTAATAGAACCCTGACTTACAGGCCTATTAAAATGTCTTTTATTTAAAATGAGCAAATTAAATTAGATCACTTCACTTTATAAACATAAAAAGTAAAATGCTGTTTTCATTCTTCACTCTGTAGTAGTCATTTAGAATAAGGTAACATAATAACGTCTGTCTCATACAAAAAAATCAATTTCTGTAAGAAAAGGAAACATTTACTTATTTGCCTTGTGTTTTTATTAGACATTGAGCTTTGCAGATGTCAGTTTCCATGAATAATTCACCCCAGAGCTTGGCCCAACTCCTTATTAGCTTCCATTTTTCAGAAGACATTTAGTATTGCATCACATGACTTAGTGTGCATGCATGCACACACACACATGTGTCAAATATAATTAAATATTTTATAGTACAACATAAGTCACAGCAGATATTTTTTATGAAGTTTGTATTATCCTATAAATACGCTTTGTAGAAAAATTAGAAAACATTCATAGGTAGCTAGTCATTTTGTACTTTGCTTTCCATTCCCGAATAATCTTTGACTTCCAATTACATCACATTATGGGACTTATAATGCTACACAACGATTACATTGTTCTGCAAATTCCCAATTTTAATATCAAAGGGAATACAAACTGGCCTCCAAGATAGTGATGATACTAAAACATATTCACTGTCAACTGGCAATTCCTCTTGCTCTAAGTGTAAATATTAGACTATAAAAAGCAAGACAGGGAACCCTGGGTGGCGCAGCAGTTTAGCGCCTGCCTTTGGCCCAGGTCGTGATCCTGGAGACCCCGGATCGAATCCCACATCGGGCTCCTGGTGCATGGAGCCTGCTTCTCCCTCTGCCTATGTCTCTGCCTCTCTCTCTCTCTCTGTGACTATCATAAGTAAATTAAAAATAAAATAAAATAAAATAAAATAAAATAAAATAAAATAAAATAAAATAAAATGCAAGACATTTCTGATAGCCAGATGAACGAACTCTATAGCATGCTTAAATAAATGCAATGTTGTTATTTCTAAACTCATATAGTACCCAAACTAAGCCAAAAGATGTTACCTGAATATATCATCAGGTAGAGGTTATACAGCCCTTTATGGTAAAGAGAATAATGTGTATAAAATTGAGTTTACTGTATATAAATTAATAGGTAGTATCCTGATGAAGAGCTTATGAAGTTGTCCAACCTCTAAAAGTTTCCTACACTCATCCACCTACTTTGGTTTTCCTTACTAAGGTGCTTGGAAGCCCCCTCACACAGAAAATATAAAGGTCCTCTTTGCTCAGTTTATTACAGTTCTCTCAGATTAGGAATAAGTGGCAACTGTTTTTTTAGAATGTTACAGTGTAGCAGAGACATTTTTGTTTTTGTTTTAATTTTGAGTGTAACTTCTAAGAAATTCAATTTGGTCTGAGATATACAGATATTCCATACTTGAGAAATGCCTACGTCAATGTAACCTGTTGGACAGATGAGCAGAAGGCCATTTCAGGTTCATGTATTGAGCAGAACTTGTTCTAAACTCCTGGGACACTCGCACTTCAAACAGCATGTTCACAGCCTAAAACCTTTCTTCACTTGCAAACACCCAGGGTGAGATCTGCCTGTATTTTAAACCAATTAGCATACGTTATATTCAAGGCAACACACATTCAAGTTGGTTAGTGTGTTCCAACAGTATTGAAACAATCTGAAGGCAAAATGTGGGTCTCACTATCACAGCTGAGCCTAAGATTCAAAAGCAGGCCTGGGACGTAATTCATTAATCAATTGCACAGGCCAATAAAAACTACTTCTCCTGTTTAAATAATAGGGATTTCCTAAAGGCAAAAAAGATTGTGTATAATAGACAGAAAATCCTACTAATGAAGCCAAATGGATTTTTACACTATGAGAAAAAAAATTCTAATACTTCCTAATATTGAAAAATATATTAATAGGTTAGTACGACAGCATTTAGAATTGAAAAAAGGAAAATATTATAAAGATGTCAATATTATTGTTATTAAGTCAAAAAAAATGCACTCTGTACAATAGTAAATACAGCATGATGTATTTTTTTCTAAGAGGCCTAAATATAGAAAGCAAGCTTATAATGATGGTTATCTTCACAAGGTATATTTTCTTTTTAAAACCTATCTGTGCTTTATCACTTTTTCTATAAGTATTTTCTATAAGCATTCATTTTAAAATTTAAATAATTTAAATAACTAGATAAAATAAATCACTTAAATTTAAAGATTTAAATAAAAAAACAACTATTGACTGGAGCTAGCAGCAGTGTACTCTGTAGTAGTATCAACAATAGCAAAACCATCATAATGAGAGCAAACCTCAGTGTTTACTGTATGTCTAAATATTAGAAAGAATACCGTTTGCTCCAATTTTGCTTATTTTGTCATATAAAAGAGTGCTCTAAACCCCTATTCGATATTTACCATTGGTTGGCTATTTCATATTCACACAGTCAATCCACATTATCAAATTTGATGAAAATGTCCCACTTTTTAAAACAAAGTTTTCACTCATCTGTGATTTACTTCTGGGTTGGTCTCACAGCTGAGTCATCATGCCTCTACCAGAGACCTGATATTGATGATGGAATGAGATTTTTTCTTCTCAATTGCTTATTTGCTGAAAGGTTACCTAATAAGTCACTTCATCCATTCATGGAGTGAGCAGCTACTGTGTGCTAGGCATACTACTCAGGATACATGGATGGAAGATATAGACATACCACAAAATTCTGTCTCTTATGGTCATGCATGCTTGGTATACATGTAGGGAGATACTGGGAGACAGGAAGGAAGATATGAAAACAACTAATTACAATATGTGTAATATATGCTAAGTGAACAAAATACAAATCACTGGAAGAATAAAAAGGGTGGGGGAAAGGCCTTTCTGGAAAATAAAGACTTTTCTTTGAATCTATTCAAAGCATATTATGAATATTAATGTTGATTATACCACCTTAGCTCCCATGAAGGAATCAAATTAATATATATACACACACTTTAGGATAAAACTCAGGGGGCTTAAATTCTCCAGTGATTTTATACTGGGAATGGGAGTAGGGATGGGGAGATTTACATCCTCATTTGCATAATTCTATTGGCAAGTATAATGGGAATAGCCAGGATATTTAGTGTATTTTCACGCTAGGTAATTCTACTTTCTAGTTTTTCCATGATTCCTTATATGAGAAATCACACCTGACCACCTCATATTTTAGAATTTTTTCCCCTGATACAGAAAGGTTATTTCTGCCACCAATGAAAGCTAAGCCACAGGCTTATTGAAGTAGATGTGGCCTAAGAAATGTTTCAATCACAGGCAGTTGATGGAAAGCTACTTCTCTGAGCGTGGCAGAGTATAAAAAGAAGCAAAGAAGGGACACCTAGGTGACTCAGTAGTTGAGTGTCTGCTTTTGGCTGTCATGATCCTGGGGTCCTGAGATTGAGTTCCACGTTAGGCTCCCTGCAGGGAGTCTGGTTCTCCCTCTGCGTATGCCTCTGATGAATGAATAAATAAATAGAATTTTAGAAAAAAAAAGAAGAAGAAGGAGAAGAAGCAGCAGCAGCAAAGAAGTGGTAGTCAGTAATGGCAGAACCAGATTCTGAAGTGTCTAATCCCCACCACTCTCTGACATCTCGGGAGACCCATGAACACTGGAGTTACCAATCTCCTTTCTCTGGTACAATTTGAGGGACAAGGAAGGTCTATATCTGTCTCTGTGTCTCAGCCAACATGCCACCAGCAGGACAATGCAGCAACGAGAGAGATGTCCTTTGAGAGTCTGTAGTAGCAATTTTCAGTGAGGGACACACTTGAATCCTGTGACCTCCAAAGAGAGCCCCCAGAGTATTGGGAGGGTTGGAGGAAGTCTGGGTTGGAAGCAAGGGCAGCAGAGCATGAGACTGCAAGCAAATGTCTCCACCCACAAACATCAGGTGTGGATATCAGCATGATCTCTCTCGAGGCCACATGGAGCCAGCCAAATGTCAGCAGACCCCAGCAGGCCAGAACAGACAAACTTCCTCACCGCAGAGCCCAAGAACAGCACACAGAACAAGGACCTGCATTCATAGAAGCCCGACTTGCCCACTGCCACAGGATTATATGATCTCCCTCAGCCCCCAACCCTGAGACATATGACACCATCTTGGGGAAGAGCAGGGAAACGGTTGAGAAATCTGAAAGACTTGAACATTTACCCTAAAGAAACTGAGTCATCCAAAAGAAATTATCTAAACAGGAAGAGACAGAAATGCAGTTAATTAGCGAGATTAAAGCACCTCACCCCCACCCCTATGCTCCAATCAGCAGAATTAACAAGCTCAGTGAAAAATTAAATCATTATCAAAAGATTCCCCCAAGCTTCTGAAAAGCCTATGAGGAATTATATGAAGTAGTAGTCATAGGGCAAATGTCATTTATCCTATTACACTAATACCCAGCACTCAAAAGCCGGTCTCTTTGAAGCAAGGTGACCCTCTCTCAGTTGACAACTTGGACTGATCATGATAGAAAAGAAGGGAGCCTCAGTTGCTAGATCTTTGATGTCAATATAGGTCACTTACTCCTCAGCTGCTTGCTGCTACTTGCCTTGTCTAGCAAACTAGGTGGTCAGTAATGATGGCTAGCCGCAAGTAGCTACCCCCCTGTTTAGTACATCTTATATTATTACCCCTAGCCTCACATTCCCTGATTATTATGAGATGAATAATAAGAAAAAAGTAAATGGTATTCATGAATTGGGTAGATGTTTTAGTAGAGTGTAAAAAAATCTAGGTTGGGAGAGGACAATAGATGACTCAGCTGATCTTATTTTGTCACCAACTTTCCACTTAATGTCCACCATTTTGGGAAAAGAATGTTGTCAAATAAGTTTGGAGTGCTGGATCGTGTAGCATTAAGCAGATTTTTTCTCTAAAGGGCTACCACTAATAAACCTAATGGGCACATTGCAATGCGGAAAGGGCTAGCTATATAGTTCCCCAAATGTATTCCTACTGCACAGCCTACTGCAGCTGGCTGGCACCAGGTCATGACACATTGTGGGCATCTCTTCCCAACTCTGAGATAAGCCATGTCACTGGTAGTCTGAAATCAGCAATGGTGGTTTTTATTTACACCATAAAAAGTGACAAACACTAATAGGGCTTTTTTTCTTTCCCTGGAGAGCTGATTCTGAAACACTTATCAGCGTATCATTGTCTCAGAAACCACTTGTTAATAAAACATTCCATAGCATTGGGGTATTAGTATTCTATTGCTGCTATAACAAATTACCACAAAGTTAGTGGCTTAAAACAACACGAATATATTATCTCACAGTAAGGTAGAAGTCTGACAGTTTCACTGAGTTAAAATCCAAATGTCAGCACTCCTTTCCAGAGGCTTTAGGAAAGAGTACATTTTCCTGTCTTTTCCAGCTTCTAGAGCTATCTACATTCCTTGGCTTGTGGCCCTTCCATGGTGAAATCCACCAACAACAGATGTGCTTCTCATACTGCGTCACTCTGACATCCTCTCTGACTCTCTCTTCCACTCTTAAGGACCCTTGTGATTATATTGAGCCCACTTGGATAATCCAAGATAATCTCCCTATTTTCAAGTCTGCTGATTAGCAACCGTAATTCCATACATAACCATAAATACCCTTTGCGGTGTAAAGTAACATATTCACAAGATCTGGAAATTAGTATGTGGCTATCTTTGAAAGGCCATTATGCTGCCTAACACAACTAGTGTTCAAGGAACGCATTTGGGGGAGAGTCACAAAAACCCTTTAATGGAAAATGCACTGGGCTACTCACTTTTCTGAATAATCTTGTACAAAGTATTTATCCCCATAGAGCCTCAGTGAATTGCTCTATGAAATGGAAATACTCTTTTCTTTATCTAAGTTCTTTGATCAAATGATACTAGAAGTGACAGTATCTTTAAAAATGATGAGGCTCCATTTTTCATTGTTATTAATAATAATACAAAGTTTTACTTAAGATCAAAATAATTCCTGTAATTTAAAACTCAATCATTCCCCACCTGCATGTTCTCAAAAAGATAGGGTTGGCTCTGGCCCACTGCTAGGAGGAGAGTGTACAGGAGTAAAGCTAAGGACACAGACTTAGACTTCAATCCCAAGGTCACTTTGGATTTTCACTTATGCCTAGATGTAGATTAAATCTCCAGAGTCCTTTGAATTAATGCAAAAACTGGGAAAACTCAGTGTCTTCCAGGCCCTTTGGGAGTAGATCTGGACAAATTCTCCTTGATGGGCCCATTTTTTTCTCCCTCTCCTGCTTTAACCTTGTAATATTTGTAAGCCATAAAACACAGACAAGTAGACTGAGGCAGGGTTAAAGAATAGGAATCATTTTTAATGTCTGCTCTCTTTTTGATGTAACATGAAACCAAGATCCTTTCCAGAGAGTCATAGAACTAAACACACTGACTCTGAAGTGTTGATTGCTGAGTTTATGTCTCTCTGCATCTCAAATAAATGAGATTACGTACAAAAATGTAATTTTCACCTTATCCTCTTTATATATTTGGCACTTTGTCTTCTTTTGCCTGTTATATTACCTACCACCACCTTGACAAAGAGTAGATGCATAGCTGGAAAAGAGATTAAGGAATGTATTTTTTTAATGAACTATAGATTTCACATGGAAAATCTTAAAAAACGATGTGTTCATTTGTGTAAAATTTTGAACCATTTTACTGTCTTATGAAGAAAAACAAGATCTCTCTGGGTGTCTGGCGAAGGCAAGTAATTGTATGTTGCAGTTATCAGCCTCTGGTAAACCTGATACTATCCCAGGTTGGTTATATAATCCACCACTCCCTGGTTCCTGGAAGGGGTTCCACCTTTGGAATCTGTCAGGTTATGCTGCCACCAACAAAACCAGCCAGGCAAGATGGTGACCTGGGCATGGCTAAGATTATGGAACAGAATCACTTTGTTTTGATTCTGTTGTGAGCATTGTGAGTGTCAGAGTTAGTCGTCAGTTTTGGGGCTCTGCTGACAACCCTATCAGGGCCCAGATTGTCCTAAACTTTATTACAAGGAGTCAGCGGGAGATTGTAGCAGCAGCAATGTCATGGCAAAACGAGTTCTGAACTAGTATTGGCCATCAGTGGGGCTTCTGTGGGCTACTTTTGCCCTTGAAATACTATGACATGTGAGTTTTTTTGTTTTAAGATTTTATTTATTTATTCCTGAGAGAGGCAGAGACACGTGGAGGGAGAAGCAGGCTCCCCAAGGGGAGCCCGATGTGAGACTCAATCCCAGGATGCCAGGATCGCGACCTGAGCCAAAGGCAGATGTTCAACCACTGAGCCACCCAGGTGCCCTGACATGTGAGTTTTCATTAGCTTTGCCTTCTTGAAAATGACAGAAGTCATAGATTAGAAAAGTATAAAATGTACAAGGAGAAGCAGCAAGCCTTGAAACCTAGAATTGTTTCCACAGAAAATGAGTATAGAAAATGCTAAAAATAAAAATTATTAAGTGGGAAGAGGGAGAAATAATTATAAAATTTATAAAATAATTATAAAACTTTCTTACAATCTCTTATAAGTATTTTGAAAGCACATATGTATATCTGACTTTCAGATTCTTTTTTTTCTAGGAGGAAAAACTAACAACATGTGAGATTTCTTGTTTTTTCTACTTTTTCCAAAAAGCTTGGTTTAGGCCCTGTGCTCATTCAAAAAAGGGCTAGTATGCTAAAAAAAAATCATTGAGCATAACCAGCATGATATGACTGCTCAATTAAAAACAGCCTTGTGGACTTCCAAAGGAACAGGATTGTTTTATCCAAAGGCTTCAGATTATAAAGCAGAGCCAAGAATATAGAATATCCCTAGAGCAATTCTGGGAACTCCAGAAACAGAAGCCTAAGCAGGTGTAGGCTGGTCATGGGATGTTAAGGGCTAAGTCTGTCTGAGGTAATCTAATTCCATTGAAATGTAACCAGCATATCCTGGATTCATGTATTGTTCTAGATTCTGCATAAGACACCAGAGCTCTAGTGAAGCATCAGTCTTGCTTTGATGAAATCCATGGCTTGGTAGCTAGAAGGTGAGAATTGGTGTCAAGGAACCGAACCAGATAGAAAATATTTCCAAGAGTTAGAAGTAGGTCTAAAGTTTCCATTTGGTCAAAAAACACACATCTCTGAAAATGGACCTCAAAATATCTCATGTTTTTTGAAACCCAGAGAGATCTCTGGATCTTCTTCCCACTGTGCTCTCTCTACTACATCACCACGGAACTTGATTCTTCTCCCTGAGGGTTCACCTTCACCACTGAGCATCACCCAGCTCCGATTATTCATGCATCCTGGCTCAGCTACCAAGGAAGAATGGCTAAGCTAGTTATGTGTTTGCATACCATGTGTAGTTTTACCTGTTTCTGGAGCAACCGTACATTTTTTGAAAGGTTGCATCCCCTTGTCTACCTTTTCACATAAGATAGTATATTCCTTTAAGAGCAGAGACTCTATCCTCTTCCTGAGAAGATTTCACACTTTCTTGTAAAACATTTAACACTTTGAGCTATTCATAAATCTTTTATTATAATGTTAATATTTATTACAGACGCAGAAGTTTGAGTCTTTTTCCATTAACTGGAACCCAATTTTCTCTGTTTTAAAGAAAGGGCAACAAGTCTGTGAGAGAATCTGAGACTTTCTTCATGGATGGTGGCACATTTAGCAGGTTGGAGATACGTAATTTTCAACCAAGTGAAACCCTCTCTAAAATCTCAATGACTCTGGAAAGAAACACTCCCAAAGGATTCTAAGAAAGTTTAGAAGCAATTAGGCAGAGCTAATACTGACGTGAGTTTAGTAGGGGTAAGTATGACACATAGAATCAGCACTCAGCAACATTTATTTCACCCTCTTCTCTTATGTAGGTGAAGTATTTATCACAGGGTGAGTTAGAAGAACTGCATGCGCATAGAAATAGAGTCCATGAGGAAACAGGGAAGGACTAATCTGAGCCTTATCCACAATACTGAGTAAGGCTATTTCAGAAGAAAACCATTTCCCTGGGTCTGTTTTAAAGCATGGCCAGGTGTTCCCGGGGTCCCAGGATCGAGTCCCATATCAGTCTCCCTGCATGGAGCCTGCTTCTCCCTCTGCCTGTGTCTCTGCCTCCGTGTGTCTCTCATGAATGAATAAATAAAATCTTTAAAAAATAAAAATAAAACAAAAATTTAAAAAAAAAAAAATAAATAAATAATAAAAAAAATAAAAATAAAAAATAAAAAATAAAAATAAAAAAGTAAAGCATGGCCAGAATCTCCAAAAGTCTCCCTCATCAAGAGATGAGGTTTAATCTTCCCTTGAATTTGGGTGGGCTCATGAGAGGCTTGACCAAAGGCGTATAGTAGAGTGACAATATGTGATTTCCAAGGTTAGGTCACAAAAGGCCGCATGGCTGCCACCTTCTTTATAGGTGCACACTCACAAACCCAGAGCTGCCGTGCCAGAAGTCCAATGGCCTAGCAGCCATCATACTGTGAGTAAGCTCAGACCACATGGAAAGTCCCGTGTGAGAGTTCTGGTCAATAGAACCACCTAAGTGAAGCCTTTGAGTAGTCTCTGCCATATGCCAGACATACATGTGAAGATGATCATAGCCTCCAGTATTTTGATTCATGCCCAGTTATTCAAATCTTCCCTTTCTGAGGCCTCAGATATGGTGAAGCAGAAACAGACCATCTCTGCTGTCCTCTGTCCAAATTCCTGACTCACCAAATATATGAGAATAAAATACTGTTTGATGCCTCCCTTCTTTTTCTGCTGTTGGGAGTCTGAAAAGACAGGGCCACTAAAACTACGTCATTTTATTGACTATCAAATCACCTCATTCTCATGAATCAGTGGAAAATAGTTAATAAGTATATCCATCATCAGAAGAATGAACATCCAATTTTCTCATGCTAGAAACCATAGTTCTTGTATTTTCCAAAACCACCAAAAAAGATTCTGTCTCTGGTCGGCAAGTTTATACTACTTGTTTTTTCTTTAACAGAACAGTGGAATACGGAGAGCTTCTATCTTTGGGAAACGTGAAGACAGATCTGCATCCTCACTCACAGCTGGTGGCCTGACACAGAAATAAAGTGTCAACTCCAGCCTGATGGGTCATACTCAAGAGATCAGGTGTCCCACTCCCATCCCTTGAACAAATGATTAATAGAAATAAGCAGCAAAGTGTTCATTATTGAAATAACAAAAAGCTTGGGGCACCTGGGTGGCTCAATCAGTTAAGCATCTGCCTTTGACTCAGGCCATGATCCCAGGGCCCTGGGATTAAGCGCCCACATCAAGCTCTTTGCTCAGCAGGGAGTCTGCTTCTCCCTCTGCCTCTGCCTCTGCCTGTTGCTCCCCCTGCTTGCACTCTCTCTCTCTCTCTCTCTGTCATATAAATAAATTAAATTAAATTAAAAGAAATAACAAAAAGGTCAGCAATACTACTATATTAGCATATCAGTTGGGGAAAACATTTTTCACCTGAAGACACTTTAACTAGAGATTCTTAGAATATTCACTTTTTTTCCCCCAAATATTGGAAGGAATGGTATTTAAATTGAGAAGAGAGAAGTTACAATAGGAAAAACACATAGCAAGGCTTAAAAAAAAAAAAAAAAAAAACACATACACACAAAAGAATGCTGATTTAACCATTCTGAGTCCAAAGTTTATTATTTTTAATACCAGGTGTGCAGTTTATTCCATTGAATAAATATTGAGTTTCTATTTATGTAAATATCAAACTTGAAACACTTTTCACTTTTCAAGCTACAAGCCAAAATGCAACATATTTCAGTAGGATTAAAGGTAATTTTTATTACTGAGATTTAATAATATTTTCACTAAATTGAACTGACTTCATTGTTTTTATCATTTTATTGACCATATATCAGATACCAGGATTTCACTCAAAGATGTGGCCCCAGACACCTTCCTAAGACTTAGAAAAGCTAACTCATAAGTGCCAATTAGCAATAGGAAGGCAGTTGAAGGAGTATGGACACACATGTACAAATCCATCAATATTCCTAGGAAATCCTGTATTCAAAACATATTGAGCAATGTCATGAAAAACAAAACACTTCTCACCAAGGCCCCATTCTTCATCCTTTCCATTATGCTGTGTAGTTAAAGAAAACAAAGAGCTCTAATGTGAATCATTTTCAGGAGTTTACCTGGAAACCCATAGGTTGACCATCATGTTTCCTAGACATACAAGAGAAAGCAGTTGTAGATGGCCACAGATTTCTTCTAATTCTAAGCATTTTCGCTGTGCCTGAGTATCCTCACCTTGTTGAAAATGCAACTATGAAACATTTAGCTAAAGTTCCTGACATTATAAATCCAGCCTAATGGGAAAAATCTTTACTCTTGACAGTCCAATCCAATAAATATTATTTTCTATGCATTTTGAGTATCTTCTGTGCTGGCAGTATTCAGAGTAGCCTATGTCATTAATGAAACGTGCTTGCCCTGATGAGTCATAGAAAATATCCAATTAACTATATGTCTTCTAATGAACCTATCTTTTACAAATTGGTGGGTAAAAATTTAAACAGTATTGAAGGGAGTAGGTGAGTAGAATATGGAATATTTCAAGTTAATGTGAAGCAGTAAGTTGAGTTATGAAATATGTTTTCTTCTGGGTAAATACCATATTATTAAATAAATATTCCTCTACCTATTTTTCTCTCTGCTTTTATTTTCAGTTCAAAGTTTGTTGCTATTGACCCCTGAGTTAACTAGAAACTATAAATTCAACTTTTTCTTAAAGTCATGCAATCTTAAAAATGCCTACTATTAAGTACTATATTTGTAATTATATTCTTGAAATTTTAATTTGCTTAAACAGTAACCTTTAGAACCACTTTCCTATGATCACCCGAATGAACATTGATCTATACAGCTTTTTCAGCTTCAGTTGGATGCACTTGGCAGTGAAAATGAAATGTAGATTCATTCATATGGGCGGAATTATTTTATTAGGCTACTTGCGCTGGTTTTAGAAACAGCATTCTGCCTGTATTTAAATTATCCCCTTTTCTCTTAAAAGGATAATACCTTGATTGAAATAACTTTCTCCTTTTTTTCAGTTAACTACAAGAGAAAGAAATGAATTAAGCACTATGATTAATGATGAATGTAGTCGCTCATAATCACACCTCAAATTTAGTAGTGTTAGGAAAAGAGAAGAGAATGTATAAAGAATCAGCTGAAGATATATAATGGGACAATTGGACCATGAGTTAATTGTCTAAGGGTCACCTAGGAACCTTTATTAAAAACAGTAACATCTTGATGTAACAAATCTACAGGACTTCTTCATCCCTCTCTCCTCAAGCCCCCATAGGCTTTGGGGGTCCTTCTGGTTGCTTTGGTCACAGAAAGTTTTCTTCCTTTAATAGAACTCCCCACCTCCCCCAACTCCTAGCCTCCAGCTTTTAAAAAAAGGAGCCTTTGCTCAGCAGACCAGTTCTAACTTTTATTACTCTTTTTTTTTTTTTTTTTTTTTTTTTTGCCCCCAGCAGCGCAGAGCCCAAGGTTTGAGGGCAGCGGATTCCAGTTTCCAGGAGAGCTACCTGAAACGTGGATAGCAATACAAAGGCTCATGGCTGAGCAATGTTGGATTAGTATTGTCTTCCATTCTTAGATGTTCTGAAGGTGGACTTCTTAGCCGCATGTCAGAAATAGGAAGAAGGGAGTCTAGTGGGAGGGACACAGCAGGAGCTTAGCTTCCCTGCAGGGTCCAGCTCCTCTTGGCAATTTCAATTCCTTCTACTGCCCTGCTCTGAGTCTTATTTTTATCCTTCCTTGGTTGTCCTCCACTAATTGAACATTACTAAAGAGTCAGAACCTGGTCTTCTTTTTATAATCACATGTACCCGGCTTTTCTGTAATTTTATTATATTTTTAAAGATTTATTTGAGGGGGTAGGGGCAAAGGGAGAGGGAGAGAGAATCTCAAGCAGACCCCATGCTAAGTGTGAAGCCCGACTGGGGCTCAATCTCACTACCCACGAAATCACCACCTGCACCTCACCTCCCCTGTGATTTTAATGCTCTAGGAAAGCATTACACTATTCATGCCCCCTCTCTCCCATCCAACCCAACACCTTGCCCCCACTGGAGCCAAGCCTGAAATTCACTCTTAGAACTTTGCTTTGTTAGTCCAATAATTCTCTACTCTGTGGGAGTGGGCATATATCCAAATCCCCTGTTTTCATTTTTAAACCACACAGAATTCCTTCCCCTGGGAGAGGTATCAAATGGGTTGGGAGAGCACAGTGATTTCTGAAGTATAAGAAGACTGACCAAGAAGTTCTTATTCCCCTGCCTTCCCCCTCTCTTCACTGCACACCCCTTACTGAAAACCCCCTAAAACTATGTTGAGACTTACTGTTTTAAACCAAGACTGTGATTAACAAAAGAAGGTCAACTAATCAAGTAATATACCTCTCATTAATATGGCTTTTACTTCTCTCCTTCTTATTAAACCTCAGGCAGCTTTCAGATTAGAATAGTCACCTTCTAAAATGCACCCTTGGTGCTTCAAGTGTGATACTCTCTGCCTTGAGTTGATCTTCATGATTAACATCCTCTTACTCTTCATCATTCACTCAAGAGCACCATTCTCCAGGAACTCTTTCACACCCTCCAAGGCTGGATTAAATGCTTATGTGACATAAGCACCCCCTTGGAAACCTCCTGTATAGCATTTCTTATCACACTGTATCTGGAATGAGGAGTCTGGCTCCAGTTTGTGTGTGTGTGTGTGTGTGTGTGTGTGTGTTTGTGTTTGACTGTGGATGGCATTTAAGCCTATTTCCACTTTCTTTTGTGTTCTACATTTGGACAAGGTGATAAGAAAGCCTAGGTGCTCCTCCTTTGGCGCCAGCAGGAGATCTGAACCATGCAAGACCCTGTGTGTGCAGGAACTCTCACTCTGGCCTCCTCACCTAACCAAGTGCTTTGTTAGTCCAGTAATTCTCCTTCCCTGGTTCTCGCAAGCCATTTCAGATCTGCTGGAGAGGACTGATCTGTTGACCTCAGAGACTACAATTTTGTAAGCAGTAAAACTTCTCATAGTCCTGTGTGTGTGTGTGTGTGTGTGTGTGTGTGTGTCATGAGAAGTCTCAATATCCAATCCAAACTTTGAGTAGAAGAGTCCATCTGTCAGCAAAGGTGACCATAACAGTATTGTAATCACTGATTTTCTTGCCCATGTTCTCCTCTAAGTTATAAATTCTTTGAAGATAAGAACTGTGTGTTGTTTATTTATGGACCTTCAGTGCCTGTTACAGTGCCTGGCATAAGAGTAGATCCTCACTAAATGTTGGCTTATTGAAAAAAGTATGTTTAGTTGGATTCCTGTTTCCATTAAACAAAGTGTAAATACATTATACTTTTATGGCTTTAAGAAAACTCTGGTATCATCAAATACAACTTAAACTAATGAGGTATATATATATTGCATCATACCTGTTATGGCAAAACAAAGATACAGAGAGTTTTATTTATTATTGCTATTTATAGGAAGAAGTACCAAAGGAAACTTACTAAGGTACAAAGCTATCCTTTGTGGACTAGGCTGAAAGGTAATGAGATCATGACCCTGGGAGGTATTTAAATAGGCATCACTTGGAGATGTCTATTCCACTCTCCAAAGCTTCAGTATGGTATGTTAGGATTACCATTGATTTGGATAGTTTGAAGAACCTGGAAGTAATCATGGACACAGAGCCAGGTAGCAAATTATACATACATTTATTACACATTTCACAATTATTTCAAAAATGCTTTCAGATGGGATGCTTAAATTTCAAAGCAACCAGTATCAAAGTTAAAGCTCTACCAGTAGCTGACTTTAATAGCTGCCTATAATACATTCAGATCATCATCTGCATCAATTACAAGAATAATAGGTAAAAACTCTGGTGAACTGGCTATGTACCAGAATGAAATGAGGCAATCCTCTCCCACCCATCACTGATTTGCCCAGACGTACCCCCAACCATGCTTCCTAGCCTTCTACAGTTCCTTGGGCAGACCTCTGTTGGAAGAATAAATTATACTGTAATGTAACTTACCATATTCTTTGCCATCTACCTCCACGCTCATATACCACAAAAGACACAACTGTCTCTTGCTCACTGCAGCATCCCTCGCTCCTAGTACAGTGCTGGCCATCAGTGCTGCATGTTGACTTCCTTGGGCTCTGAGCACTATAACCTTTATGAGCACCTTCCTCCATAAAAAGAAATTAAATATGATATTTTATGACTGTTGGTATAAAGATGAATACATTTATATATTAAAACATTTTCTTGGACCTAAGAGTTCATTTCTTTCTTGTGATTATAAAAGTCATTAGAGCATTTTTCTGAGCTCCTAAAAATATTGTTGACTTTAATGTCTAACAGGTAAGTTGGCCCTCTGGTCATATCAAAGGCACTCACTCAGTCACTGTTGGATAAATGGATGACAGACAGGAGAGAAAAAGAGAAAGCAACCAGCCAGCTAATAATAAAATACATAGAGTACAAATTCACATAATCAGTCTAATCATCTGTCCATCCTATTATCACTTGAGGCCGTTAGACCCAAAGAAGTGGGACCTCTGTTGTGTGTTGGGGGGGCTCTGTTTTTTGGAGTGTCACCCTCAATATTTTCTTCCAAGACCATTCTTGTTCCTGAGACCAACAGGGACCACAGCACCATCTGGACTAGGTGTCCCAAGTCTTGGTCAAAACCCACAGGGATCCGTTTCTGTGCCCTGCCTCCTTTGAGTTTCCCTCCAACCCTCTGATCCTCCTAATCCACCTCCCTCAAGCATTAGGTTGACCAATGTTCCAGGAGCTCCAGGACATGTGCCTATGCAGTGGTCCTGGGTTTCTTGACTGGGACCGTTTCCAGTGGTGACCTGGCAAGTAAGTGAGTCATTCCCATTGTCCAGTATGGTAATTGGGTTGCCAGAATAGTGCTGCTGGCTACATGATTTAGATAAATTCTTAATCACAACAGGTAAAGGACAAGTTCAGGCTTTGGGTTAACCTCTCAGGGTTCAGCAGTATCTGTGGGCTCTCTGCATGTGCTGACCACAATATAGTCTTCGGTCTATAGCACCCAAGGATGATAAGATGATTCTGGCATCCTTTACCCAATGCACTCTCCCTGCCCATGTGGCCCTTGGGATAGTCACCCCATCCCCTTCACAGCTCTGTACCATGTGGCAGGCAGTCCTCCAAGGTTGCCACACCTATCTCTTCCTCAGATATCCAACTGCTCTCCAATACCAAGGAGGCCATCCATGTAGTGACAAGGCACTCTCTGCATTGATCATTAACCACACTGGGTGAGGAACACACTTTCCTTGCAAGAGTCACTTTCCTTACTCTGTCCACAGCCTCTTGTATATTCTTCTTGATGATGGACCATGTGGGAAGGCAGGGTGATGGTCAACATTAAAGAATGTCACAATCTAGGAATGCAGTGATTATGGCCTAAAGAATTCTAGAGGTGATATGTTTGGAAGATGTATCTGTTCTACTGTTTATGCTACAAAGTTCCACACAATAAATTCTATATGACCAGAAAACAAACTATTGTTCACATTTTCTGTGTGCTCTGAATAAGACTTGCATTTGTGAGCATCATCAATAAAGCCCAATTACAACGTTTGAGAGAATCTTTGAAAGCAGGTGTTTGTGGGATGGGCAGCAGAATGTATGATACATGTCAAGAGCAGAATGTATGATACTGCAATGTGTATGATACACGTCAAGAGTAATGCTGCAGTCAGCATCAAATAGATTAATGGTACTGGTAAAATTTAGAAGCAGAAAGATCAACATTGCTTTACTATAAACAAGATCCAAAGAACTATTGTGTTATGAATTAACAGTCATTGGTACCTTATTCTCATGGTGAAAATTATTACATTTAATAATTAAGAACATGAAGAGAGGTTGCCTTAGTCTGAACAAAGAAGGACATGGGGTATTGGACAAGAAACAAATACCAGAAACAAATACAGTACCTCTTCTCTACTAATTATTCTAAATCATCAATGAAAAGTGCTGTATATGACCTCATTGCTGCAATGCATTTTTTTAAGTAGCTATTATAGAACTAGAATTTAAATAAAAACTTGAAACAAACAAAAGTTGTCTCTGCAGACAAAGGTGCTGCAAAAAACAAACATTTGCCTGCATACCCTAGGGGTGGTCTTGTTTGAGGAAAAACAGTTGGAAGGATCCTCCCTCCTTTCCATGTAATACCTTCCTGAGAGGATGGCTATCATGATTTTTACCTTGATTTCACACAAGCTTTAAGGAAGAGGACTAAGGAGTAGGAGGGACTATGTAATTAACACATCAAAGCTGATGCCCCTCCTCCCAACACTCTGCTAGTGACTGTAGGCTTCAAGCCTTCAGGCCTTTGCAGTTTATCATTTTCATGGGAATTACCAGAAGTACCCCCAAATAATAGCAGCTCTTTGTAGAATTATAGTGAAACTCAAGCCCTATTGAAGAGCTCTGAAAATAGTGCTTTCAAAGTAGAGAGAAAATACTTTATTTTCCAGGTGCCACTAGAAGAAATGTAGTCATCACCACAGTTGCTCGATTTAAAAAAAAAAAAAAAAAAAATCTTTCCAAGGATGGGACTCTTCATTATCTAATTATCAGCGGAAGCAACTAGACAATTCCACGGGAGAGAGAAAATGTTTGGACAAGGAAGAAATCATCATCTTCATAAGTGTCCATGTAAAGACCTGATAAAATACCACTATTTCCAACACTTCCCATCCATTATTTCACTCCCAGTGAAAAAAGAACATCCTGTCAGCCAAGACAAAGTCAGGAGTACAGCTGTCTAAAAATAAGTTTCTCTTCCAATGAGAAGAGTCAGAACAAATAAAGGAAACATACGTTGATGTTTATGAAATTCTATTTGCTGAATTTATGGAAAGAAACACAAGGAGGTAAACCAAGAGGGAACTGAACTATTGTTAATTAGCAAATTCCAGAAGCACTCTGCAAATGTCTTCAGAACAGTAAAAGTCTGCTATACTGTCTTGTAAGAACTTGGTGACATGGCAGGGTACATGCTACCTCATATTTCTGATCCTAAAACCTAGTTCATTATTTCAAATAAAATTTATATTTTATAATCCTTGAATTTCACTACATTAAACTACCCTTAAAATATCGAGGAAGGGGAGCTAAGAGCTAAGTCATGTTTCCCATTTGTGACTACAAAGAACTGGTAAGATAAAACATCAGCAAAGAAAAATACTAAAACTGCAAATAGTGTTATCGGGCTAAATACTTATAATTTAAACAATGAGAAACTTGAAGAAATTGGAAACTGGGCTTGTTTCTAACAATGGATTTGAATAGAGAATCAAATCAATCACAACTACCCTTATAGGGAAGGGTAGTTACTAAGGAGTTTCTGTAAGAATGAAGAGGGCTAATGTATGAACCAAGATGTGAGAAGGTGATATAAGATTTGGGTATCAGAGAGGCTGTACTGGTGAGGAAGTGAGTGTGCGAAAAGTTGTGGGTAAGACCTCCAAATCTAATTTATAATGGGAACCCGTAAGGGTAGAAAATCTGCAAGCAGGAGCTCCCAAGAAAGCAAATGTGTTAAGATCACACCTGGACAGTGACCTTGAACATATTAAACCCACCCACATGGGAAACATCTGAACCAGTAAGAAGATACCAGCTAGAAGTAGCTTCTTCCCCAACTTATCACTGAGAGAGCAGATGTGTTGAAGTCCCTCTTGTATAGGTACAGAGCTTCTCAAAGACGGGAATGATGCCCTAGGTATCTGACTTCACTCCAGAGTAGGCTTTCAGTCTGCCCAAATGGGACATAAGAGAACTTGTAAAGACTGAAGGAATCTCTCAATGAAGGAGGGATTTTTTAAAATTTTTTTTACAGAATGAGTATTTATAGTAAGAAATATATAAACTGATATTTTTCAGGGTGCCTGGTTGGCTCATTTGGCTAAGCATCAGCCTCTTATTTTCAGCTCAGGTCATGATCTCAGGGTCCTGGAATCAAGCCCCTTGTCAGGCCCCATGCTCAGTGGGGAGTCTGCTTGAAGATTCTCTCCCTCTGCTCCCTGCCCATTCGTGCACTCTCTCTGTCTCTCTCTTTCTCGCTCTTTCTTTCTCAAATGGATAAATATATATATATATATATATATATATATATATATATATATATATATATAATGTAGTGAAATCTCAAACTCACATATATATGATAAATAAATCTTTATATATATGTGTGTGTGTGTGTGTGTATAAACTGATGTTTTAAAATTATTTGTGGAGGATTGAAGATTATTTGAAGAAAGTAAATATAAACACAAGAATGGTCCCTACTAAAATATGAATGTATTTTTTACTCTACAGAAAGTTATTGTCTCCCCCTATACTGCTCCTTTTCTAAGGCAGTAACTTTATGTCACCAGCACTTAGCACAGGACCTGGCAAAAAGGCTCACTAACATTTGTTGTGGGGGATAATAATAAAAAGAAGCCTATTAGTTTTGTAAGCTATACTGAATTATTTAACTCCCACTCAAACACTACAAGGTAAATATTAGTATGATCACTCATATTTTACAAATTAAAAACTGAGAAATAAATAGATTTGAGAAGATTCTGGAAGCAACACAGTTGGGATGTAAACCCAGGCATCTGGGCACTACAGCTTAGCTATTAACCAGTGTATGCTGGTACTTTGCATTTTAGGCAGTTAAGATATTAAGGTTCTGAACGAAGGACTAAGTAACCAGTAACAACTAGGAGTTAGACCACAAAGAGAAGTAAGAAATTCTCTATTCCTTCTGCCTCATTTTCTTTCAAAGAGACTTATCACAGCAACACAGTTTTATATGTGGAAAATAAATTCCTTCACTATCATGTGGCTTAAAATTATACAAGTCTTTTTTTTTTTTCTTTTTCTTTTTTTTTTTTATACAAGTCTTTTTTAAACGTAGTTTAAAACACATGCAGTCTAAAATGTCAATCATTTGTGGTGGTTATTTTTCTAATACTTTAGGCTCATAAGTTTTGAAAAGATTTCCTCACATAGGAAAGTTATAGGTATATGCAAACCTCTGATCATGTGACAGCAACTTGAGATTTGTGTGGAATTGCAAGATTGGGTATCTGATGGATGACCCAAACCTTAATCAAGGCTATACTACAAGAACAGCTTTCTTTCTTCTGTGGCTTTTACTTGGGAGATTGTTTTTCTCGGTTTTTGTCTCATTATGGAAAACACTGTCCTTCCTCTGGGCTGCCAGAAGGTTATTTTAATGTGAAACTCATAGACTTGTCCCATTGAGGGTTGGCTGTGACCCAACATCATGCCAGAGTGATTCCACCTACTTTTGTGGACAGGTGCTCTCAAGCAGGCCTGTGACAGTCACCGTGTCATTGCTATGATGATGCCACTGAGTATATGTTTTTTTTTTCATCAAATCATCCCCATTTTGGGAAACCTGGATACAATTCTTTCCAGTCCTGAAATTAAGAATATTTAGGCTTTTCTAATAGTTAAAGAACTATCAGATTGCTTTTCTCTTATGTAGTGTCAGGAGGATTGTGTTTGCTTTTTGAAGGAAAGTAAAACCTTAAGTTGGAAAAATGAGGCTGGGCAGTTGGAACTTCACTGAATGGGCAGGAAAGGAAATTTGGGGACTCTTCCTTTTTATCTCTGAAATAAACATGGAATGTCACATGAAATGCTGTACCTCAAAAAGTGATATGCCATTACATACTATGAAATCCCACAAAATAATGTAGCCACTGGGCACAAAGAAAGACATCTAATGGAAATAGAATTAATTCCTTTAGTGATTCATTTTGTCGATTTTCTTCAAAAAGTAAAAATGGATACTGGATCTTTAGAGCTGGAATGTGCTGGTCTGTTTTTTTTTTTTTTTTTTTTTTTTTTAATATTTTATTTATTCATGAGAGACACAGAGAGAGGCAGAGACATAAGCAGAGGGAGAAGCAGGCCCCCTGCAGGGAGCCCGACATGGGACTCGATCCCTGAAATTTGGATCAGGCCCTGAGCCCAAGGCAGACGCCCAACCATTGAGCCACCCAGGCGTCCCATGTGCTGGTCTGTTTTAGTCCACATTCTGTGAAGCTGCTCTCAATGGCAACAAACTCACACCAACCTGGCCAGAGTGAATAGAAATCTAAATTAACTTCAGTTTTCCTTGAGGGATCCACACTAGCATATAAAATGTTAAGAGTAGTGTTCCCATACAGCAGGAAGATTCATACCTTATAGTAATTTATATGTGTATGAAGAGGTATATACAGGAATATTCATAGCACCATTGATTGCAAAAAGAAAAAAAAAAAAAAAAAAACAGAAAACAACCAAATTGCCCATGATCATGAAACTAGATGAATCTACTGGGGTTTATCCAACAAATGGAATACTATATAGCAGTGAAAACAAACCATTTACAGCTACACACATCAACATGGGCAAATCTCAGAAGCACCCAATCAAAAGTTGGGTGAAAACAACCTAAGTTGCCAAAGAACACATGCTATATATACTAAAGGATACTATGTGCACAAAGGCCAAAAACAACAAGAAATTAGAGTTTGGGTATAAATATAAATAACCAAAAGGAACATAAATAAAACAGTGCTTGTTCCAGAGTAATACAGAAAGAGCTGCAGAGATGGAGAGGCATATAGGAGATTTCAACTGCACTGGTGAAATGTGTACCTATAAAATGTATTACATCTCAACCTGGGTACTTAGGTTGTTATTCTTTGTATCTTACACATAGGTGTGTTATATGAGAAATATTTCATCACTTAAAGAATTGGTAGAACCAGCTAGTTTGCCTTGGCAGAAACTACCTGGTAGTTGTGTGCCAACGGTAGTTGTGTGCCACCATTTCTTTTGTCTTTCTGGGCACATAGCTGGCCTCCATCTTCCAGCCTCCCTTGCAGTTAGGTGCCACACAGTTATAAATTCTGGATATCAGCAATGTGGGCAGAGCAATATACACTACATCCAGGCCCGATCCAGAAAGCCTGCCATGCACCCACCACACAGTTTTCTTCATGCATCTGCTAATCAGAGGCAGAGTTGAAGGCAATCCTCTGCCCCCCAAGTGGACAGCAGAGGCACTGCAGGGCAACCGAATCCCTATCCCCATCCTGCACTTCACTGTGTCCTGAGCCACTGAGATTTGGGAGTGGCAACAGCAGCTACCTTATAACTGCCCAATACACTTGCTGTAAAATGATGACCATTCAGCCTGAAATGAAGAAGTTCAAGAAATTCAGAACACAAATTGAAGCCCATCCCAAAGAAACTAATCTCTCTATGGCGACAAAGAACAAAATTCAAACCCATCTAAGAAACTGGGGCCAAAAGTTTCCCTTCCTGGAAAACAAACAAGTTGAAAAAAAGTTAATCCTACTTCACAAAACAAGAGAATCCACAGGCCTTAATTCCAGCTAGTGTCTTACTGTCGGTTTTACTTCCCTTGTGAGGCATGGAGAGAGCCATCATATGTAAGCATCCGTAAACAAGAGACCAGGCATTCAAACAGCACTGAATGATGGGGTCATGCTGAACAGCCTCCAGAAAGATTACAAGGAAATGATGAACAATTACCTCTTGCACCCATATACCCAGAGCCATTGAAAATAGTATTTGGAAGACAATGCAAGCAAGAGCTGTATTTTCTGGGCACTTGTGTTAAGCCAGGCATTGCTATCATTATCTTAAAACACAGATAATCATACTGTGGCAGTGCCCTCATCACTGCTTACAGATAAGGAAACTGAGGCACAGAGCGTGAAGTACAGGGCTCAAGGCTCTTTCAATACTATCTTAGACTATGTTAAGCAGCAGAAATGGGACTCTTCCAAAACACAGGACAGTTATTTCCCCTGAAATATATTTGTAACACAGAAGCCCGAGTTCTTGTGTTTTCCCTTAAAAATTCAGTGGTCCCAGCAGTAAATCACAAACACCGCCAGCTGAAAGTAGCAGCAGAAACGGAAGCCCATCTCTACCTTCTACAAGCCCAGTAATGGGAGGCAGAGAGATGCTGCAGCAGAGGAGGCTGAGAATAGTGTCTCATCCTCCAGCATCTCTCTTGCAACTGCTTTGGAAAATCATAAACTTTTTTTGCAGCATGTTTTAGAATCCATTTTAAAACAAGAAAAACTGTTGATAAACATGCTTGAGTTCCTCCTGGGTGTGTAATGTTCCATTAGATGTAAAACAAGGTGTCTTGTGAACAGCTCCAAGTTCTTGTGATGCAAAAATCAACACAAACACGTCGATTACTCCACTGGATTAAAGAAAAAAAAAAATCAATATCCTGTTTTCCTGAACCACAGAACTACTAATTGCCTTTAAGTGGGCAATGTGTTTCAGTGAAGTTAGATGAGCTAATTGCCTCCCTTCCCTTTTCAGAAATCGTAATGCGAGAATCGGAAGTTGCCTCTCCTTTTATCAAGATTGCTTTAGGAAGAGCGTAAAATGTATGTCTTGGAGGTAAAGCAAAGAAAGAAGTGAAGACAGGAAAAATGAGCAAAAGAGACATAAAATAAAATTTAAAAAGTGGGATAAGATCTAGTAACTCTGAAAATAGCAGGAGTTGAAAATCACTAGAAAATGTGTCCATGGATCTCCGCCACCTTTACCTTCCTCAGTAATGAAGCTAACACTAGGCAAGTATTGTTCTTTTCCAGGCACTGCTAGAAACATTTGTACACGTATTATTTCATTTAAACAACCAAGTTTTAGATGAGGAAACACAAGTGTAGAGGGTTTAAATAGCTCATGCAAGGAGGCAGGGTTTTGAAGAGACACAATATTTAAAAATGCATGTGTACCTGAGGCACCTGGGTGGTTCAGTGTTCAGCGTCTGCCTTTGGCTCAGGGCATGATCCCGAGGTCCTGGGATCGAATCCCGCGTCGGGCTCCCTGCCTGGAGCCTGCTTCTCCCTCTGCCTGTGTCTCTACCTCTCTCTTTGTATCTCTCATGAATAAATAAATAAAATTTTTAAAAAATGCGCGTGTATGTGGAATCACTGTGCCATACACCCAAAGCTAACGTAACATTATGGGTCAACTATTTCAATTAAAAAATAGAAAAAGAAAGAGATTCTGGAAAAACAAAACAAAACAAAACAAAGCATGTGAGTTCCAGCATGAAACCACCTCTAAGCAACCATCCTCTGGCATGCTTTGGTTTCTTTGCTTATGGCTTCACATCTTCTGATGACCTTAGTGCATGCGGTGGGGAGGAGTCCAGGTACACACTGGTGGATAGTTGTGCCTGTGCAGTCTTCGAGCATGCTGTCTGGGAATCCTCCTGAGTAGGTATGAAGACTTATAGCAGCAGTGGAGTGAGCTGCAGAAGCTGCCAGAAATCCTACCAAACGGCAGAGTGTTCAGATAGCATTGACCGATCTCTTGTGTATCATGTGGAGAGACAACATGGAGAGAGAAATCGAGGATGCCAACGTGAGTGTGAGAGGAGAGAGAGGGAATGAGGGGCGAGAAAGGAAAAATAGTCATGATGATTTTACAGTAGCTTCTAGACTGTCATGAGCCATATCGCAAATAGGTACACTATCAAATAAATTGCGTGTGATTCTTATAGAGTAACATTACGAGGACCAAAGACATCATTCACCCCAATTGCCAGAGTTAAGAAAAGTAAAGCAAGGTTAGGTTAGGCAACTTTTAAGTTATCCAGCTGGTTAATGTTGGGGTCAAGAAGAGAAATCAAGGCTTTCTAACTCAGAGTTCATTGCTCTTTCCTTAACTACAATGTCTAATAAACAATGTCAGGTTTTGATTGTCAGCATCTAAATTTAATATGAGCAGTAGACAGCAAAGTCTTCTTCTGGAGCTTCTAGATTGCTTTTTCTCCATCTGTGTGAAGTTGCTAATTACCTGCTGTCAATGAAAACAACCCTTGCAGGCAGCTGAAGAAATGGATTGGAAATAGGGGTTTGAAGTCACGTAAAAAACACAGGTGTTGCTTTGTTCAATTAAAGCCTAACAAGGGGCTTAGTGGGATGAAAGGGTGGGAGGTGGGAAAGGAAAAGGAAGAAGTGACGTCATCCTCGGCTGGAATTGTCAGAGTAAGGATAACAGGGAGAAAAGAGCTTCCTAAGCACTTCCTAAAAGGGAGTCTGGAAAACTGGGAATTCGCAGGACTACATTTCCTCCACAAAACAATTCACACGTCAGAATGACAATTGGTGAAAAGATTTCCCATGTTTTTCAAAAAATGCAAATAGAGAGTCTTGGAGGTTAAAATTAAATAAAATATTGGATGCTGATTGCAGCCAACAAGTTATAATGTTGAGGAATTTTTTTCATTTTGCTCTTGTGGAGGGGAGCAGAGGGATCGATTCTATTTCATTTTTAAAGGCTTATATTCATTCGTATTCATACACTGTAAAACAGCGTACAGTTGTATGCGCTTTACCTGTGCTACTGTCATCAGGACTAAAACTGTCCTTTTTGGTTTTTAATGATAATTTACTTTTCAGAAGTTTTACCAACAATAGGCAACGTTCCAGAACTAGAATATATTGTGGACTATTGACGCTTCACTTGAACACTGTCCAATTCTAGTTAGGAATTCCATTTAATACAAGAAAAAGCAACCTTTATTTAGATTACTTATTTTGCATACCCCAAGGCAAGGAATTCTCAGGGCCTGAAGAATGTATTGAAAAGCTATGGAGAGAAGCATTACTGTAAACTCTTTGTCCCCTTTCCCATCTCCATCATCTTTAAATCCAGGTACATTTGTAGTAGGAATTTGTTCTGTGAAACCCTGCAGCAATATTTCTCTTCATCTCCATGACAACGGCTCCCTATCAACTTCTGAAGGAACTTGCCTGTATTGTAAACAAAACTCTCTTGGCAATTGGCCTGTTTTCTTTCTCTATCTCATCTTCCATCTGCTCAAAGGCTTTGCTTCAAAAAGAAATAGGTTGCAGGTGTGTACTTTTTCTTTCTTTACCTCCTCCCCCTTTGTTTCTGAAAGAGGTCGATCTTGGAGATTAAAATTCTCTCAGCCAGTGACTTTAACAATGTCACAGAGCAAGCCTGAGTACCTGTGTGTACCTGTGAACCAGTATTTGGAGCATATCAACATGCCGCACGCTTGTTTCCATTTTCAAACTACTCCCCATGGAAAGAGGAAGCTAAAGCATTTCATGAAGTAAATTCTAACTGCAGAATAAACCCACAAAACTCTTTGGTGCCAGGGAAGAATGAATCAGAAAAGATTTTTTTTTTTCAGGATCTCTCCTCAAAGACTGAGGTGCCTATCATAGAAATAGTTTCATGGTAGAAACATAACCTTACCAGTAATCAAGGTGAAAAAAAAATTATTTCCTTTTGAAAAAAGAAAAGTCTCTTCTGTTTAACTTGAAGTTTCATTACCTCAAAATGGCATACAATTTTAATCGTCAGGGCTTGGAATGTAGGTTACTTGTCCAAAATAATAAATCTGACTTTTTTATAAGTTCATTTACCAATACTCTTAGATCTTTTTACAGTCAATGTCCCAGCTTGGATTATGTGACCTATACTAGAGCAAACAATTGCCTGACATTGCCAGGTATGAAATTTTTTTTTTAAAAGTCAGCAAAAGAAAGAAAGAAAGATATATTTTCTTTACAAAAAAACCCATCCAAATCTGAAGAGAGGTAACTGGAAAGAATTGTGGGTTCGAGTTTCAGAGAGGTTTGGGGCATCAGAATCACAATCTCAGTTCTTCATTGGAAAGCTTGGTTTATTTGCTCATTTTGTTTTGTTTGCAATTTTCTTCCTGGTATTCATGAGGAATGATGACTTCACTGGTAATATCAGAAGAAATATATTTGATATTTCTGAAACCCCCAGATTTGGCAAAGTCCAAGTGTTCTTGTAGTTTCTGGTATTTTCATCTCTTTATCATGTTGCTATACGGTCTAACTTGCACTTATGCACACTTGCCCATTCAAAAATTATCAAGTGCTTACTATGTGCCAGGCACTGTGCTAGTTGCTGGGAATGCAGTGGGGGTGAGGGCCTCATCGCTTCTCCTGGTGCAGTTTTAATCAAGTAATCACAAAGACATATGTAAAATTAAGAGAATTTTAATAGCAGAGTTTGACATTTAGCATTTAGAAACAATTTTTAAGGAAGACCTTGCAGAGAAAGTGAGGCTTGAGCTGAAATTTGAGGACAACATAGTAGTCAAGCAATGGCCGTCCATAGTGTACTTTCCGTCTGTTTCTGCCTAATGGGATTTTAGTCTTATAAGAGCAGACCAAGCTGTCTTGTTGGTCACATCATTCTTAGGGCCAAAAACTGTGCCTGGCACAAAACTTAATAGTAAGTATTAATTAAATGAATGAACTAAAATGAATTAAACTAAAAGAGGAAAAGGAAGAGCAATTCAGACAGGCATTTGCAAAGACTCTTAAGTTGGATAAATCATACAATATGAAAAAGGCCATAAAACTCAGGAAAGGGACTACAGGTTTGGAGGCCTGGGCTATTAGAGGAACTTCAAAACTCTTTAGTGATAAAGGCAGTGGGATTCATGGACTTCCTTTTCTCTTTTTCCTCATTTATGTCTTTAATGGGCACAGCCAAGAATCCAGGGTTTAGCTGGACTGTAATCCTTCCAAAGAAACAACCTACGTGTAAGACCCACCCTCCCATGTCACTGTCAACGTTACCTATGAGAATTGGCCAGTTATTATTCTCATATCAGTATGAAAGCTGGACCTGTATACCCACCCGGCAGCAGAGGCTAATGTATAGAGACAAAAATCTCCCCCCTTCCTCATTTTCTTCTTGTCCTTCTGTTTCCCTCCTTCCTGTCCTCTCACCTTCCTAGTCCTCCTCTCCTTCCTTCTCTTTCTCCTTCCACCCCACCCCCCAAAACCATGACTAGGCAGAACATACTTGTCTTTGAAAAATCTTTGGTGCACATGTTCATGGTAAGAAGAGAGTTGAGAATGGAAAATACATTGACCTTAAGTTGACCTGGTCAACACTGAATATCCCTGAATGACCAGGACTCTTCCAGAGCCCAACTTTGGGGAAGGACTCCCTCTATTCTGAGCAGGCATCCACATCATTGGAGAAACTAAGACAGTATCCTCACAGGAAGTTACCAGCAACATTTCAATTCTTGCAAGTGATTTCTATGTGTGATTGCATCTGAGTGCACAGTACGTGTGTGAAATAACGGAGGCTTTCTGAAGAATACTCAAGTTTTTTAGTTTGATTTGAAAGCGAAGAAGGATCTGGAGCTGAGGTAGAATAGAGAAGCATTTTTTCTTTGCATAATATAAATGTTTTCAAAACTGTAGACCATTTGGGAAAAACGAATCACCTCGGAAACAGAATCCTGATATGATCATCATAGCTCAGTGGAAAATACAGCAAACAAGTACAGCCAAAAGAACGGTTTTCCTTATCCCTTTTCAAGGTCAAACAGGAGTCCTTTCCCTGGTACATCCAAGAAATGTAAACTCTTTCCTCCAAAGGACAGGCAATGGATTCAATAATAAAAGCCCACATTGTGAACCACATAGCAGCAAATTTCTTGAAAAATGTCTCGACCTAAACTACAAATTATTAATTTTTATATTCACCTTTATGTCATCCTTCCTCTGCTATGTGCCAGAATTCAGCACTGTGATGAATCGTTAACTGTTTCTTTTAGCACGCATACCATAAAATTTTAAAACATATTCCAAAAGCCCGAATGTAGCTAATGTTTTGTTTGTGAGGCATTTCCTACCCAAAGGCACAAAAATAAATGCACGCTGGCTGTAAGTTTGTGCTGTGAGTGTTTTCACCTCATTTTGGATCAGCACCTGCTAGTCTGGTCTTGTGTCTCTTTCGCTCTCAGATAGTATTTCACCACTGAGAGGCCTTTGAAAGACAACAGATAACAAGCCCTCTTTAGTCCCCTGCATTTCAATAGAATAACCTGAAACTTCTTATCACGAAGGCCCAGGCAGACCATGATATTGGGGAGGGGCTGGGGGTTCCCAGGTCCTAGTTCCATGTATAATGCGATTTCTTTTAAACAAAGAATGGACTAAACCAAACCCAAATTCATGCCCCAAATAATTTTATACAGCAATCCCAATAACCCTCAGAGGTCCCCCCATTTCCCTCACTTTAAAACTTTAGCATTCTGCAGGACACCTTCCACCCACACATGAGTAACATACAGAAGAGAACTAGCTAGACATCATGGCATCAGGGGCCCTGTTTCAGGAGGAGACCACAACGAAGTTACAGTAGTACACATCTGCAGAGCTCCTGAATGAGCTGAAGAGTCCAACAGCCAACTCAGTCAGGCATTGAGAAACGACGGCCAGAAAGAGCTTGCCATGCACACCCAGATGATGCTAGACATTTACAAAGCTGTTTTAGGCAAAACCACGAGTCCAGCTAAAAGAGCTTTGGTTTCCAAACATTAACAAACCGATGTGTGTGCACACATGTGTGTGTATGCATGTGTGTATTTAAAGGATCCCTCTCTAAAAAATATAACATTTACTTCACATGTTGTGATTTGTAAGACACTAGTGCTTGGTAAACTGTCTGCATTAGGAGCTGTGACTTGCAATGCACACAGCAATCATTCATAAATGCGTATCCCAGCAACTTACATGTGCTAGGCACACATTCTTTGTTGAATGAATGAACAAATGAATGAATGAACAAACAAACATTGTTGACCATCCTATGTAATAGGAGGAACTCAACAGCACAACTCTGAGATTGGCTAGTATGAGTAACTGGCAAATGCTAACCTGTGGTTCTCTTCCTCCTGAGTACACATGTCATCTGTTCTCTTCCTCCTGAGTACACATGTCATCTGTCAATTATATTACTGGCACGGCCAGCTAGGGCCTCTTGGACTGGCCAGTGGCAAGTCAATTAACTTCTCTTTAATTATATTTTGATTTTTGTGGCTTGAAAATATAAACTGACCATCTTCTTAAAAAAGCAGTATGAAGCTAAAGAAACCATTGCTGGACAGAACAACTTAAACCAATAAAATTGGGTCACTTCGGTAAATCCCTAGAAACACAAAGGAGATTGGTGGTTGTCAGGGCCTGGGGCAGGGAGGGAGTGAAAGAGAGAGGATTAGGGAGTGTCTTAATGGGTACAGAGTTCCTTTTGGGGTGATGAAAATATTTTGGAACTGGATAGAAGTGCTGCTTGCACAACACTGTGAACATACTAAATGCCACTGAATCGTATGCTTTATAATGGATACTTTTGTGTTGTATGAATTTCAACTCCATAAAAAATGTCTGTCATAATATTTATAGTTCTAAACCATGTCTCTGCTAAGTCTGTGAAAAGAGATGTGTGGTGAATGTTGTCTATCTACATGTTTGAAAAGGACGATAGTCCCATCATAGTTTTTCAATAAACACATAGTAAGTCTACGAAGAACCGCAATGGATATCAGTGATGAATGTGAGGATATCCTGATAAAGTTACACTGATCAGAGTCTGGGCCTGAACTTAGGGAGAATTTTGTGACTTGGCAAGGGAGAATGTCTCAGGCAAATAAGAAATAACTTCCCTCCTTGATCATTTTAAAAGGAAACTCATTAGTATCCATGGTATGGAAAACAATAATGAGCAATATTAAGTTTGGATTATGGTCTATTTACACACATTCCCTGAAAGCAAGATACTTCTAAAGTAAGCGCTGTTGTCACAAGTACATTTGAATTTCACAAACGTTGCTCTTCCGTAAATCAACGATTATTGAGTCCTATTCTACATCGTGTGTGTTTGGCACCATTGCCAGACTCTAAAGGGTAAAAGAAAATGGAAAACAGGTTTTTGTCTCCATTATTTTATTACTTACAAAGTTGGATTTATCAAACAGATAGTATCAAGTGGTAATACTTTGAATTAGGCAAACAACTGCAATATAACCCTGCACTTACATAACTCTTGGCAAAATACTTCTGCATATATTACTCTTACAGCCAGCCAGGGAGGCAAGCAGAGTAGGAGTATTTCCTGCCATACTACAGGATTAGAAACTGAAGGAAACGCAGTAAGTAGGACACCCAGGACTTGAATCCGGGTGTTAGACACCTAGGTTGGTATCCCTGTCGTAACAAGCACTAAGGGTCAGAAGATCTGAGCTCTGCTCTGCCGTTACTTGGTAGGTGGCGCTGACCAAGTCCCTTAACCTCTTAAACGAAATGGCTGGGGCACATCTTCTCGAGCATGCTCTTCTTGCAGCCTGCACTGTCTCTTCGTAAACACAAGAATTACATGTTTATTAGCTAATCATCCTTCCCAGTCATTTGTTAACCCAGTTGTGCCTTTTACCTTACTATAACTTACTTCTTAGCTATAGCAACACACTTTTTTTAAATGCTCACTAAATATAAAGTTTGTGTTTGCAAGGCACTTCAGTTAAAGTTGGCGGACAAAGAATTTCCTCAGAATTCCTCAGCCTACAACACATGAGCTTCTCAGGATCATACTGGCCTTATCCACTGGCAGCATTATGTCTTGTCTGCTCTATCCCTCACTGTAACACTTTGGTCCTAACAAAATGCTTTTCCATCTCTTGTCTCCCTCAATATCACTAGTACCAGGCAAAGGCTCAGACGAAGCCACCCTATCTCTCCCTAAACTAACACGGCCCTACACCCAGTCCTATTGTCAAGCTACAAGGATGAGACAGAGATAAGACAGGGTGGGAAACTGACCCAGTGACAGCCAATCAGAAAAGCTTTTGTCTGTAAATCTGACCAGGGGTGATTCATCAGCTACCAATCCCAGAGGCTTTCAATGGGAGAACAAAAAGTCCACTATCATCCCAAAGGCTGTGCTTGGGTTTATTCCCTTATGCAAAGAAAAAAAAAAGAAAAAAAGTTAGGCTAACTGTCAAGAGCAACTTCAGATTTCCCACCAAACAAAGCTCAAGGGAGAAGAGTTTGAAAAGATAAACTAAGTGTATTGCTTCTGTGGCTCTACAGTTACAAAAAGGGTAGAGACAAGTGGTTGCATAATCCAGGGTAACCTGTCCCCAGAAGAATACCCCAACAACCTCATTTCTCTTAAATGTCAACAAAATCATTGTAAATAATCAATTACTGAAAGAATGGTCTCAGCATTCCAATTGCAGGTGAGTCTGATTTGTGTGTCACTTCCTAATGCCCTCCCTGGTTCTTACTATCCATGAGTGTGGGGAAACTTAATTTTTTTTTAACTTGCCCACTCCAAAATATCTTTAAAAATGCAATATCAAGCAAGCTTTTCCTTTCCCTCGGTTAAATTTTTAAAGTTTTATTCCCATAGAATATGGTATTCTTACACTCCTAAGTTTTATAATCCAGAAAAACACCATAATTTGTGCCAGGGAATACAGTGTACAGAAAACCAAGGCCAAGTAATGCGGATAGGTAAGCATTCCAGGGGATGCTAGATGGTGGAGAGATGACCTTCTCCATCCAGAGAAAGCCTCTCACTGCACTTGTCGCAAGGGACTTTCAGAGTTAGAGGGGAATGGTATTAAACAAGGCAAGCAGGAAAGACAAACGAACCCAAAAGCCAAAATCAATGGTCGTTTACAGTACACTAACACAATACTCTGACTATTTTTTCTAGATGTCATTCTCGTAACTGTTTTACTTATTTCACATTCTCATTAGATGTGAAACAGTAGAATCAAACGGACCCTGGAAAGTTGATCTGGAGATCTGAGTTCTAACTGTAGCACCAAGCTCTGCCATTACTATTAGGTATCCTCAGCCCGGTCATTTCTTATTTCTTTCATCACTGACCACTCAACGATTACTTATTACGTGTATAATATTTTCCAAATGCTAAGCTCAATGTCGGCTCTGAAAGCCTGCTATGTTCAAGATGGCCTTCAAAGAAGGCATACAGGCAGTTTCTTGCATAGTAATTTCAGTGATTTGTACTCTATGACCTTGCCACCATGACCACATCTGTTTGGATTGGGAATGGGCAGCTGACCCAAACACTACCATCTATTGGCCTTCCAGGAGTTTATAAGATAGCTGATAAGAAATGTCCAAAATGCTTCTCTGGATAATAAATCACTGAACCATTAAAAGAATCTCTCGGGGTGTTAAATGTCAAATATAAAAGAAGGCAATGGGGAGTAGAGTACAATATAAAGGAAAAGAGAGATACAGCCATATGTGTACACGCTGTGAGGTGACAGACATTATGCCTAAGTGTCAACTGAACACAGTGGAGGAACTGGAGCACTGATATCAGTTCTGGGAGCACCTGGGTGGCTCAGTTGGTTAAGCGTCTGCCTTTGGCTCAGGTCATGATCTCAGGGTCCTGGGATAAAGCCCTGTGTCCAGCTCTCTGCTCAGCAGGGCATGTCCCTCTCCCTTTGCCCCTCCTTCTTGCTCATGTGTTCTCTCTCTCTTTCAAACAAATAAAATCTTTTTTAAAAAATAAGCATCTTTTCCAAGAGAAAAAGATTCATCAATTTAATAAAGGTTTATTGCACATTTTTCCATGTGTAAAGACACAAATGAGAGCAAAACAAAATCCATGTCCTAATGGAGTCTACTGAAAGAGCCAGACATTAATCAAATAATCACACTAACTGGTCAAAGCTTGGATGATTAAACCACAGGGAGCTACAAGATGGTACTCAGGGCAGACTTCCTGGGGTGGTGACATTGGCAAGGAGATCTGAAAAAATAAATAGCAATTAAGTGGGCAAAAGTAATTTGAGAAGAACCATGATATCATGGAGACATTGGAAAAATACGGGGCAGAGGAGAGCAAGGTCAATCTAGAAAGTTAGATAGAGGCCAGATCATACCAGGCCTTGTAGGCCATTTTAATGATTTGAGTCTTAATCCCAAGAGCAGTGGGAAGCCATCAAAGGATTCCAATAGGAAGAGACCAGCTGAGATGTGTATTTAAACTGACAGCTGTGACTGTCATGTGGGAATTAATGGGAAGGGTTTAGAATGGAAAGCCCAGTCCAGAAGCTTCTGAAGGAATCCAGGGGAGAGGTGGTGACAGCTTGGACGAGGGGGCTGTATAGTATCCTAAGCATACGGGGCTTCAGGTAGGGGAAAATATTTAATTCCTTTCTGCATACAGACTGTATGGCAAAATCCTGGCACCCAACAAATACTCAGGAAATGGCTGTTGAATAAATGGAGATCAATTCTATAAAGTCAGTGGTCAGTAATGGTTTACCAGGTTTCCTCTTGCAATATGAATATTCCTATGAGAGAGGCCTAGTGGGAGAATTTCGGGTACTGTGTCACTTTCTCAGAGGAGGTATTTGAGAGTGAGGGCAACTTTTAGCCTCTTCAATGCGACCCCATTAGAGGTTCCTTCATCCGAGAGGCAGAGCAGAATAGGGGTTAAGATCAGAAGGTTCTGGAGTCAAATTGACCAAATTCATCTCACAGGTAACCAACTACTCATTGGGTTCAAGCACGATGCTATCTCAGCCCTGTCTCCATTTCTTCCTGTGTAAAGTAGGAATATTAATAGTATGAATGCTTAGCTCAGAGGATTATCATAAGGATTAGATATGTTAATAAACATGATTATTAACCTCACCTAGGTGGCGAGCTTCTCAGGGAAAAGCAGTCTATAGGGCCTGGGACCTATTACGAACTCAATAAACCCATGCTGTTGACTTCGCACCCTAATCCGTCACCCCCGAATTTGAGGATTTCCTTTCAGCATGTTTGTTTCGGGGCCATCCTTTCTCCCCAGGTCTCCTAACATCTTTTGTATCCTGAAAGGGAACATTCTTCTCACCCTGTAATTATCAGCCTTTCCATCAGCTTCCTCTTTTCCTGTTCCAAACAAAATTATTCAGTCTGCTTACCTCCCCCCCTCCCCCGCCCCCGACAAATCCTGCCTGAATTTCAAAGTTAATTGCTTCTACTTCCATTACACACCTGCCTTGCTTTATTTTGTCTATTAACTTTGTTTTCTTGTAAGTAGATTGTATCTATTCTGCTTGTCCCCTTTCCCTTATTAATGAACTTCCTAGCCCTGGCATCAGTTGAAGAGTTATCCTTCAACCCAGGTTTCTTAAACCAGTCTCCAAATTCTTTGCTGCTTAGGTGATTGCTTTTGGCACCCTCCTTGCTAATTCACCTTTGTTAAGCAACTCTTGTCTCTGAAAACATCCCTTTCTTACAAAGCGCAGGAGGGAATTATTCCTCCAAACAATTTTTTTAACTGCCCTTTCTTTTGAGTGGGATTTCTTTTCTCCTCCCTTTGAATGTCTCATAACATGCGTCTTCCAGCTAGAATTGCACATTGTCTATACCTCTGGCAGATAAATGAGAGAATAGCTACATCTCCCAGGCACTCTTCCAAACGGAATCAAGTAAAAGCCCACCCAGTTCTCTCCCTGTAGGTGCTTCTAAACATGGGCTGGTTTCCTTCAGGAGGATTAATTCCACCTTCTCCAATTTTTATGCCCCACTGGCATTCCTCACCTTCCATATCCTAATGCTGTATAGGTTGATTGTTCTTCTTCTTAATTCTACTCGTAACACTGATTCTATCTCCTTATTCTGGACCTAGTTTCATGGCTCATTGCGAACTATTCATCTCCCTACCTACCCCCCACAACCTCTTGGATTTCTTTATATAATTCTTAAACAAGCTCCTTGGGCTTTTGTTTGTTTGAAATGTGTTTTTATGTGCTTTTATTTTATCTTGTTTTGTTTTTAACTCCTACTTGTACTTCTCTAGGGGTGGTTACCATGGAAGGTTCCATTTCCAGGGCTCTGGGTTTTCTTTGGCTGCTTTTCTGCCTTCATTTCTGGGTGTTCAGTTTAGTTGATATCTTGACTCAGAATTGATACTGTTTAAATGTGTCTCCTTAATTACAACCAGTTCTGTGGAGAAAGTGGGTACTAGGTTGAGAGCTAAAGACTCTTAGGATGGAAAGAACACTAGGCACTCTCTGGCCCAATCTCCTCTCTACCATGGATGTCTTCCTGCCTGCATTTAGGTACTTCAAGTGACAACAAGCCCACTGCCCCACAAGGCAATACTTTCCACTTTTAGACACATGTTCTACAAAGCACTACCATATCATTAAATGAGGTCCACCTCACTGTAATTTTCACACACACATACCACTCCTGCCTTTGGGAGTTCTATGCAACACATTGGCTTGCCACTCCCCATTAAGTATTTCAGATGTTTCACAATAGGTATCCTAAATCCTTGGCTACTACTCTTTTCCAGGCCAATTATCCCAATTTCCTTCAACTACCAATCAAATTTCTTGGCCTCTACCACCCTTACACTCACCTATAGAGTTCTTAACATGCCAACATCCCTTCTGATCCCCTCTGACCTGGCACAAAGTGCAATGTTTCCCAAGGATCTGACCAGCTCAGAGTATGGTGCAAGGAGGACCATTTTGTTACATTAAGTAGCCTAAAACTCCATTAGCTTTCAGACATCCTTACTTTCTAGTCACTCAAATTGTTTTGTTCCTAATTTTTATATGAGTTATTCTCAAATCAGATGTCCTCTACCCCAGAATAGCACCACTAACGTTTGGAATCCAAATATAAGGCTTTGCACTCAACCTTATTAAACTGCATTTTGTGAATCTTGAGGCATCTTTTCAACTTCTCAAGTTATTTTAAATTCCCACTCTAGCATTTAACATTGTCATTCTGCCTCCACTTTGCTTCACCTGTAGGTTTGGTATGTACTTCTCCTATATCATAATACAAATCATTAGCAAAAATCTTGACAGAGTGAGGGCCAAGGACACAATCCAGGGAGCCACACTCAGAGTTGATATCAATGAAATAATCAGCACTCCTGACGTTCACCATGTCTAGGAGCTGTCACTCTCTGAAACACACAGCACTGCCCACATTTCTTTAAGTGGTATTCAAAGATAGCATCCACATCATGATTATGATTATAGCTAACATGTATTATGGGTCTGTTATGTTAGGTGTTTTTCTAAGAGGTTTGCATGCATTAGCTCATTTAGTCTTTGTAATAACTCTATGAAATAGGCCATGTTATTATTCCCACTTCACGCATAAAGAAACTAGGACACAGAGCAATTAAGATGCTTGGTCAGATAGTGGTGGCACAAGGGAGTTCAACTTAGTTCTTGAAGAGTCCAGAGCTTGTACTCCTAGTCCCATATTGAGATTCTGTCAAATGACATGCAGAAATAGAAAAATTTTTGACTCTCCTGATTAACCAAACTAGTGCTTTTCAAACTAAGAAATGCAGCTAGCTTAATGTTGATTCTAAGTGAAAGTGAGCTTTTAGCGATCACAACCTCTTTCTAGGTCCTCACAAACCACATCTTCAGTAATCCATAGCTCTCAGTCAGGAGGAGCCAAGTTCTCACCTGTATGACCTCACGATGTGCACTTACTCCTTCTCCATATGTTCCACATGACATTTGCTACCCTCACAGCTTATTGGCAATGATTCAGAGACCATATTTTTGCAAGTTCCTTGGCTACCCTCAGAAGTAATAAACCAATTTAAATACCCTCAGAAATTTAAATATTTCACCTAATACTCTTTTAATCAACCCATCTTTGTTGAGCCTCAATTCTCTTAATCTTGACACCTGTGATCCCCAGCTAACTAACATCCCCCGGTTTTAGAGAGAGAAAGAGAAAGAGAGAGAAACAGAAGTATTTCTAGCATCTTGTTTTCATCTGAAAAGCTTATAGCATCTTTTCCTCATGGTAAGCTTTTCTGTTTTCCTAGGGATTACAATGAAGAATGCCAGTGTGGAAGGGTATTTACTTTCCTGTTCAAAATGTGGTGCAAGGAAAGATTCTTTATCAAAGCATATAGCATGCAAAGACGTTTCATGGACAGAACATAGTTCTAACCAAATATCTCTTTGGACAATCCTTGCAGGAGAAAATGATGCTGTGTGTAGTTCAGCCACACTGACACAGTTTACACCAACTGGTGGACCAGAGAGGGAATGGCCAAGGCAGTCAAAATCAATGGACAGTGATACAGAGCCCAAGGGAATCAGGGAAGCTGAGGGTTCACAGTTACTGGCAGAGGAAACAACAGGAGCCAAAGAACGAACGAAATATGAGAAGATAAGGACCAAAGAAAAGAGGAGAAGAAATAGGGAGAAAGAGATCCCTATGGGCTAAGGTAATTAGCATGGGTCATGGGGATCTTTCAACGGTCAGCTAGCTTACCTTTCCAGCTTCAACTCCCAACACTTTCCTCCCATGACCTCAGTATACACTCATACTGAAATGTTACCCCTAGCTAAGCATCCTGGGCAGCATGTCATGACATCATGACCCTTTGCATTTGTTCATAATTAAAAAGTAAGCAAGTAGAATGTTTGGTGTTGTGCCTAGAACAGAGTAGTTGTGTGGTCTTCATTATCATTTTCTCTGTGATTCAGTGACACTTTACAGAAGGAAAATCTCACTTTTGTTTTAGATACAAACCTGCTTGAAGAGCCTTGCAGAAAATGGCTGGCCTGTGAAAGTCCAAGATTGACCTTGGGATGACCATGAGCAGTGGTATGAACACATGGACAAAACTGATTCAGATGGTCTGGCTAAAGCCTCTCAACACTTATTTCAAGCTTAATATATGCACCCCCATAATATTCCTCTATGAATCACTGTCTACAAACTTTTTTTTTTTTTTTATGAAACCACACACACACACATTTGATCCAGAATGTAGTGTTAATTATGGACTCAAGGAGCCCCTTCTGCTGCCATGGTTCCCCCATACATTTTCAAAGAAAATTTCCAACAAAAATTCATAAAAATGTATTTTTATCTTTTTAAAGCAAGCACTTTTGAAAAATAGCTAAATTGGCGGGAACCTAGCAATACAAGTTGTGCCTTGGGTTTGACCTCTTGAAGATCAGGCAAGGAGAGAATGCATAGCTCATGGTTTAAAGAAAAGTACTGAGAAGAGCGTTGTTCACATACTGCTACTAAAACAACAGAAGTCGTTTTTGTCTCTAGAGGTTTCAGGACAAGTTGCATCCAAAAGAAATAAAGAGAGGGAATGTTTTTCCTGGCCACTTGTCTTGTGGCTGGCTCTCAGCATCCTGGCCTGGTGGGGGGAGCATCACGTGACAATCTTTTTGAGGTGGAGAACATGTGAACAGCCCCCTCTCAGATTGTGCTTGTAATCTATAAATTCCAGCCAAGCCAGATTCAGTCTCTCTCCCCAAAACTGTTGCCAGGCATTGACACCAAAAGAATTGTACTGCATAGACTTTTTAAAGAAATCAATTACAAACCTCTTTTATTAGCCAAACGAGTCCAACAACCAGAAATATTTTGTGTGAAACATTCATAAAGCCTGACAGTTGTTTTGCATGACATTTACAGGCCAAGCTTCTTTATGCACCAAGGTAGAATATGATGAATGAAACACAAGTTTTCACAATACACCACATTTTTTCTCATGCTTACTCTGTGAAGGATTGTGAATGCTAAAGACTAGTGATGGAGGACCAGAAGCCAAAACAGAATTCAAGGCCATTCTCACTGACAACATTGTAGAGTTACTGAGGGAACAGCAAGACGATTTTTTTTTTCAGCATCTAGGAGAAAATATTTAGAAGTACATTGTGCTTCGGGAAAGTTTTGTGAGCTTCAAAATCAATGCAAGTAGGCAGAGGGAAAGAAATGCATTTGAGATCCCTAAAGGGTAAAGCTGAGTTTTCATGTCCGCTAATCAAAAACAGAAAGTTAGAAACACAGAATCTGTGAAGAATTGGGTCGTATGCATGAATATCCAACATGCCTCAATTTATCAAGTTTCTGCCAGTTACTGGTGCCTGGGACATGTGATCAAGCCAATAAAAATGACCAGCTGTAACAGACAGGTTCCCCTGTGGGGAAATTCCAGGTCATGTACAATGCTGGACCAAAATCAGTAGAAAAGTCCTGATTTTCTGCAGGAAACCCCTCCATGTCTAAACAGAAGGAAAAACAGGGTCAACGGGCTGAGTGATCCACCCTGCTTGGGCACAGAGGACCCATGCCTTCTCAGCCCTCTCCAGACACTATAAGGAGCTTGTATACACAAAAATGCAATACTGAACTTGCCTGGAGCTCCTCCTTAAGAAAAGCTAGCATCTCAAACAGAATGTGTCTAAAGTTAACTTTATCACCTTTCCTGACAATCTTGTTGCTCTTATGTTCTCTGACTCTGTAGAGACTGACTTAGTTCATCCAAGCTGGAAACCTCTTTCCTCCTGAAGAAATTGTACCCAGTTCTCACCAAGTCCTATTAACTCTATTTCTCAAATGCCTCTTGAACTATCCATACTTTTCCTTTCCATTCTCACTCTCTGGTTTAAATAGAGATACCTCCCAGTTCTGATCACTGACATAGTCTTCAGCGGCTATCTCTGTCTTTTGTCTTAACCCTTTACCACTCCCACCCTCAATTCACATTTTCTGTCAGGGTTAGCATGAGTCTGAGAAAATATGACTATTCAAAAAGAATTCCTTATAGCTTTTATTTTTTTTTTTTAAGATTTTATTTACTCATTTAACAGAAAGAAGGATTGAGAGCACAAGCAAGGAGAGCAGCAAGCAGGAGCAGGCTTTCCACGAAGCAGGGATCCTGATGTGGGACACGATCCCAGGACCCTAGGATCATGGGAGAGGATCAAGGCAGATGTTCAACCACTGAGCCAGCCAGGTGCTGCCCCTTTCTGCTTTTAGACACTGGGCTGGGACCTCCAGAAGCCAAACTTAGAAATTCACCCTCTAAGTTGCTAAATTAAAATTCCAATCAAAAATAACAAGCCCACCAGGTCTCTTGTGCAAAAGCTAAGCCATTGATTGGAAAAGTGAGGCATCTTAAAAATAAATAAATTAATTAAATTATTATTTTTTTTAAAAAGGAAAAGTGAGGCATCTTTACTATTGGAATAGGACTGGCTATCTGCAAAAGTTCAGAAGATTTACAGAACCCCCAACCTCATTTAAATCTTATTTGTTCATTTCCTGCGATACCATCTCCTCATTACTGCTGACTGTAGGGCCAGCCCTGGACCTCAAAGTCATCCGAGGGTAAAGTTTAACATCTGAATAAGGAAGAAAGCTATTCCCAGACAGAGATTTCTATTTTTTGAGAATCATGATCTGAATCATGTCATATATTCTGAATATATTAAAACAAAGAGGAGAGAGCATCATTCTGGACTGGGTGGCAACCACGATTGAAGCAGGTGTAATCACCGCAGTGGCAGCACTCAGTGTGCTTTGCCGAGGCAGCTGGCTAGAGAGTTCAAGCCGGTTGCTACACTAGCCAACTGAAACTAAAACCAAACACAGAATCACACTAGGTGATACCAAAAAGCCAAAAAAAAAATCATTATTTTATGTAGAGGATACTTAAGACTTTGGGAACAGTGAACGAGATTGGAATGTCAACCTCCTTCTTCACCGGTCCCTCAAGTGGGTCTAAAAGGCCATCTTTTCCTTTACCATAAGGGAAATATTGGGGAAAGAAGCAATCTAGTGTTTCAAATGTGCTTAACAACTAGGTTTAGTAGGCTGGGACTGTTGGTTATAGGTGATTCAATTGAAATGGAGAAGAGAGGAAGTAGGAAGAAAAGTGGATATAATCATAATAGGTGGAGTGCCTAATTTGGAAATCAGATCTGAGAAAATGATCTGACTAGCAGATTTGTCCTATTTAATCTCAGGGATGTAGGTATTAAGCTGATGGCCTTATGTGATAGGAAGAACCTCCAGCTGTGACCAACAGAGGCTGACCCCAGCCTCCACTAGAGGGTCATGACATCTCCTCAGACCCTGGACTCAACTCAGTTCTCAGGGCCAGAGCACCCAGAGACCAAAAGAAAGGCTGGGTTGTCCTGAGGACCCATGCTCCATGACTACCACACAGCCATACTGTGAATCTTGTTCCTGCACATTACCCAGGTGAAAAGCAACTGTGAAAACTGTGATTTCTTTTGGTCTCTGAGGGAACACTCAGATCTGGAGTCTCAGAATGAAACTTGTCACGGTTCACTTGCCAGACTTTTTTTGGCCAGGTAGGGATGCTTTGACTTCCTTTGTTTTTGCAGTGGGTATAATGAAACTCAAACACATCCTGTGGACATGTCCCCAATTTGTCAGTGAACAGTTGTCATGGATATTCTCAGTAACCGCCAGAATCCTCACACTGGCCTTTTGCCCTTGAAGTAACAGCTTGGTGGGATTCATTGGTTCAACTCTTTCCCACCCAGAGAGTAATGCAGCAAGGCCACTTCCTGGGAGAACCTGAAGAGTCTGGTACAGTTAAAAATTCTCCAAGTGGCAGATATTTGCTTTTGAGGTTGTCCCTGGATTATCCACTGTGGCCTGGCTCAGACGTGATACAGGCAGACACTAAGTGAAAGAGCACTAGGGAATGGAAGTCTTTCTCGGAGGCAAATTAGAAATGATATTATAGGCTATGGAATAATCTTAAGTGGACATTGTATTCTTTACTTTGTGTAAGAAAACAGGTCCAAGGTCATGAACTCCTTTGATTCTTTGGAAGTGGCTATTGATCTTGTCCCATAGCCAAGAACTTGGAAAAAGGAGTGTTTGGGGTTGGTGATAAGAAACTCTAAGAAAGAAGTATGTGAATGGACTTCACAGAATGGATTGAGTCTTGAAAATATGTTATGGCAAGTCTCTTCTGAGCCCACTCCCTGCAGAAGGTGTCTATGAGAGAATAGCCAGATGTTAATGTTCTGACTTCTTTAGTCCTTATAGTAGGTGTACTGGGACTTGGACACACCCTGCAGTCATGTCCCTAGTTTCTCAGTGTGACAAGATCCATTTGATCGATATCAACCATCTTCCTTCTCCAGAAAGCCTGGTGCTTTCTCAATAGAGCCACCAGGAAGAAGGCCACAGTGGCCTGTAGCATATATATATATATATATATATATCCCATCCCCACAGCTGACTAGGCTACTTCTACAGTCAAGTACCCAATTTGACATTAGTAAAGTGATTGAGATCCCATGCCATAGTTCAAGGAAACCAGCTAGAAACCAACTAGGGGCAGGTCCTCCTGAGCCCCTGAATTGCAATGATCTATTCTTACTGAAATGGGGATGAGTTTTTCATGTTATGTTATGAGAAGACTTTTTTCCTCCTCTTTACTCTTTGTCTTTAGTCCCATTCTACTGGATATAGAGAATGTTATCGGTGGCTAAATTTCAGTGTTATTCTATATGCTGAAAAATATCATCTCATTAAGCAACCAGAAGCAGAATAAAATATGCTCTTTGCCTCAGTGAGCATCTGATGACATAGGGAGATAGAATTAAACCAGAAAAAAAAGAGGAAAGGACAAAATTGATGAGGATTAAGAAAGGACTCTCAGGAAATAATTGCTTCTGGGAAGAAAGCCGGCTGAGCATCCAAGAATTCCAGAGGGGGATGCCAACCAAGAAAAGAATCTGAGCTCCGTAGAGGGATGTTTATGTGCGCAGAATGAAGCTGGGGGGCATGTCACGGTGGGGAAGTTGCAAGAAGAAGGTGTATGTGGGAAGACTTGAGGAGGATACATCAGAGATTGTGTATAGAACTAAACCTAGGGTTGGTGATTTTCCATCTGAAGACAGACTCAATTCTAAGACCTGGAATGTCTCTTCCGTTTTGTAGGAAGTATGCTCGCAAAATCGTGTCATCTGAAACGCTGCTGAAATGTACTTTAAAAATCCATTCTTTTCTGCATTTTAATACCACATAATCAATTTTGAATTCTCTAGATTCCTAAGGAAAATTTCTTGTCACTCCAGATGCTAATACTTTTGTAAGAGGAGGCTTTATTAAAAGTTGATAAAAAATGCAAGAGAACAAACAATATTCTGCTTTCCATTGCATTTCCTTTCACCCAAAGTCTTTAAAGCACTTTGAAAATATTAATTATATTTCTGAATAGCTATAAAATAATATGACTCTCCCATCATCTATTTTTGTGACCAATGAGAATAAAATGCAGAGCAACATAACTATCAACTTAAGTAAATGAGAATCCTGGATCCAAGGCTAAGAACCACAACATCACTGTACAAACCAGAACATGCAAAGGAAAGGAAACTAAAGATATAGGTCTGGCAGACTGAAAGAGTCACATTCTTTTCTCCTTCTCAAAACACAGAAGATTCACTTAACATTTAATATTGTCTTCATCTGCGATACAGGCATAATAATACTGAATGAGTGGGACGTGTATATATCCTCAGCTAGAGAGATGGCAGAAAAGGAAACTTTCCTCTTTTCCCAAATTATTTGTCTTTTGATGATAAGCTTTTACCAACAAGACACATTTTGTCAAGATATACTTTTCCCAAATAAAAAGGGAATGAGCTGCATTCACCTGAATGAGAAATACGAATTGTCCCTTTTGCTATTACTCCTCTCTATAATGTTGTCAACTCACACCCTGTAATTTCCAGGAGTATTGATAGGGAAGTTAGAGCCCTAACTCCTAGATGGAATGGATTCCTTTGCATCCAGAGTCCCTCTGCATTTTAATCCAGCTCTTTTTAAAGAGCATTCTTGAATTCCTAGAATAGTGTTTCACAGTTGGTAGCAGGTGGCAGGGTAAGTGAACTTCATGCCATGGCAATATTTCCTCCCAGCAATTACAGTGTTAAGTTATGAGCAAACAAGCCCTTCTTAAAATGAAGAGCTCTGCAAAGTGACCACTTAATTAGGGGCATTCAAATCCCTTGATGCCTTGGTTAATTCACTGGCCCCCTTTTTTTGACCTAAAATAAGCCATCTAATCTGAAACATGAGATTTTTTTTCCGGGCCAATGAAGCCACAATTTGTCACTCAGGTCATTTAGTGCCACATATTGCCATCAGTCTCCCTAATGTAGTGCAAAGTCATGGTTACGACATTTAGGTTTTCTGGGTAGCCAATTTTAATGAGGAATAAATAATTTCTCCTGTTCAGCTAATACCTGCTGGTGTAGAAAGGTAATCCAAATGTCACTGCTCCATCTCCTTATTGCGGAAAAAGAGTAACGAGCAACATCTGCTTTGAATATGTTCCTGGGGGAAAAGTCTTGAGGTCTCTCTTCTTTTTTTTTTTTATTTATTTATGATAGTCACACAGAGAGAGAGAGAGAGAGAGAGAGAGAGGCAGAGACATAGGCAGAGGGAGAAGCAGGCTCCATGCACCGGGAGCCCGATGTGGGATTCGATCCCGGGTCTCCAGGATCGCGCCCTGGGCCAAAGGCAGGCGCCAAACCGCTGCGCCACCCAGGGATCCCCTTGAGGTCTCTCTTCTAATCACAGAATGATCTGTGAGAGCTGGGAGAGAATCCAGGGGCCTGTTGGACTCCAATGGTCAGAGTGTCACTAGAACAACGACAAAACAAAAATCAAGAAGCTCTGGAGAAAAAAAGGCTGTACCATCATTGCTGTACAACACGTGTGCACATTTCTGCTCAAAAAAGTAGACGAGCACTCAGTAGGAAACAGCACACAACAAATGTGTTTGTTGCTGATCTTTAATAAACAGTGGTAATAAGATGGGCTTTTAGGGATAGTTTTGGTTCCTTCCAGCTTTCGCTTTGTCTACAAAACTGGTGAGAATTCAGGCAGGATGGTCATAAACGGATAAATTTACAACCTAGCCTCTGTAAAGTACCCACCTCAAAGGCCACATCTTACCACATCTTGCCTTAGTGCTATGCTCATCACCTGTGCTGCCAGGGGGCTTCAGGTCAGAGGCTACACAGAGTTTCTTACAGCCAGTGGGGATCAGCTTTTTCCCATTTATCAGAAGGCTAATGGCTTGTCTTTATTTCTTGGCTTTTTACTTTGCTGAGATGTCTGGCTCTTTATTTTTATTTTTTTATTTTTTACTCCTTTTTGGAGCATATGCTCAGACTTCCCTAGGTTCAGAAACATAGAAATAAACTCAGAAGATGAAGAAACATAATGTGACACTCTTTGAGTCTTTGACATCCGCTTTTTCTGTTGTGCTTTTAATTTGGTCTTTCCTCCATATGAATTTGCAATGGACCAATGTTTAAAGTAAACAAATGAAAATAGGGCGTCTTTCAAATCCTGTCACCTACTGTAATATACAGCTGTCTTTAAGAATAATATATATTACATATGTGAGGAATACAAAGCCAAGACTTTTATGCTTGTATAAAAATGGAGAAACTTAATCAGTTGTTTAAGCTGATTGGGAATTATCAAAAAAAAAAAAAAAAAAAGAAAGAAAAGAAAAGAAAAAGAAAAAAGCTTTGTTCTCTTTACTTTAGGTTTCAGTATTCATTGAGGACCTGTATTACTGAGGGTTATCTAAGTTAGGTTGCAATACAAATGTAAAGAAAAAAATTCTAAATTTCACTGGCTTAGAACAATAAGTTTACTTATTTGTTTTGGGTTTTTAAAAAACATTTTTAAGATCACTCTTGTGGTTCAGATGGCTGCCCTGGGTAGCTCTCCATGATACTAAACTCTCTTACTCCTATACTATAAGGAAGTCCCTACAACACTTGCATCAAAAGGCTAATGTAGGGAAAGATCTCCAGTCACTGGTTCCATGCTGAATCTTTCCTTGTGAAGTAATGGCTAATTTTGGTCACCTTTCTTATTAAGGTCATCAATTAAGTCTCTCATTAAAACTAATTTCAAAAGTGATTTTGGGAAGGATGGCAGAGAAGATAACTAATTATCTCATACTATTCTCTGATTATTTGTGAATTTATCAGGTGATCTTTTACTTGTATCTATATATTTTTTTCCAGATTCTCCTGGGCTTTTTTGTTTGTTTTATGACAGGCCATTTCCTCTTCTGGATATGGATGCATAAGGCTCCACCTTTGTTTAGAATAGACTTCCCAACTTACTTTTCTCTAAAGAAGAATGAACTTCTCCATGTTCCCCAACTTGTCTGTGACTTTGCTCATCCTAGATTGTAATTCTCTTGTTATTCCTGAATAAAGCCATCTTTTGCTGGTAAAATAGGTGGCAGGGTTTTGTTTTTGTTTTTGATTGGTTTTGTTTTTTTGTGGGGTTTTTTTGTGTGTGTTTTGTTTTTGTTTTATTAATCATTTTTAAATAACCTTAAGTTTTACTTTTAAGGTTAACACCTGATACAAGTGAAGACACTAAAAGAAAACTATAGACCAATATCTTTTATGAAAATCACAGAAATATGAAATAAAATACTAGCAAGGCAAACCTGACAACAGTAAAAAAAATTATACATCACAACCAAATTGGATTTATATCAGGAATGCAAGATTGGTTTAACACCCCAAAAGCAAGTAATATAATATACTGTATTATGAGAATGAAAAACCAAAAACAATTCTCTCTATAGATGAAGAAAAGGCATTTGACAAAATCTATACCCTTTTGTGATGAAAACACTCAACAAAATACTCAATCTGATAAAGGGCATGTACAAAAAATCCAGAGCTGACACCATACTTAACAGTGAAATATTGTATGCTTTTTCCTAAGATTATGAACAATACACAGGATATCTACTTTCACCATTTTTATTCAACTTTGTACTAGTGGTTCTAGCAGGGCAATTTCGGAAGGACAAAAAAAAAAAAAAATCTAAGTACCCAGATTGAAAAGAAAGAAGTATAACTATCTCTATTTGGCAGACGACATGATCTTGTACATAGAAAATCCCAAAGAATACACTAAAAACTAGTACAACCAACCAAAGAGGTTGGGAAGTTTTCAGAATACAAGATCAGTAAACAAAAATCAATTCTATTTCCATACACTAGCAATGAAACAATCTGAAAATGAAACTAAAAAACAATTCCACTTATAATACCAAGTAGAATAAAATAATAAATTTAGCAACAGAAGCTCAAAACATATACTCTGCATTACAAAATATTGTTGAAATTTTAAAAGATCTAAATAAATGGAAAACACCCCTTGTTCATGGATCAGAAACCTTAATAGTGTTAATGTGGCAGTATTCCCCAAGTTGTAGATTCAGTGCAGTCCTGTCAGGATGCTGGCTGGCTGGCTGGCTTGATTGACTTTTAGAAATTGACAAGCTGATTCTGAAATTTGTATGCATTTGTAATGAATGCAGAATAGCCAAAACAATTTTGACACAGAAGAATATTGTGGGAGGGCTCACACTTCTTTAAAGATTTTATTTATTCATGAGAGAAGGGGGAGGGCAGAGACAGAGGCAGAGGGAGAAGCAGGCTCCATGCAGGGAACCTGACATGGGACTCGATCCTAGGTCTCCAGGATCAGGCCCTGGGCCAAAGGTGGCGCTAAACCAATGGGGCTCACACTTCTTAATGTTAAAACTCACTGTGCAAAGCGACAATAATCAAGAAAGTATGGTGCTGGCATAAGGACAAACATAGATCAATGGAATAGAATTGAGAATCCAGAAATATATCTGTGTGCCTATGGCCAACTGTATGGTGCCAAGAATAGGTTAAAAAAAAAAAAAACAAAAAAAAGGAAAAGAACAAATCTGAACTATATGGCATAAAATAAGTCAGGTAAAACCCTAACGGTAAGATTATTTCATAGTTGTGACCAGCTCTGGGTTCAGTTTCATCTATTTTGAATTCCAACAAGACATTCTAAGATGGCAAGCATCCCATTGTGATTAGTTGGGACACTATTTCTGTGTGGCACTCATGCCTTCTCACCAGGAAGAAATACCAGTTATTTTTGGTTTTGCAGAGGCAAAGAATAATACTTTCCAACTGGCTTTCTGGGTTGTTAAGAAACCAATTCTTCTCACTTCAGCATCAGTATAGGCAACTCCTTGAAGAAGAAAGGGGTGGGAGGGTATAGCTTAAGTCTTCCTGAGGCTAAAAGAAAGAACCAAACTCATTATTTCCCTGGTAAAGTTAACGAAGTCTTAATCAACAATCAGAAAACATTTTTCCCAGGCAGCCCAGGTGGTTCAGGGGTTTAGCGCTGCCTTCGGCCCAGGGCCTGATCCTGGAGACCCGGAATTGAGTCCCACGTCAGGCTCCCTGCATGGAGCCTGCTTCATGTCTCTGCCTGTGTCTCTGCCTCTCTCTGTGTCTCTCATGAATAAATAAATAAAATCTTTAAAAAAGAAAAAAAAAAAAAAGAAAATGTTTTCCCTTTCAGAATTGTGGCTTTGGCTTCCTGTAGCCTCAGGAAAGCTTTGTCTTTCTAGAAACAGAGGGCAGAGCAGCCACTTCACCAGTCTTAGCCCCTGAGCTGAGGCTCAGCATGAGAAGTCACTTGTTTTAATCAAAGAAAAAGCTATCTTTTTTCTATGATTAACCATAGTTATTTAGCACTGTAGTTAAACCCAATGTTTTTCTGAACACACAATATTCAGGAAAAAGGAGAAAAAGAATTAAATAACGCAGAGGCTGAAAGTGATTTTCACCTGAATCCCTCAATATTCATACCACTTTCCCAGGGAGTGTTTAATTCTAAATGTTACTTAGTTATTTTCCAAGGTAAAAAAAATGATAGCAGCCTGTCTGAGGATAAACAGAACAAACTTCATTAACATACCACACCCACACCCCCCAAACTTCTGCCCACCTTCCTCTGGGCAAGTGTGTCTTTGCCCAGAAGCCAAGAGAAGGACATAGGTGCCTAAACATCACTCTTATAAGCATTCTTTACATTCCTTACATTTTAAATATATCAGGTTCAGGGGGAAGACCAAAGAAAGGTCTGCCCTTTTATTAAATAGGGTGAGTGATAATGGACAATGTTAAAAAGGATTTCCATGTCATTTTTTATCTCAATTCTCCATGGAGAGGTCAATTCTAGTCTGATGATCAGGGCACGGACTCTCTGCGGGGGGGGGGGGGGGGGGGGAGGGGGGCGGGCAGAAGTCATAGCAGAGAAAGGAGAAAAGTGAATCCAGAGCTTTCACATTTAAAAAAATGCTCTCAAAGCAATAGGCAAGCTTTGCAGAAAAGGCTTTGCAGAAAAGGCTAGAGGTTTTGAAGGCTCTGCCAGGTAGTGTTTTAGAAAACTCAAGGAGACTATGTGAAACACCTGTAAATAAGACACTATCAAGTCACTAACAATCTCAGGCTTCCTTAAAACATAAAATAATCTATATGGAAAGAATTTGAAAGGATCACAAGGAGTAAAAACAGCATCCAAGAGAGTGGTCTCAGACCCTACTCTTCCAGTCTTTAAGAAGTAGAAAATGATAGACATCTTTTGGCCCCATGAAAGCTGCCCTTCATTCCAAGATCAAATGTGGGAGACAGTATTGTGGCAGGCTTATTCATAAGCTCCCCAGTACCACAGTCTGGTGCTTCTAACTCTCAGAAATACCAGTCACACTGGGCCATCAACCAGGGTAAGTGGGCTCCCCTTCCACCAAAACCTGGAAACCAAATGTGTACTTTGTGATGTGTTTGCACACTGCTGACCCAGGCCCAGGCCTTTGATGACCAAGTAAGGAGAGTAGACCAAGAAGTAGATCCCTGTTGGATCAGAGGAGAAGAGTCCTACATTTCCTAAAGCCAAGATTAGGGGAGTAAAGAAGAGTGTTTGAGTTTACTTAATCCAAGATTCAGCAGGACAGCTAGTAAAACATGGTAGTCAAGAGTATGACTCTTGTTCCAGATAGATCCTTCTCCGTTTGAATCTCTGCTGGGTACTCCATAAAATCTGGGCCCAGAGCTCCCATACTCAGCTTCTCTGTACCATAGTCCCTCATGTACAGATGGAAATAATAGAAAATACCCCTCAAAGGTCCTTTTTTGAGGACTAAACAGGATAGTGTACATAAGAGCACAGCACAGGGCATTACTCTGATAGATTCTCAGTAATTGTTATTGCCCTAATGTTCCTATTACATGATAAGGGGGACATTATTCAAAACAATTCTCCCAATCTTTCCTGTTTGAAGCCTCACCTCCTGTAGCACATTCTGATTTTGAATAGTTTTAACATAAAAAGTATATAAAGTCTTCTCTGGGAGATGGGAGTCCTTCTCACTGGACAGAGGTCTCTTTCTTGTGATTGTTTCAACCATCTACTCAAGGCTTATGTTCTGAAATCCCAGTTCAGATTTGAAGGAAAGAGTAAAAGGTATCTTTCCCTTCCTTTTCAGACTCATGAAGATGAATTACAGATCTCTTCTCAGAGGGAAAAAAGGCAAATTATGTTACTTAAAGGATAAAGACCCAGCTTGTCAAATTGGAAAAGGTAGATGTTCTTTTGGAGGAGTGGAGAGAATTGGGGAGGGAGAAATGAGATAAAGGAAGAGCAGGCCTACCAGTCTGGAGAGAAAGCATGGGAGTATGAATCTGCACCAGTGTTGGTCCATCGAGGCAACACCTTCTAGAACACTGATGTTCAAATGATCTTCATTCCCCAGACTTGACTCTCCACTTGACCCCTGGATCCTGGCAATTCCTACCTTTGGAGCAAAATACTGCTGAGGGCTGAGGACTCTCAGCAACCCTGGCCTCAGTAAATTAAACTGCCACATACTGCCCTTGGGTCCTAACTCCTGACACCGGGCTCAATATAGCTCCAAGATTAGAGTCCTACAAAGTCCTGCTGATTTGAGATTGAACCTTTAGGAGAACACATTTGGGTACTGTTTTTCTCACATAGAGAAACTGTGTTACTCTGATGGGAGAAATGATGGAAATCGGGATGGACAAAAATTTTAAGAAGTGCCTACAATGTCTCAGGTACTTGGAATATTTAATCTGCGTAAAACATTACAGTTGGAGCTGTTTTCTACATTTTCCAGACAAGGAGCAGGCTCACTGAAAGTCAAAGCCAGGCTTCAAATGCTGGATTCCAGATCCTTTCTGGTACTTTCCACCACACTGATTTGCCACCACCACCACCCCCACCCCATGGAATTACTGCAAGCTGGGTTTTCTTGCTCTGTTTCTAGCACTTTTATGACCTTTTTCTCACTTATAAAGTTTGGAGATTGGAAAAGGTTCACCTCAAAGTTACTTTCCAGCTCTGCCGTTTATTAAAAGGAAGGGCCTTCCTACAATGTGGAGGCCTGAGGATAACAGGATTCTGTCAACGTTTGGAAACACCCTGCCCCCTCAGTCGGGGCGGGAGACAAAGCTGGGATCCATGGGGGAGCTGGTCGTGGGCTGAGAAAGCAGGCAAGTGTGAATTCTAATCCCGGTGCTGACACTGACTTCCTCCTAATCCTCACGGTCACTTTGTTTCTGAGTTTCTATCTATTCAACAAGGTTAATAGGACTCATCAATCTCCCAGGAGGGTGTTCACGTCTGCTCAGCATTTGCAAGGAGCTAAAGCCTCATTTCTGAGGGCCTGTCATGGTTGTAACGTGGGGATACCCTAAGAGACAAAAGTCATGAATACTCGGAGGCAAGTTGTTGAAAATGGCATTAAAAAGATAACATGTTTGAACCTGCTCAATTATTGCAAATATAAAAGTCATTTTGAAAAGCGGTAGTTCATTATTTGTTCAGCTATTAGGAGCAAAGTTACATAGCTCAAGTCCAACCTAAGAGGTTCTAGAATACCAGACATTTTGGAGTTCAACAGCCCCCTCCCCAAAGCAATGTAATATTTCTTTCTTTATATAATTTTTACCAACAGAATAATAGCCTGAACTGGAACACAGGATAATCTTTTGCATCTTCATTTAAGCGGTTAATGTTGTACCCTGACGAAATGTTGCGGAAGATTAGAACCATCCAGAACTTGCAAATGTGTCAGAGTTTGAATGGGTGGAAATAGCCAAGCTCAACAGGAAATTTCGTTTCTATACTTGTCTGTGAGGTTAAACAACTTGCCGGGTGAGCTTCATGTTGTCATGCCTTTTTGTAGGTGAACATATATATCTATAGTCATTCATGTGTTGCTATGGAACGTGCTCCCAGAGCCTACAGCTGTTAGCACCAGGAAGTTTCTCCTAATGGGCTGTGGCGGTTTTGCCTGCCATGGAGGATGGGGGAGAGAAGAGCATGGGCCAGCCAGCTGTGCACCTGCGTTCCTAGTTCCTAGGGAAAGCAAAATGTCCAGATACTCTCTGTACCTCCTTACAATCCCGAGATGGATCAAGTCTGCATTCCCCCTTAAGAATGGTGAGATGCGGGATCCCTGGTGGTTCAGCAGTTTGGCACCTGCCTTTGGCCCAGGGTGCGATCCTGGGGTCCCCAGATCGAGTCCTGCGTGGGGCTCTTGGCATGGAGCCTGCCCACCCCCTGCCGTCTATCGTGAATAAATAAAATCTTAAAAAAAAAATAGTGAGATGCCCTTTGCTTTCATTTTATGCAGATCTCCCACATATTTTTTTTAAGCCTGCACTGAAGGCCCCAACTGCCTTTCTCAGGCTGTGATAAATCAAGAACTTCTTTTTCCCACTCCGGACTCCATTCTGCCATCACGGTAGCTATACAAACCACAGCTCTAAGCAAACAAAAGAATTTTTCATTTTCTCTTTCATTCAATAAGGCTCCACTTTCTGTCACCCTACAACCTTTTGACCTGTGTCCTAATGGCACTGGTCACTCAAGGGCAGAAGTTCAGCCGTAGGTTAAGTCTGTGTGTGTTTATGTTGAGGAGAGGCCCTGTTTGCACTCACTTCCTGTTGTCTGTGCCTGCACAATGTAATTGCTCTCCCAGAGCCCTGGGATCCCACCTGCTGAGTGAGCTCCTTCCCCTGAAAGTTAGGTTAAAAAAGAAATAAAAAAAAAAAAGGTTAAGGTTTCCCTTCTTCCTTCCCATCACCAAGTCCTCTTGTCTTTGCTGTAGCTGAGCTGACATCAGCCCAGTCCTACCTGAAGAAGGTGGGAGAAATAGGTACTATGACACAGATTATTCTCTTTGGTTTCAACAGTTCCCCAGTTTGCATTTCCTAACATCTATTGGTCCATGAACCCTGAAAGTTGCATTGCAAAATACTTTGGATTGCTATTTTTCAGTGTTTCAAACTAATGGGAAACCACATATTAAATAACTGAAGCTGGGCAACCCAGGTGGCTCAGCGGTTTAGCGCCTCCTTCAGCCCAGGGTATGATCCTAGAGACCCAGGATCGAGTCCCACATCAGGTTCCCTGTATGGAGCCTGCTTCTCCCTCTGCCTGTGTCTCTGCCTCTCTCTTTCTGTCTCTCATGAATAAATAAATAAAATCTAATAAATAAATAAATAAATAAATAACCAAAGTACCACCGAAACAGACGAAATAGGGAAGGTTCTATTTTATTTTATTATTTTCTTAATAATAAATTTATTTTTTATTGGTGTTCAATTTGCCAACATACAGAATAACACCCAGTGCTCATCCCGTCAAGTGCCCCCCTCAGTGCCCATCACCCAGTCACCCCTACCCCCCGCTCACCTCCCCTTCCACCACCCCTAGTTCGTTTCCCAGAGTTAGGAGTCTTCCATGTTCTGTCTCCCTTTCTGATATTTCCCACTTATTTTTTCTCCTTTCCCCTTTATTCCCTTTCACTATTATTTATATTCCCCAAATGAATGAGACCATATAATGTTTGTCCAGAAGGTTCTATTTTAAATAAGAAAGTCACACAATTTCCCTCATAGGATTTTCCTATATGCCCACTCTTTCCCTCCCCTGCTATTGCACTACTCCCACATCCTACAAGATTGCTTCCGGCAGATCAACACTGTAACTGCCACCGGTATTTGTGTTAAACAGCTTACTGGTTATAAGAAGTGGTGCTGTGTGTGAACATTCATTTGCTCACACATTTGTGTAATCTACCCAATATATCCATTCGACCATCCATTTCTTCCTCTTCTGGGCAGTCCCAAACTCCAGAAAGTGAACAAATGTGAACTACCATGAATAATAGTGCAGTATGGCTCATATAAGGGGGAACAAAGGGTAGGTGAACACTAGACTGGAAAAAGGATGTAGTGTTCATCCACCGTTCATCCTGAAGAAATGTGGGATCCACGCTGTGGCTTATATCCTGTATTTCCCTTAGAACTTCTCTGTATAACCCATACCACATGGGCGGTCATTGTGTACACAGTATGGCAGTGCCTTCCAGGGACTCCATTCCCCCACATCCAAGTGGCCCCTGAAAGATACCACAGAAAGGATATTTAATTTGGTACTTCTCCAAAAACACTGATTTACAATCTCTGCTGATTCTCTTTCCCTTCCATGTCTATATGACAGACTCAAAGACCAACAATGCACATGTAATTAACTACTTGACCTCTGCTCAGCTATGTGGACAGATGATATGCAATGCTTCCTTCCTTCTTTTCCGTTTTTGCCAGGATTCCAAGTTATGTGTGTCCTTCTATTGCTCAATCTCTTGTTTCGTCTTCCCCCATATGGTGTGACAGATCACTACAACAGACCATTATGGATGGGCTCCCGTGTGGAAGGCTGCCCTACTGAGGCAGATTAATGATCCTTCTGGAGTAGTGCCACATTCTGTTTTCCAGAATGTGGAGGCCAAATCCGGATGCTACCGAGGAGGATATAAAAAACCCATAGACACTTAATTGTGCAATGTTATACTTCCCAATGCCAGCTGGTGATCAAATTATGAGATGAAACAAGAGGATTTATAATCCTTGAAATTTCATCTGAGCCTGTGTTGTCACAGAGGCAGTCCTTACCATATGGCCCATCCTTTTTGCAAGGTTCCAAGAAAACCACCAGGGCATTGGGTGCCAAGGGTTAATTTCATTTTGTCTGTTTACTTCCTATTATAGCAAGAGATAAGATGCAATGAAATACTCCCATTCCATTTATTACTTTTTCTTTGAATCTATGTCCTCTTCAAATATTAAGTGGTTCTCTCCCTAAAATATGTAACTCTTCTCAAAATGGTTTCACATTTCTTACTGTAAATCTTTCTTCATACAGCTGTTCCTTGTTTTTTTCTGAACTGTCATATTTTCCTTACATAGGATTTTGGTCATTATCCTCATTCTTTGTTTACTATAAGCAATTCCAGAACTTTCATGGTGACTGAGTATTTTTCCCATCTCTCTAATTCAGGGATCTTTGCCAAAATATAAGTATACGGGATCATTGTTCACTACTTACAGTTTTGTCCCAATATCAGCAAGCAAATAAACTCATGTACCTTTCCCCCATATCTGAGTACCGAACTTAGGAGACAAAATATCTTATTCAAGATGTAAATGGTAAACCTAAGGTATTTAGGAGATGCTATCTAAAAATTGGTGAGTTAAATTTTAGATAAAAAAGTAATCACGGATCTTCAAAAGGTGACATAGCAAAGGAAAATAATTGCCAGCCTGGAGAAGACCAAGATCCCTTCAGTTGGACTTCATGGATTAAGTGTTGCCCAAAGGTAGAGCTGTGCAGAGTTGCAGATACTTTTAGTAAACAAAGAGTTTTGAAGGAGCAGGAAAACAGCCATTTAATACCAAAGGCATAGATAATAACCTGAATAAACCACAAAACTAAAAATGCAAAAGGAAAGTGAGAAGACTATTGTTAATGAAATTGAAATATTTGTTGATTTAATGGAAATCATATAAGGAACTCATGAGTTCATCATAAACGGAATTACATTCAGGCCAGAAAGGACATAAAGAGAGAAAAATAGTTTATACCCTTGGAAATCCAACTAGAGACTCCAGACAGTATAGACAAATAAAAGTGTAATTAAGGAGTTATTCCCCACTGACCATACTCTTATATCTGGTGTCAGAGAAGAGGAGGATGGAGAGAAGTTACCATTAAAAGCAGACTAAAGCCATACTGATGAATTTAAATCCTGGCTCTGCCATTTACTAGCTGAGCAATGTGGACAACTTACTGGCCTTCTCCATGGCTCAGTTTCCTTATCTGTAAAATGGTGATAATAGTAGTATCTACCCCAAAAATTGATTATGAGAACTAAATATGTGTGTATTCTGAAAGTGTTCCTGACACACAGGAAGTACCATGCAAGAATTTGCTGTTGAGTCAGTGTTACTATTGGACAGAACTAAGAAGCAAGAAAACACTATAACTATTTTTACCTTTGTAAAATCCACTGGCTTAGGGATAGCAATAAAACTTTGGACAACTTTAACTGCATTTGTGGGATGGAAAAGGAGAGAAGAGCCAAAAGGAGAAGGGAAGCATGGGGATATATTAAAAATAATTTCTGTATGGTTTAAATTTTTTCCAGAGCTCCATCCAACCAGACCCTTTATCCCCACATTTTTTAACACCTCAACTCCCTGTAATGGGGACTAAATATTCAAGTCACTGCACACATTCAAGGATGTGCTTCGGCCACCCTCCTGGAAACCACCTAAGGTATTTGCTATCTGTAATAAAACTTTTTTTAAAAAACCAGATTAGGTCCCAGCCCTCAAACCTCTACTTAAGTTTTCCCCTAATCTAGAAGGAGCTAAGATTTTGAAAAGTAGAAATGGATAGAAAATGTTGTCGCTGTGATAAGGAGAGCCTAAGCAAAGGAACAACAACAACAAAAAGGAAACGAGAGTAAATCCAGAGAACATGTGAACTAGCACACAAGTACCCATGTAGTGTGAAGGAGCAAGGGAGATGGGACTGGACAGACATGGTGAATGCCAAGGTGAGAGTCACTTAACCTGGGAGGCAATACCAGAGGATGTGGGGATGTGGGGATCTGTGGAAAATACTTGATGGTGTTCATAGTGTAGAAGCAAAAGGTTTAGGAGTTAGAAGACCTGTTCACTAACTAGATAGCCTTGCTCATGCCCCTTAGCTTCTCTAGCCCTCAGTCTCCTTATTGTTTCAATTTTTAAAATATGTATGGAACTTCTGCAATGTGCCAAACACCATGTGAGGCCTCTAAAGGATTCACAATGGAACAACAGCATCTATGCAATTAAAAGCTGGACTGAAAGACCTATTCTACACATCCCAACTCTAATATATCTGATATGACAATCAGGCTCCAGCCAACTAGATTCCCAACCCAGTTAATGAAGGACAGCCAAAATATTCACCAAATGTTGTTGCATACAGTCTGTAGACTATTGAACTCTGAAGAGTTTTGTTAAGATCTACTACCACTGGCCTGGCAATCATTTTACTTTTTCCAGGTGAACAGGTGAAGAAAACTTGATAAAGAGTGATTGATTCTCTATACTGCCTGAGAAATTAATTACATATGAGAATGGAAAAAAAAATTGGAAGTGCAATATATAATAATCATCAGAAGGTACGTACGTTATCTTGTCTAATTTTAATCAACTTTTGAATGATAGAAATAGAGATTTAACTGGTTGGTTGATTAATCCTTTTTCAGTTTGTGTGCTTCCAAGTGATCTGTAATTTTTTCAAATGTCTTTCTCCTTTCAAGAATCCCTGGCAAGTTGACATACATATGGTGAACATATGGCCTTCTCCTAATTGATTTAATTCAAAAGAGGACCCAGGGGAAAGCTCTGAGCACTATCTGTTTGAGAGCTTTGGGGAATGTTTATTTCAGAGTGAAGGGTATAAGTGCTATACCATCAGAGCAGTGCACTTGAAATAGTACCCACACATGGTCGGAAGTATCAATGATATAAATCATTAGGATAATTTTAACTCAAAGTCTCTGAATTGGCAGAACAATGTAAAAATATATTTTTAAAGAAAACTGGGAGCAATTGTGATGTTTATTTCAAGAAATTAAAAACACAGCTCGTACTAAATCTCCCCACTTGTAAAACTGTCACTCTCCAGGTGAAACTGCGTTGCCTAATTAACCTGCGCCATCCATTTAGAGATCAATTTGCCTCCATTCCAGCATGAGCCTATGTTTGCCTAATGCATCCTCCACCTGATAGAGATAATTGTGTAGCTAAACTACTGCGGAAGGGATGGCGCAATCGACTGCATTCCTTCCCTACAGACTGCTATAAATAAAGCCATGTGTCTCTCGTCTGTTTGCTAAATGGCTCCTAGATGATAGTAATCCAGCTGCAACAAAACCAAAACCAAATTGAGTTCACTCTCTTTATTGTCCTCCCTGGGTTGGTTCTAACAATAAAGTCAAAATACCTGTCATTAGCTGATGATGACCTGATTGATTTGGAGCTTGTTTGAATCCTTAACATGGGGTCACAGGACCAAATTTTTAAAATGTGACATCTGGCCATGGCCCTATCAATCTTTGTGTCAGCAATGCCAATGCTCTATGCCAAAGTTTATTTTGCCGTGTGACAAAAATAAGGGGCATACTAGATACTCTTGAGGCAGGCACAGGACATTTACATATTTATATACATTTAATAAAGTGTGTGTGTGTGTGTGTACAAATGCACATATTTTATATATTATATACGTCTTCCTTTGTCTCTCTAGCCCTCAGTCTGACACAATTCTAATAAATGTTGAATGAATGAATGAGTAGGCACTTATGTGGTTTACATAAATAGCCATCCAGTGAGTAATTTTATAGTGGCAGTAGCACTAGTAATACTATTACTACTAAAAATAATGTAGCTACCATTAGTTGAACTTTTACAAAGTCCAGACACTAATGAAAATGGGCTTTGAACTAAATACTCCATCTTTTTAATCCTGACAACGATGCTATGAGAGGGAACTTGTTATTACCCAGATTATAGATTAGGGAATTGGATCTGAGGAGGTTAAATAATGTGCCTAAGGACAAATAGGTAGTAATACAGAATCCAAATTATCTGCTTGTAACCACCAAGCTATTTCAACTCAGGGAGTACATTGTCATTTCATGAGATTTTGTTGGAAGGCTTAACACTATTTTTGTTGGAGCAGTATGATTTCACTTATAGCTTCCTCCTCTACTCGGAGTTAATTTGATCATATTAAATTGCTCTAGCAAATTGTTAATGATCCCATATACATAGACTATAAAATAGAAGAGGTGGGGATGGTGGCCTCTGATTCTGGAAAATGGATTGCAGTCAAGAACAGAGACAAGAGTAATGAAAATACCATGTCCATTTCCAAATGCCTGAGCAATCCTCAGAAAAATTATTGTACCTAATTAGCAACCTTAGGGGCCTCTTCAAATCTTTTGCAATGGAGTATCATTGCTTCAGTTCTATAGAATATTTAGGAATTTTCCACTAGGAATTTATCCTAGGGAAGAAGCTTTTAAGACCTGTTTTGTAGAGTACTTCCCAAGGCATGCTAATGTATTTTAATGTTTGGATGAGGGTGTAGCATTGTGCCATTGAAAAGAGCACATCAGCCAATGATTGTGAATCAAAAATGTCTTTCCCAAATCTCACATGGCCAGAGCACCAAGAGAAAAAGAACGGATATATTTCTCTGTGTATCATGACAGTATACCTTGTTCTTCCCAGTGAAAGCCGAAAGGAAGATTAGTACAAATATTCTTTTAGAGCTACATATTAGCTCATGTATTTTTTTTCACACAGTAGGGTTACCAACACCTCTGATGTTGGTAATCAACTGGAACTTGAACCTTCACAGTTACTACAACTAACTGTCCAAATAATTTGAACACAAATTGCACACTTAAAATTTCTACAGTCACAGCTAAAATGACTCTCACTTAATAATTGGAATACCACAGGCTCACAATAGAGGCTTCCTTGGGACATCTTAGGCAACATCTGTACTTGTGAATAGAAGTAGAATCAGGGACCATGGCTTTTTAAAGTCTTTTTTACCAAATTCCCTCAAAGCCATTCCGATTTTCTCTCATAATGTTTCTTTAGTACCTAAGGCTAGGTAATCATCCATTGCAGAGTTTTCTGGACAGCATGGTTTTTAATATCCTTCACAGGCCACATCAACATATTCAGGCACATCAGACTATGTGTCCCAGTTTGAGATTTGAAAGCATGGCCACAGGACATGTACGGAACGAGTGAGCTGCATCAGTGGAATACTGTGTGATGGTATTGCACGGTGTTCTTGAGGAAGCAGGATGAGATTGATCAGACTACGAGGGAATTCACACCATAGAAGCTAATATAAATACTTCCTTTGCTAAGGAAACACAATTCAAGTAAATATTTGCATGGCGAACAATTTACATTCTTCCTTTCCCATAAATGTCTACCTTTCATCAAAGATCCACTTGTCACCTGCACAAATTGCAGGTGTTGAAGCCAGGTCGGTGACCCTGGAGACCATCTTTGCCACTTCGGAATGACCTATGCATCCAAAAATGTGCCCTACGTCTACAAGCAGTTGAACTTCTGAAATTTTCTCTAAGGAACACAAAGCATATGCCATGCAGCTGGCTCACATATCACCCGTGGTGTCAGGCAACTGCTCTCTGAAGTGCTCTGGTTTTGTGATCATGAGACACCTGTCATGCTGGTCACGCTGTGGGAAAAGCATGGAGCTGGGATGCCAACCACCGGGTTCTGGGCCTGACTTGGCCATCAGGAATGTGTGGGTGTGGGTTAGTTCCATCATCTCTAGGCCACCACTTCCTCACTTGACGCGTGATTACACGAGCTTTAAGACACCTGTGATTATACGATTTTATAACCCAACAAGGCAATGCTAACTTATTTCACTCTCTTCTAAGAGCTTCTTTGGAGCTGATGGTTATTAGATGCCTTAGAGGATAGCACTTTGTAGAAAATTATTTTGTATAGGTTTGCTTTAAAAAAGAAATCGAGCCTATATTCACCCTCCAACAAATCTGTGAGATATTATGGACATCATAAAGTATAATGGACCTTTTTGCAAAAATAAGCCCTCCATTAGCCAGAGCACAACGGTTTTACATTTAAGCATACTCAATTTTGCAAACTTGGTTCAGCAGATTCTTAATAGATATAAGCTAGGAAAAAAAGACCAGAGGAATTTATTTTATAGTAACAAAGAACTGGAGAAAAGTAGAAAATGACTATTTTGTCTGCTTGGAGCACTTTGTTGGAGTGAGTGCGATTCATTACCCAACTAGGACAACTGGCAAGAAGCAGAGGCACACAGGAGCTGCAAAGGAAATTTTCTGCAGCCTCTCAGAACATCCTGGGTCAAGATAATTTACCACCTCAGCCAAAAATGATCCCTCCAGGGTCAAGCTGCCCCTGCCCAAGCAGCAGCTCCGGTTTAAAAGCTACCACCCAAACAAAAGAGTCACATTCACCTCCTGAGGAACTGAACATAGATCTACCACAACACCCCTAAATCAACTTAAGAATTAATATTTTCATGATAATTTATGCTTATAGCAATTTCACCTTCCCAATTCAAACGTCACCAAATGAAGAGTCAGAAGACATTTCATGCAGAGCAGGTGCTTTGTTTGGCATTATCATTATAATTTTCTCAGCACAGGAAATATTAAAGGCACACAACAAACTCAAAATCCAATTTTATCCAAAATCACAGAGCTTGACATGCTGGAAGCTTTTAAAATGTTTTCCAAGTTAAGTAACAATGGGAAGCTATACAACCTGCACCTGTAAATCCAAAGCATAAAATGGAAACAGGCAGCCATTCATCTGCCCTCCGTTCAGGACTGTAAAACTGTCCTGGGACATGCTGAAGAGGTGGCCAGTGGTGTTTGAGAGGACAATGTGAGTTAGTCCCTAACATGAGGAAAATGTAGGTGGCAGAGCTGAGGGATAGCCAGTTTTAACCCCTCAAAAGCAGTTGCTATTTTGTGGATAGAAATTTTTAAATATTCCAGAGCTGTAGTGATAGTGGGTTTCTTTAGGCCCCACAGTTCCTCATATAATTCAACAGACCCCTTCCTGGTTACCAGGTCTCCCCATGCAGGATGAACTCTGTAGGCAACCCTTCCCTAATGCAGAAGCTTTCCGCGAGCCATTCCCTGGTTTCCTCCTTGCTGATCACGAACCCCAAAGTCTCTACAGCCTGCTCTCTCCTCTAAGGTGTCTACACATCCAGGCTTGCTTGGGAACATCTTGGTAGAGTCTGTTGTCTTTCAATAAGTATTAATACCACTGCCTTTCACTCTCAAGAGTGCTCCATCTTGGAGGAAAAATTATATAGTTGCCCTCTTGATATCTTGCCTTTTTCCCTCCCTCCTTCTATTATATCGGTAATACCTATTTCTGTATCAAAATACCATGTCAATATGACTATGTACCAAATTACTCTCCTAGCTCTTTTCTCCCTTCCAAACTCCAGACAGTTCCATTTCTGTTCTACGTATGTCTATATGAGAGTCTTTCTAGAACTTAGACTCAACAAATAATAAAGTTGTCCCTCTTTTTCAGACCAGTTTTTCTCTGGTATCATTATTTCTGTTAAAGAAAGCTAATGAAACCCAATATTGTAAAGTCAACTTGCCAATAGGATCATATGTCACTCCCCATAAATTCATTTGGATGAACATGTTCCAAACCCATTTACTTCCCACCCTCAATAGAAGCACCTTCAGCCCTAATCTCCTCTCTCTTGATATTACAAAATACTTACAGCTGCTCAAAAATTAGTAGTGATTCCAAAGGACCACTAAATTAATTAAAACTCCTTTAGACTGGCTTTCAAGATCTTAAATACTATAGCTTCGACCCAATTTGATGATCTTTTTCAGCTCCAATACCCTGGGACTTTATGATTCTACATACGCCTCCTTCTCAATAGTAATCAACCTCATATTCTAGTCTTCAGGTGAATTTGCCTACAAGACAGGGAATATTCCATTTCTGAGAATAATCTGTAATTCCTTACCTCTGTGACCTCATCTGTACTATTTCTTGAGACTGGAATGGCTGGCCTCCTACCTGTTTCTACTGTTTTAGCCTGTCTATTCTTTAAGGACCTATTCAAATTCACTTCTTCAGAAAGCCTTTCTTTCTTTCTCTTCCCAATAAGTAGTGTTGTTCCCTCCTCTCAATCTTCCACTACCACCATCAGAACTCTATATTATAATGGACACTGGAGTCTCCTCCTCCTTTCAGTCATAGCCACCACCAAATGCACTTACCAGGTTGCTTCCAGGCTGACTTTTCCAAACATGAGTCTCATCACAGCATTTCCTACCTACAAAGCTTTCAATGATATTATTTTGCATAGGATTCAACTCAAACTCCTCAATATTACAAACAATAATCTGGATATACCATCCAACTCTCCAAACTTAAGTTTGGCATTTCTGTTTCATACTTTACCCTTCAGCAACACTGAGCCTCATAACTATTTCCAAACAAGCTGTTGGGTTGTTACTGTCTCCTCCCCAAGTCCTTTTCTTTCCTATGTACCTGGATAGCTCTATCTACATTCAGCTCTGATGATGATTCCCCTGTGATACTGTATTTGGCCATGTAATTTTCTTTGCCTTCTCCTCTCCAGACAAAATTAAGTACTTTCTTCTCTTGGTATTAATGAATAGTGCCTGTATTATTTTGGTTATCACAAGGTACTTCATTTGCTTAGATATTGTTTTTTTCTACTAGACTGTGAATGCGCCTATGGGTGGAACCTACATAGTGGTTGAGAACATAGACACTAGAAACAGAATGTGGGGTCAAATTTTACCTCCTGCTACTCACTAGCTGATTTTATATATCAGCTATTACTACACACAATGCTGCATAACAAGCAACCACAAATTGTCAGTAGCATGCTTCAATATTTTTTTGTTTATGGTCTGAGTTTACTAGTAGTTCTGTTGGTTTAGGTCAGCTTGGCTGATCCTAGCTGGGATTGCTCATGCATCTGTGATCAGTGGTGGGTTGGCTACAGCTGGTAACTCTGAGATGACCTCAGCTGAGATAAGAAAAAGGTAACAGAAATAACTTATCTTTCAGCAGGCTTCTTTGGACATGTCCTCATGGTAGAAGCAGAGTTTCAAAAGAATTAAGAGGTATGCATGGCCTCTTGAGACCTGGACTGGGAATAAGCACAACACCATTTTTGTTCCAACTTATTGACCAAAACCAATAGAGCCCAAATTCTAAGAGTGGGAAAATAGACTCCAAATATAACAGGAGTTGCTGCAAAGTCATATTGTAAAGGGCATAGATACAGGGAAGCCACTAACTGGCTCACTTTTTCAATCTACCACATCCTGGGCAACTACAGTTTTTTTTGTTTTTTTAAGATTTTTTTTTTAATTTTTATTTATTACACACACACACACACACACACAGAGAGAGAGATCGAGAGAGAGAGAGAGAGAGAGAGAGAGAGAGGCAGAGGGAAAAGCAGGCTCCATGCAGGGAACCCGATGTGGGACTCAATCCCGGGTCCCCAGGATCATGCCCTGGGCTGAAGGCAGCAGTTGCTAAGCCACCAGGGCTGCCCAGCAACTACAGTTTTAATAATTAACACATTAAAAAAAGCATTTATAATATGCTATATCCTATTTCACATGCCGGGGATATAATAGTAAACAATACCAACAAAAATTCTTTCCTTAAAGAGCTTAAATTGCAGGGGCAGGTAATAAGTAAAAAAGAAAGTCAACTATATCACTTGTTAATAGTGATAAGGGTCAAGGAGTGAATTCATACAGAAAAGGGAAGGAGGAGATGGGAGTTGAAGTATAAAGGAAATTTTAGAGAGGGTGACTAGTGCAGGGAATCAGAAAGGGACATGAAAGGATGAGAATACAAACCATGGGGATGAGTTCCATGGGGAAGCACTTAGAGGGTTCTGCAGGAGAAATGATACAGGAGGCTATTGCCACAATACTTTGCTCTCCCACCACAGACCTCACATTCATCAGATCCAAAATGTGCCTGCAAATGTAGAGCAACTCCATCTTTTCCATTCCTCCCTTTGCCCATTTTCTTCCTCTCTTTTCTGTCCTCTTCATGGGGTGACATGCAACTTTGTGCCTGTTTCTGACACATACTCTCAATTGCTACCCCAGGGTCAGTGCCTTAATGGCCACTTGGTTTCTCAAAGGAACCAGCACCTTTGAAACATTTTTGAAAAGTATCTCTGAAATATAAGATATCAGAATGACTCAATTTCTCTGTATTATTTAAAGCAATGTTAGACATCCTACAAGCAATGGGATGTAATAGAAAGAAAATTTAAAGTTCAGCATGTTACTTGAGTTCAAATGGCATACTTACTACTTACCTTAGGAGAATGGCCAAACTGGCCTCTAGCTCCTTACCATCATCTTCAAGATGGGAACATAAATACTGATTGTGGCAAGGATTACATAAGACAGTGTGTGGCATCCCAGAACAGTGTCCAGCATACATGCTAGTCCCAAATCACAAAGGGTGACTTGGGGATGGAGAAGATTTTAGGTGTGAGCAAAGCTATAAAAAGACAGAATTTAAGTCAATTAATGCTAAGATGGAGTCAATTCTGTTGTAGATCACCGAGTCAGAGTTAAGCTGGACTGATGGGAAGCTTCAGACGGGAGCTCATCACAGTGCTTTTTGGATTTTGGACATTTTTCAACTCTGAAAAATCTGATCTCCCCACCCGTCTCCCAAATAATCCATAGTTTGTCCCTACCCTGGGGGGCTGGCAGACTGTAGCCCAACATTTGCGGAGTTGAGGTTATTACCGTCAGGTTTCCATGTGGTTAAGACTTTGAGATCATCCTCTACTTCACTGCTAGAGCCCCTACTTTCTCCCCATGGTCCTTCAGGTGTCAGTCTTCTCCTTTTTGGTGCCATCATTTCCCCTATCCTCAAATCCTCTAATTCTTTACCAGAAAATAAACATTTTACCAAAAACTAAAAAGTTCAATTCACAAAAACTCCAAACAACACTGTGAAATCATGTTAGTGGATAATAAGAATGTTGTATATATATTATGGGGGATTTAACCATGGGCCCTGAAATATAAACAACGTATTCTTTGGATAAGAGTAGAATGCAAGTTAAATAGGACAGAAACTGGGGATCCCTTGGTGGCTCAGCAGTTTAGCACTTGCCTTTGGCCCAGGTCACGATCCTGGAGTTCCGGGATGGAGTTCTGCGTCAGGCTCCCGACATGGAGCCTGCTTCTTCTCCCTCTGCCTGTGTCTCTGTGCCTCTCTCTCTATGTCTATCCTGAATAAATAAATAAATAAATCTTTAAAATAGGACAGAAACTTTGAATCTAATAGAGTTGAAAATGTCACATTACTGAGGCATTTTCCAGGGCACTGGCATCAATTTTATAATAGAAGAATATATACATTCCTTGAAATAGTATTCACCCTATCCCTAGAACTGTATACATCAGGCATTTTTCCATTTTGGGATTAATCTATAAAACTCATCCTTGGTTATTTTTTTTATTACCTCTGAGCCTAGAGCTACGCAAATTCATCCATTCACTATTTAAGATTCAACAAATCTATTGAGCAATGGCTCAATGAGTATATGCCAATAGTATACTAGACTCAAGCAAATCAATTGTAAACAAAACAGATAAGGTCCTTTATTTCTTAGAGCTTATATTTATGAGTATATATATCACAGAGTAGGAAAAGATAGGGGAGAAGTTTTCTTATAAAATAAGCAAGTTAACATACATATGACAACATAAGATACAATAATTTCTATGAAAACATAAAATAGTGTAGAGAGAGAGCATGATTTAGTGGGGAAAGGGTTGATATTAATAGTTAACATTTATTGAGTGCTTAGTCGGTGATAGGCACTATATGTGTGGATCCATACTTATCTGGCACTTACAATACCCTATGAATAAGTATTATTGATCTTATTCCTATTTAACAAACTAGGGGTCTGAGTGTAACACAACAAAGTTAGTTAAAGTCTGCTTTGCTGGTAGGTGGCAGGACTGGAAGTTGCTCCCAAGATGTCTGTTTCCAGAGCCTTGTTATCTCCCTGCCTATTGAACATAAATTTAACCCAATATGATTGCCATGGAAAAACTGAAGTCAAATGGAAATATCTTAATAACCATGAGGAAGACATTTCTAAATCTACCACTTTCTAACAACAAAAAAGTTAATCAGCAATGTTAAGTTCACACATTTTTTTCTCTAATCATTTTAGAGTAGCAACATAATTTAGAGTAGTTTTTATGAGTGATATACACATAATGGGATAAGTAAATCTAAATTATTTTAAAAATAAAGTATTAGTACACATCAGTGTAATAATTACTAATAGTCTATTGACCTAATGATAACAGGAAAACAATGTACCACTCTGAACGACAACGAACTTCACTTATTACATGTTGCATTAGTATCTGTTTTCATTTAGCTTTCATTTTCCTGTTTTGAAAAGGGTCATTTTCGTTATGAATAAAAAACTTTGAGATTTTGAACTATTGCTTACCTATCCTCTCAAAATGCTTTTATAGGCTTGAACATGGACACACAAGATTTGGATAAATACTTGCTTCAAACATTGCATGAAACCGTCTAATTTGTATCTGTACTTTGAGCTCCTCTGATGACTACGGACACACCACTTGGGAGCAGATTCAGGGGTATGGTACTTTATTGCCAACAATTCAATGACTAGTACATAAATTTCATTAGAATGAGTATTTAAAATTATTACAATTATACATGTGGATTATCCCACTTTATGAGCTATCCTTACACAACTGTTTCATTCTTAGATATTCTTACACAAAATTATCACAATTTGATCCCTGAGCCAAACTCTAAGAAATCTTACATATTTATATGACAGCTTTACTAGTTGATTTGTTTTTTAAAAAAGTGTGATGGCATGAAAATGGATGAGGATTCAGGTATCTATACTTTGGACTTCCACCAGAGTGAATGTGTATATCAAGTTTAAGCCTCTAGTGAACATTCTTATGTACATCGGCGAGAACATGCATTAGAAGGAGACTAAGATTTTTTGAAACCTAAGGTTTGAGAACACTAAGTCAAAAAAATTATTCTGGGTTGTCAACAAGTCCAGATTCTGATACATGTTGATAGCGACCTGCCTGTCCCATAAATATAGTAAATGGATGTGTGACTTCAGACCCACAGGCACGCACTGATAGTCCAGCCTGACGTGGATATAGGCAACCCTTTATGTCTGTTCTGACTTTGGCTTTTGCAGCTGCTGTTTTCTCAGTGTTGTCTCCGGGGCAGTTTCCTGTTGCCATAGCTGATGGCCTGCCCACGCCTGCCTGGGCCTTTCAAGTGTCAACACTCCCAGGCCGGCTGCAGTGGTCAAATGCTTGTTAATGAGATATAGCAGCTGGGTAGGGGTAAACCACTGAGTCGGATAAAGGAATTGCGCTGGTGCAGGAAGCGATGCCTTTTGAATCTTTTCAGCAGGGTGAAAGCTTTCAAATCAAAGAGGGTATGTTGTATTCATTAATAAACCCAAGTTCCCATGCAGTCACATTCAAGCTGGCAGTTTAACTTTGCTTCAGACAGGTGAATTTCCCCCCCGATTTTACCCTGAAAGACAATGAACGAGAAAACAAGACTTTAGCTTGGAACAAAGCTCTACTTCCTCATCTGTGGGGCTGACCAGACTGCTAAACCAAGCAGGGGTTGCTGCATTCTTTTTCAATTTATCCTTTTGTCCGTGTATTTGTGTATGCGTGTGTGTGTGTGTGTGTGTGTGTGCTTGCGCACACACACACGCACGCGTGCATGTTTCAAAGCTCATAGCAACCGCTCCTGCTCCCTTCTCCAGAGTCTTTTGGCCAGAGCACTTCTTTTCTTCCCTGGTCTTTCAAAACCTGACTTTCAGAAACAGAATTAACAACTTAACAATCACATGTGAGGAAAGGAAATACAGAGATGTGGACGGGGGCCGGTATTGTCTCTGTCTTGGAGGGAACAGAGCTGCGCACCTGCAACCCCCTGCCCCATCCCGACCTGGAGAGGAGGCCACTTCTCCAGGGAGTGTGTGGAAGCTGGCAGCATCACCAGCCGGCTCCAACAGCTGGGAGAAGCCAGAAGGGAGGAGCGGGGGAGGATATAGAAAAGTCTCTAACTGGCAGGAAGTCCTGAAGATAGTGTTGAGGGAAGTATTATTATGTTTAAGTGCTAGAAAGTTGCACTCAGAGAATGAAAATAGCCACAGTAAATAGCATCAGAGATGGATTATCTATTTTGGGGTCATTTGAGAGAATTCAGAATGAATGACAATTTTAGAAGCAGGGTTATGTAATGTGGACCAACTGAGAGAGATATTCTTGCCTCTCACTGTCTGCATTTTTTCAACGATCTTATTTACCTAATAATTCACCAGGGCTAACTAAGCACTACAAAGCAAAGGCAGTACCTATGTTTTATCCTAAAGACATTTTTAACTGCAAAGAAGACTATCCAGGAAAACAGATGGGAGAGATGCATTCTTCAAAGTACTTCAGTTTCTAGAATATTCACAAATTGACTTATTTTAGATTTCTAGTCTTTTGAGAAGACCTTTAAGCCATAGGAAAAGAGAAATGAAAATCCCATTTGTTAGATCTTTATAAGAATGTGTCAAGCATCAAGCTAGGTAGACACTTTAAAAAAAATTGTGTATAGAAAAATGCACATACAAAGGGGAAGCGTAGTAAAATTCTGTGAAAACTCAACAATTCATATTTACTTAAAAGACACTCTTCAGTGGCTGTTTTTTTTTTATTTTTTAAATTTATTTATGATAGAGAGAGAGAGAGAGAGAGAGAGAGAGCAGAGACATAGGCAGAGGGAGAAGCAGGCTCCATGCACTGGGAGCCCGACGTGGGATTCGATCCCGGGTCTCCAGGATTACGCCCTGGGCCAATGGCAGGTGCTAAACCGCTGTGCCACCCAGGGATCCCAGTGGCTGTTTTTTTAAGACCTCATCTCCTCTGCTTGTACCCCAAGTTTTGAACACCTCCAAGGGGCTGCTGAGTCTTGTCCTTCTGGCAACAATAACAACAATAACTATTTTTTTTCCACAAAATCACTCTATTTTTTTCCCTTCAATAGCACTGGATCTGTCACCTCCAGGATCTGACTCATTTGGAGCCACTGCCTCTACCCTGGCACCCAAGCTATCTTCTTAATAGCATCCAGTTCAACCCCCTAAGATGGTAAACCATGTATCCACCGGTAGTCTATAGCACTCCCTCCAGGCGAGGGGTGGAACAGAGACACACAAGTCCTGTAAACAGCTCAGACTTGCACTCTTGCCTATATTCCTTGGCTTTTGACTTCATGGATGTTAGTAGTTCCTTAAAGAAGCAAAACACTAAACAGCACAAAATCACTACAGTTACTATGTAAAACAAAGCAGAAACTGCATTCCCCAGAGCACACGTGCACTTAATGTAAGTTTGGCATTTGATACACTACTGCATTTTGTTCTGTGCCTTTCTGCCTCCCCCAATCAGCTCCAATTTACACCATATTCCCTCATTTCTTTTACTTTCTACTTCTTCTTTTTTTTCCCCTTTGGCTAAGAAGGTTTTGACTTAAAACTGAAAATATTCTAAGTGACAAGTAAGTAGCCCCTTCTCAAATAAAACCTGCAATAACGTGCCTGGATTACATTCAGGAATGCTGGAGGGGATCCCAAAAACCAGCACTTGAATAGTCAATTTGACAGAATCCTAGGACACCATTGAAAGGGCTCCTGTTACCTAACTGACTTAGAGCTAATCAGTGTAATCCTCATGACAATACCTTGTCTGACTCCAGGAACCTGCTGCCATACCCCCTGGGAAGGGGTGGGGGGAGTTGGAGGGAGCCACTGGGGGTGTCCCAAGCCTCTGTCTCTGCCACACAGTAAGAGGACATGAGCTTCTTTTCCCCCTGGCTCTGCTTTTCAACTTGAGGACAAAGACGTTTCATAGAGTGAGATAACTTAGATATATTAAGGTGAGTAACCTCAACATGGGGACACGAAGAGAGAAAACCACAGAAAGCCATCAATAGCTCATGTCCAAATCCCAGGAAACAGAGTAGCAGTGAGAATAAGTTTCTTGGCAGAAAAACCAGATCAGTCCAGAAAGAAGTTTTGGGAAAATGTTTGAACCAGTCTCGACAGCATGAAAATGTTTCTAAATAAGCTCTATGACTAGTTTTCTCCTGGACAATGTAAAGACCAAATGAGGGGAGGCTGGAGGGATGGATAAGCCTTATAAGAGTAACAAACTTTTACTCTGGCTATTTAGCCCATTTCTGAGAATTTGTCTCAAGACTCTTTGAAGAAGAATGCAAGAATAGACACTCAATAGCACTGGATCTGTCACCTCCAGGATCTGGGTTGAATTGGTAGGTAAGCATAATATCGGTCCTAGTATGGACAGCAGTGCATTTTGTTCAATGTCCCTCCCACTCAAAAAAAAGTTCCTAATATCTGTTATTGACACTTCTTAAAAAGAACACATCTGTTGTGAGATTCTTGTTTGAAACTGTTTAATCAGAATAAAAGACACATACATTTACACTGAGACCTTACTTTGTTTCTGCCCATGAGAAGGAGGGTGGATATAGAATACCACTATCATTTATATTTATATCCTGCCAGCACAACTTAACACAAACAAAGGATACCAAAGGGAAGGAGAGGAAAAGAAGTTGAGAATTAGAAAGTATATTCTATGACTTCAAACATAATTTTGAGATTAATAATCTTCAATGGCTTGAATAGCAAGATGGTCCTGTTGACTATCAGCATAGGCTATGGTTAGATTACTATTTCTTATCTCTTGTTCAAAGCTCTACTTCAAAGGACTACTATCAATTGTTCAAGTAGACAGCAAAAACTCGCAATGCCTTAGAGCACTCAAGAGTGAGGCGACTATGAAAGAATTCTTTCTTGGGTTGGAGGTAAGCTTGTTGCATGTTTAAGAGAAAAATGGCTGGTAATCTAGTCATGGTGCCAAAGTACTGATGAGTGAATAGGCACAGAAGTCGTCCCTGGAAAACTAAAGAACTTAATTAGAAGTTACAATAATAGAGTGTTTGGATGAAACAATTTAATTCAGTGCTGGAAAAAGTTAGACATTGTATCCCAGCAAACCATTCAATTTACTCCAGTAATTGTCTTAATGATTCATTCATTCAACAAATATTTATTGAGCAACTTTTAGCTGCCACACTCTGTTAAGGTGCTGGCAAAATTGCACAGAACAAAATAGGTGAGAATCTTGCCATCATAGAGCTTTTGTCCTAGAAATTACTAGCATTTTGCTACACAATCACTACAGCCATGTGGAGACTGCAAAGATGGGCCTTAATCATCTTGGCCATTTTTCTCTAAAAACTGACATTTAATACATAATGCTGAAGCCTTCTGATTAATCCAATCCATGGAGAAAAGATCCCTTTTATGAGACATAATACTATTAATCACAGTTTAATTTGACAGTGCGGTGGGGCGGGGGAGAAGATGGAATTTTAAAATGTGGACTTCAGAAAATATTACAGAGAAGGGAGTCATTTTGAGTAAAGGGGGTTGGCCTTCCTGGAGGCACTCTATTTTTTTTCCACAAAATCACTCTATTTTTTTCCCTTCAAAATAATTGCTGAAGGGAAATTATTTTCTAGAATCCCCTAAGGTACTTCCTTCAGGACCAAGTGGTTACAGTTTACCCAACTCAAGGCAAAGGAGAACAGAATCAAGAATATTCACTGATTGTAGGGAATTTATAATGAGGACCAAGCCTAAGGATACAAGAGAAGCCTATGTGTTACAAAGGAAAGAAAGGATCTGAAATTTAACTGTTTATTAAATACTGCTTCTGCTAAGTATTGTTTTGTGCATAGAAACAGACCAAGTTTGTTGGGGAGACAGGTATTATCTAGTGATGATAAAACTTGAAGTCAAAAAGTAGAAAGGTAGTATCCTTTAAAAATATGTGTATATAAACCCTGCCTTGTTACATTTTATATAAGCGTTGGAACAATAATAAAATAATCATTGGGACAAATTCTTATCTTTAAAGATAAGGATTAAAGGATTAAACACAGTATACTGTATTTTCAAGTGCAAGGACAACAAGGAAGTTCTTTGTAGAAAATGACCATCTGTTTGAAGCACTTTCTTTCATTTCTCCACCTTTGCCTTGTATTAGACTCTTCCTTCAGCAGTGCCCTAAAAGGTATATGATACTTTTGTTTTCCAGCACATTCTCTTGGGGCACCTAGTAACTTTTGCTCAGGATTCTAGAGAGGTTATAGCTGATTTGGATACATAAAACATTGCTTTTACAGGTCACTGTCTATGTAACTGTTCTATATCCTCTTTATCTCCATACAGCGCACTCAAAACAAAAACAAAAACCAAAACCAACAATCTCCCTCAAAACACAAAACAAAACAAAAAACTCTAGTGAAGTCACTGCAGGCTAATCCCAAGGGAGGACGTTAACACTTTGATTTTTATCTCAGGGAATCTGCAGTACGATATTCAGTTTCAGCCATCTTATTTTAAAATAAAAATTTATGAATATTACAAGTTGTAACATAAAAAGGCTCTCCCTTATATTTCTAAAATCATTTGACATGTATAATATAGACACATCTATTCTAAATTATTTTTTACCTTCTGCTCTGGTTCAGTGAGTCTCACTGATGGCACGCATTAAAACTTGTGTTCCCAAAGTGATGCCACTTCTTTTTTCCTTCAAATTGGTCAGGATAGCAAAGGAAAACTGGACATTTTCTTTATACACTAGAAATAGCCTAATAACTAATAATTCACAAAAAAATTTCTTTTGGAAATTATGAAGAAATATGTTTTTGCTGAATAGTCAAAGATCTGTGTTAGAAGTAGCTAGTCTCTCTGTGTGATGTCTCAGGGGTTAGAGAGGCGTAGTGGGTGGAGCAGCATCATTTTCAGTGCTCTTGAGAATAAGGAAACACAAAGGCTAGGTCCAGCTGATTGAAATGTGGCTGATGTAACCCTCTGTCTCCCCAGTAGACTGAGCCACAAGCTATATAAACCATAAGGATGATTAATGTGTTCAGATTAGTCATGCCAAAATATGGTGTAGCAGTCACCTACAGACCTCCAACTAAACTCCATATTGCCTCCACTCTCCCAGAGCCTAATGGATTCTTGGAAGGTGTATTGAATACAGGTGTCTCTCATCCAGGAAAACAAATTAACAAAATTCCAAACTCAAAAAAAAGTTCCTACGAAATAATTCAAACTGCAGTAGGATTTTCCTTGAGAGTTACCCTTAAGGTTTAGGCTGCTTTATGCATGTAAACATTGTTTGATTTGCAAAAACTTGAATTGAATTCAATGTTTCTGTGATATATTTATTGTGTAAAACAGTACATGAATTTAAATCTCAACTTTTATGGAATGATAAGCACAGAGGAATTGATGGAAGAATAATCAAGGTTCAAAAATCCATCTTAAAAAAAAAAAATCCATCTTACACAAAACCATGGATAGCAAAGGATAAGGAATCTGACCACAGCAGCCACAAATGTGGAGACTGAACCCAACCATGATCACATCTTAAACTTCTAAAATACAGAATGTTTTAGCCTCTACAACTTTTTAATCTATTTAATGTTGACTATATTGTATGAATCATTCAACAATCACAACTCAAGTTTGACCTTTCACTTTCTTATCTAGAGAAAATTGCATTTTCAAGTATCTAAGAATATTTAAAGTATTCAAAGTATTTCAAGAGAACTTTTGGCACATGTCACCCAAGCTCAATAGCTAACAGTTGCTGCCACCTATAGGCTCAATTTCAAGAGAAGGAGCTGGGACTTGAGCAGAGGCTTACATAGTTCGACAAAGCAAGTTCTTTTTCCTTTTCATGGAAAGACACAGTTGGTACCCATAGACTGTTGATCAAGTGCCCTGAGAAAAATAGATTTAGGTATGACAAATTTTATTAGCTCCATCAACCACAATCTCTTTAAACCACCTTGAGGGTAGGGGGTGCAGAACTTTAAAGTAGCAGCCCCTCTGCTCACAAACAAACAAATGAAACAAAATGAAATCAAGTTACCCAGGTCTTTAGTCACATCTAATTGTAATTGTCATGGCTATACAGTCATGTGAAAATAAGTGACAAGGAGAGATTTTCCTTTATGTCAGTTAGCATGTTATCACATGTGAGAGTTTGAATTGTTTTGGATAGATTCTCTCCCCTCTGGAGATTTTGTGAACTCTTCTCCATGACACTATACATCTATATATCTCTACCTATATCTATAGATATGTGTGTGTATATGACTATATAGATTATATATATTATTATATTTCAAAATTATCTTCTAATCTTTAAAATGACATGTGAAGGTAGCCATTATTGTCTCCATTTTACTGATTTAAAAAAATCCTAAAGATAGGGTACTTGGGTGACTCAGTTGGTTAAGCCTCCAACTCTTGATTTCAGCTCAGGTCATGATCTAGGGTCATTAGATTAAGCCCCATGTCAGGCTCCACACTCAGCACAGAGCTGGCTTGGTATTGTCTCTCTCTCCTTCTGCCCCTTCCCCTGTTCATGCATGCTTTCTCTCAAGTAAATACATAAATCTTTAAAAAAATCTTTAAAAAATACTAAGGCTAAGAGAGAAGGAAAAAACTGTATTCATAAAACAAATTCAGGGCACCTAGGTGGCTTAGTCGATTAACTAACCAACTCTTGATTTCAGCTCAGGTCATGATCTCAGGGTCATGAGATAAAGCCCCACCTGGGGCTATGCACTCAGCAGAGAGTCTGCTTGAGATTCTCTCTCCCCTCCTGCTCTCTCTCTTTAAAATAAATAAATTAAAAAAAAAAAAAAAGTTAAATCTCAGCTGCAGGACTTTTTTTTCCATCAGTAAATTGGAGATAGTAAAGACTACCTTCAAATATCATTTTAAAGATTAGAAGACATTTATATATATATTTATATATCCATACACATAAATGTATATATTTATTCTCTGAATATATTCTCAATGAATAGCAAGCATACAACAGCTTATAAAAATGTTAGTTCTGTTACACCAATTTTATGATATCTTCAAGTCATTTCATAATTGGACTTTTGCTTCTTTATTTGTAACGTGATACTTTAAGTATTTTCCAGATTCCTCCTGGGTTAAATGTTCTAACATAAGGCTTTTGAGTCTGACATCCTCTCTACTCATACCAGCTGGACCCATTTCTGTATTTGGGGTACACTTATGCTTGATAAATGGTTGAGAATCAATGCCCTCCAGGACACTCAGAGACCAGAAGAGGAGGAAAGCCTTCATGGCTGATGTTCATTTCACTATTCCTAATACAATTGTCTCCTTGTTATGAGATAATTGCATGCCCCCAAAATTCACATATTGAAGTCCTGATCCCTAGTATCTCAAAAGTAACTGTGGAGATAGGGCTTTTGAAGAGTTGATCAAGTTAAAATGAAGCCATTCATTAGGGTGGGCCCTAATCCACTCTGACTGATGTCCATATAAGAGGAAATTCAGACACATACACAGACATGGGGGAATGCACCCATAGAGGAAAGACCATATGTGAATATGGTGAGAAGGGCCCAGATAAAGGCAACATTTGCAAGCCAAGAAAGGAGGTCTCAAACAAACAAACTAATCCTACCAACACCTTGATCTTGGACTCAACCTCCAGAACTCAAGAAAAAAAAAAATTCCATTGTTTAAGCCCTTCAGTCTGTGGTATTTTGTATGGTGGCCCTAGCAAGTCCATATACCTCTTGACCTAACTCTGACTTTGAGCAAATTACTCATGTTCTCAGATTTCTTATACTTAAAATACAGATAATATTTTGAAAGTTTTAAGATTAAAAGTGATGATGTATATAAATGGCCTCCTATGTTGCTAACACAAATAGTTGCTCAAACATTAATTTTTCCCCTTCCTGAATTCCCCCTCTACTGTCAAGTGAACTTGAATAATCTTTGGAATGTAATTTCACATTTGTTTTTTGTTCTTCCGGTAGTCACTTGGTCTATGTGTACATAGCTTGATAAAATATTTTAAAATAAATATTGATAAAATATCATTTGTGAATATATATTAAATGTAACTAGTTATATTTAACAGTATATCTTGTGGGAAGAAATATATATGAAATCAAAACTACTCTAAGCAATCCAGACTGTATAGATAGCATATCTGGGTGAATTCTTCATATGGATTTCACCACCCAGACAAACACTTCAAAGTCTAAATAAATGTTCGTTCAAATCTTACCTTGGGCATACATGTTTGCTGAGCTCCTAAAAGCCTAATATGTGATCAAGATCATCTTAAGATGTCTTTTTTTCTCACCTTCTAGCAAAGGCTCAAAAATGTTGGAGCTTGCTTCTCACGTATCTACCATCTTCTCTCCTCCCACAATCCACCTTCAATTATATCCCAGGCCCTGTTTTGTTATGTTAGTGTAGGGTTAATTCAGTATCTTCCTAATATGTTTTTAAATTTTTACTTCTCCAGGGCAGCCCTGGTGGCTTGGCGGTTTAGCGCCACCTTCGGCCCAGGGCGTGAACCTGGAGACCTGGGATCAAGTCCCACGTCCGGCTCCCTGCATGAAGCCTGCTTCTCCCTCTGCCTCTGTCTCTGCCTCTCTCTGTGTTTCTCATAAATAAATAAATTAATAAATCTGTGTTTCTCATGAATAAATAAATAAATCTTTTTAAAAAATTTACTTCTCCAGATTTTGTGAATTAGTAAAGGTTAAGGATAATCAAAACAAAATCAATACCCATACTTGTAAAACTATACTAATTCAAGGAGGCAAAGCTTTCAATAAGAACACCCTTACCTTTTTGATTCTTTTGGGTCAATTCCATAATGTTTTTATTTCTCTTTCCTCCCTCTCCCTCAAAATTCAAAACCCAAGGCAGATTCTTCCCAGAAGTCCATGAAGAAAGAAAAATAATGAAAACAAATGTTAAGTTAAACTTTTTGCAAACTTTGGAAAATGAGCTGTTCTGGTTCATTTCAAATTTTTTGGCAAAGATCCAGAATCAAATAAGAACCAAGATCACATATCCACAGTGAAGAGTAAAGAGGGTACCTGGTGGAGAGCTGACCAATTTCCATTTAATTAGAGAGCTAGCTTTAGTAATCAAGCAAAATCAGAAGCTTTCCTCATATAGGACCTCAAGGAATTGTGACTATTCCAGCCACACCATCTAAAATAGTAAAGTAATATAGTAAACTTTTCAAATTAACAAATGCTAGAATAAACATAACAAGATTTGAAAAATCTTAACTTTAGTATAAATGGTAAATACATAACTAAGAAAAATAACTTGAAATAAAGAGACAAAACTTCATCTGGGTCTTTAGCTACAAGTAGCATGAACTATGACTTTTTCTCAAGTATTTGAGAAAGAGCAGTAGTACAAAAGAGACGATTCAAAGAATAGAACATTTATTAAAATTCCTATTAGTATCTTTGGTAGACAATATTGGTTAGTTGACTCAATCCCATTTGCAATTCCTTCTTTTAAAAACCTTCCAATGATTGGTCTATGGTAGCCATGTGGCGCAATTCTAGATAGTGACCTATAAAAAGAAATCACTTTAGTAGAGTTTTTGTCTCTTGGTTCTTCTCCTGCCCATTTAGCCTTAAGGAGCATTTTAAAAAATAATTATCTATAAAGAAAAGCTATAGATTCGGTTCAGTCTTTTGTCTTTATCTTTTCTTGTTTAGAACCTGAAAATATGTCTAAAAGAGAAGTTCTCTTAATGACCATTTAGAGATAAGCATGAGGAAAGAGGTCCACATGTTAAACATGGCAGAGCCCAAAATGGAAAGATCCTCTTTTTTTCTTTTTTTTTATTTACTTATGATAGTCACAGAGAGAGAGAGAGAGAGAGGCAGAGACACAGGCAGAGGGAGAAGCAGGCTCCATGCACCAGGAGCCCGACGTGGAACTCGATCCCGGGTCCCCAGGATCACGACCTGGGCCAAAGGCAGGCGCCAAACTGCTGCACCACCCAGGGTTCCCAGAAAGATCCTCTTTACTAGACCAAATTCAGTCTGCCTAGCCCCAGATTCTTGCCTCAAGGCACAAATAAAGCTCCTTGTTTATTAAGCTACTATAGGTGGATTTTCTATTGCTCATGATCAAATGCACTTATAACTGATACAATATCCTCAAAGAGATTCATAAAGAAATTCATCCACAAAACAAGTTGCTGTGAAAAGGGAAGAACCAGATAACTCGAAAGAATTCTTGTGATTGCAACATAAGACTGGCAAATTTTTAAAAATAGGAGAGGACAGAGGTAAAATAACTTTCTCTGATTACAAAACAAAAAAATAGAAATATAAATATAACAGTTCATAGAAATGGCAGATAAATCCAGTGGGCATGAAACCTGGCCTTATAAAATCTCCAGAGGGAAAAGGGAAAACAAATGAGAGGATAAAATTTTTAAAAATTGAGAGAAATTAATTTTCCCCTAAACTGAAATACAGTAAAAGTGCCAAAATGAAAGAAACCACTCCAAGTGTCAAAATGAATGGGAAAAATACTATGTCTTAGCACTTTATAGATAAGTTTCAGAATTCTAATATTGAATGGATCTAAAACTTCCAGATAGTAAAGTTTTTTTAACTATGAAGAAATTGTCATCAGACTGTCATCATCAAAAGATGCTCTTAGATAACTTAGCAATATATTTAAGGTTTTATAGGCAAATTATTTTCAATGAAAAGTATATATTATCTTCTTAGATATATTAATTTTTTATTTAATATCAAGATATACACAAAATCTTAATTTTTAAATTTATATATATGTATAGATATAAAATACATAAAGTACTCCCATGAGGGAAATATTGACAAAGTAATATTAAAAAAGGGTAAAAGACAAATATTTATTTCCTTATCTATATAAATATGAAAATAATATCTACTCCAGGGTTTGAAAATCTTTATAAAATGAAACATAAAATGAAGCAATTAATATCATTTTATTGTCATCTAATATTTAGGAAATCCGTGTGAGGAGTAATCAAACAAACATGGATCATATAAAGATGCAAAAAAAAAAATGGACTAGTCCAAAATTTCATCTTTCTACTAGATGTGTTGTTGTCTGATGAGCAGAAAGAGAAAGTGAGGAAAATAAAAATTGCCAATATAGACAGAAGATTTTCTCTTCCAAATAAGTTTAAGCCAGTGCAGGAAATAGTCTGTCTTAAGTAACTTTCACTAATATCAATTCTTTATTCCATCAAGACTATGTCACTATTATATGTTTAAAATATAATAAAGTAATGCCAGAATATAAAAATCATATTCACTAAACATTTTGTAGTGCAATATAAATTTGTTTTAGATGGTTGCCAAAGAAAATTATTTTAAGATTTGTCATTGGTTTCAACTCTAAAGCTAACAATTTATAAAGTCAATTGTGTATTTATTTAAAATGTTGGACATGATTATACATTACCTTGGAAATTCCTCACAATTCATGAGTTTGGTGCCTATGCAGCTTAAATTGATTATCAGATGTCATTAAAAATGTGATGGATGGATGTCTAAATGAGGTGCAGCCAGCCACTGTGAGGCAGCCACTAGCTGAACTATACCCTAAAGTATTTTGCCTATCTTGATTTCAAGAATTTTGTACAGAAAATAATCCAACATGAAAATGGTCTTTGATCTAAATCAACAATAAAGGGGAAAAAAGCATCAATGTATTACTGATATTTTAACATTTAATTTATATCTTAGGATTCATCTATGAACCCTACTGTTCTTTAATTAGAACAGAAATTAGACTTAGAAATTGATGTGCACAGAAATGCATTTTGTTGTTGGGGTTTTTTAGTGAGCTCTATGCCCAATGTGGGGCTGAACTCATAATCCCAAGATCAAGATTGCATGCTTTACCAACTGAGCCATCCAGGTGCCCCCAGAAATGTTTTTTGTAAAGGGGAGTATTGTTCTCCCAAGGTTTTGCTTCCTTATAAAACTTTATTCTCTGGAATTACTGAGTAAGCTCTAATTTGTTTTTAAAGATTTTATTTATTTATTCATGAGACAGAGAGAGGCAGAGACATAGGCAGAGGGAGAAACACGCTCCCTGCGGGAGCTTGATGTGAAGAGCTGAAGCACCCCAGGATCACACCCTGAGCTGAAGGCAGAGGCTCAACCACTGAGCCACCCAGGCATCCCCAATAAGCTCTTATTTTAAAGGGCAAACAGACTGTTTCTATAGAGGTAGAGCCTTATATTCTGTGTTAAAAAGCTCCCCTGCCCCATTCTTTTTTTGAGATGTAGACCTTTGGATTATTCAATGCAAAAATCAAGATCTCTTCTGGAATTGCAAAATTTTAAAAGATGGAGGAACTCAGCCATGAAGGCAACTGTCTTCTTGTGACTGGAAAGTGGCCTTAGGGGGCCTGAAATCCAGGTGAAGGGGTTCTATAAGGGAAGTGAGCAAGGCCATGAACAGGCTGGGTGGAGGTGAGGGTGCAGAAGCACATTTGGGGAGAAATCGACAGATGGAGAGTTGGCTGGGGTAGGGAAGACTAACTTTGTTTCATCATTTTTTTTTTTTTTAAGGTCCATACATGTCACCATTGCTGGAGGCTGCATCCTGGATACAGACAGCCCCAGGGCAGAGGAGAGAAAAATGGAGCAGGGCTGAAGGGGAGAGCATAATCATCATCTTCCAAAGTTCCATCAAGTTAGTTGCTGTGTAACACTCAGTTTGAAGAAAATAAAGACTCAGATTAAAACTTGTCACCAAAATAAGTTTCTGTTTCAATGTTCAATTGACTAATGTGGACAGCAATTTATTTCCTAAGATATTATATTCCATAATTCAAATAAAATAATAATAACTTTAAAATAAATAAGCATAGTGTTGTGCTGTGTAGGCTGGTTTGGTAGGATACACAAAACAAACCCCTGATTAATTAAATAAAAATGCAAATTAATTGATACATCAGCAATCATTTTCAAAACAACCTTTTTGAGGTACCTGGGTGGTTGTTGGTTAAGCAGCCAACTCTTGGTTTTGGCTAAGGTCATGATTTAGGGGTTCTGGAATCGAGCCCCACCACAGGCTCTGCGCTCAGTGGGGAGTCTACTTAAGAATTCTCTGTCGCTCTCTCTCCCTCTCCAGCCCTCACTCCATTTTCACATGTATGCACATAGGCTTGCTCTCTCTCAAATACATACATACAACCTTTTTTTCTGCCTTCACTTTCTGAGAAACAGTATTTTTAATAGTAGGCTTTGGTATTCCTTCAAGATAAGGAAAATTCTTAATAGGTAACTTTTGTACAGCCTTGGAACTCTAAATCTAGCTTCCAGTGAGAGTCCATGGATGGTGTCTCTGAACTTTCTGGACTTATATAAAAACATTAGCCTTAAATGCATTTTATTTTTTTTTAAGATTTTACTTATTCAAGAGAGACACACAGAGAGAGAGGCAGAAACATAGGCAGAGGGAGAAGCAGTCTCCATGCAGGGAGCCTGATGTGGGACTCGATCCCAGGTCTCCAAGATCACGCCCTGGGCCAAAGGCAGTACTAAACCGCTGAGCCGCCCAGGCTGCCCCTTAAATGCATTTTAATAAATTCTTTTTCTGAGAGAATATTCACCAGTTTATTGATTCTCAAAGGTATCCAGTATTGCCAAAACGATTAAAATCTAGCAGCAGGGATCCCTGGGTGGCGCAGCGGTTTGGCGCCTGCCTTTGGCCCAGGGCGCGATCCTGGAGACCCAGGATCGAATCCCACGTCAGGCTCCCGGGGCATGGAGCCTGCTTCACCCTCTGCCTGTGTCTCTGCCTCTCTCTCTCTCTCTGTGTGACTATCATAAATAAATAAAAAATTAAAAAAAAAAAAGAAAACAAAATTTTCGTTAAAAAAAAAAAAAAATCTAGCAGCAGTCCCCAGAGGAGGCAACTTCTACTATATTGGAATAGACCACACTAGAGACCCTCTCTTAGCCATTCCCATCAGATCGCCTTCCTTTCTCCAGTGGGGGGCACTTCTTTGTCTCAAAAGTAGGGAGAGATGCCACCCTGTCTCTCTCTCATGACTGTCAGCCACACAGAACAAATAATAATGAGTAAGCATGACCTCTTCTTTTATTCCTTTCTTGGAAAAAAAACACATTTGAGTCAGGGCCCAGAGAACATTGAATCTGCCTTCCATGGGGTTGGAGAGAGGAGAGATGATGCTTCATGCCATAGGCCGGAGTCTGATTCACAGATCCAACTCTTCCTGCACAAGGATTGCAAGGTCATGTTCTAAGGACCCATATTAGAAGGCTCCCTGGTTTGGCTTTAGGGTCTTGCCACATTCTTTAATTCAACTTTAATTTGGGAACCACATCTTAAAAAATTGGACCTCCATTAATATTGTTGATTATCGCCCCCTACCCTCAATTTCAGTGTTTCTTCTTTACTAGTCAGAACCCGGAAGGGTAGATGAGCACACACCTGAGAATTCAGAACTGCAGTAGGAAACTCTAGAGTAGCTTTTGAAACTTGCAGAGTATTTTCACGTCTATTATTTCCTTTACTCTTTGCAATAGCCCTGACATTTTGGTAAAGTATTATTGCTACTTATGATTGAAATATGTTCAGATGTAGGTAGATGCTAAAGGGCAAGGCTGAGGTTTCCATGTAGATCATTGGACTCCAAATGCATTTTTGTTTTTTACATTTCCTTTGCCCAACAAATATGAAGCCAAGGGTCAGTGCCCTGAGGGTGGTATGTGCCCTGGTAGTCCATTCAGAGATGAGGTCTGATGAGAACCTGACATCTTTCCAGGAAAGTGTTTTAAGTGGCTGCCCTTTAGGGGGCCCCTTTCCCCCTGATATTTAGATAAATAGCATTGCCTTCCTTATATCATCCCCATCACTTCTGTGACCTTAACTGGCAACACAAAGTAGAGATTTAACTCACCAAAATATATAGAAGTGGATATTAGAATGGGTAAAGTACTGATGCCTTCATTCCCACAGATGAGCATCAGAAAAAGAAACTAAATTAACTAATTCCTGACTAACCCAATAATATTGAACTATCAGTAATGTTTCTTTGGTTATGAAAAGCAGGATACATGTCCCAAAGGTCTGTAATTGGCAGATCAAGCGCCACTACAATGGAGCCACCCTTTAATATGCTTTTTGTTATATGCATATTTGTCTAAACTCCTACTTGGTTCCTTTGTTATTAAGCATCCTCATGTCTTTATCAATCTCTTTCTCCTAGGCCACTTCATCCAAACCTCCTCCTCCTTTTCTCCTCTCATGTTTCAGCCCTCTCTTTTCTTCTCTACTCTCCTGGGCTCTGATTGGTCTGGCCTTTTACTTGGGAGCTCTTATAGGCTGCTTTTTGGCAGGATTCTATAAGGAGAAGATTCTGTAGGAGACAAGAGGAACTAGACTATCTAAACATGAGGGATTGGTTAATAACTGGGATGTGAAACAGGATTAATTTGTGATTAAGGATATAGCCTTTGGGACAGAGATATGGATGTTCAAATATTCAAGTCCTAGCTCTGCCACACATATAATTTGCATATGTCTCTTAAATTGGCCAAGTATCAGCTTGCTCATTTGTCAACATGGGGAAATAGTGCCTGCTTCAAGATGGTCCAAATGCAGGGGTGTTTACAATTAATTGATCACAGCCAGTTACAGATTTCTTTGTTCCTTTTTCTACTCCTGCAGCTTTACTTGATGAGCCAACAACAACAAAAAGCCTTCTCCCTCTCATTGCTATGAGATTAAATGAGATAATGTGTAAAATGATTCCACAATGTCTGATAGTAGGTGTTTAATGAAGAAAAAATGTAGCATTATTTTTTAGCATAAGCGTAATTATTTTCCAGCCCTTTATCTCAGTTATTGATGTTTATGTGCTATCTCATCTACTACTCTTGAAACTTCTTGAAGGAAGACTTTTCATCTTATATACATTTGCGCTTTTCTTAATACTCTACAATTTGCATAAAGACCCCATAAAATTTGTTGAAAGATAAAAGGGATTTGCATTTAATATCATGTCTTCACCATAAGACTGATCTTATTATTTAGCTATGATACGTGCCCTTTACATTCAAAGTTAATGCCTCCGACCTGTCTATAACAGACTGTGTTCCACAGAATCTGCAGCACAGTGATGGTCTCCCAGCTTAACCACTATGCTTTAGGATTAATGAAACAAAGCTGCAGAACCCTGGTCAGGCTGAGCGGCCTAAGGAAAACATGGCAGCAAGGCATGGGACTCACTCCACCTTCCCCTCATCAGTTTTCTGTTCAAGGGACCCAACTGAGAGGGGATGGTGACTTCAGAAGTAGAAGACCACCAGTCTGAGAGGGAGACGTTATTTTAGCAACATCTCACCACAGTCAGAATTATTTTACTTGGTACTTATTTTTTTAGAGGAAGAGGAGGAAGAGGATCAATAAGAAAGAGGAGGGGGAAAAAATTCTTGGTCATAGATCTTCCAAGGAACTTATTTTGAGTTAGTGACGCTTCCTTTGCAACCAAGTTAAAATCTCCAGGGGTGAAGGTACCAAACCAACTGTTTATAATGATGGTCAATGTGAATTGGGCTTTTCCAAAATGTATATTTGATCAGATTGTCCATGGTTCAAAGGGCACTAAATTTTTAATGAAATTTTATTAGATATTCATAAATAAGAAGTGCTCTTATGAGACTAATCCAAGATAGATACATTAGATCCAAGTAGAAAATACACTTTTCTTTCCCACTTTAACCGCTAATGAATCTGAGTTTTTTATTTGCTTTTTTTTTTTTTTAAGTGCCACATGACCTCTGCAAAGTCTTCCTGCTAATTCTGAATGAATCAGTGGCTAGTAATGCCATTTAACATTCCCCATTGAAGACGAGTCTCCAAGATGGTCTGACACGATTAGAAACCAGTGACAGTATGTGTCTTCATATTGCAGGAAACCTTGCAGAATGTGCCTGGTGTGCTGAGAAAATCCCATGTTTTGTAAATAACCTCCCTCAAGTCTGATCTGAAAGTGCTCTCTTCCTGATTTCATCAATAAGGTTACTATGTGACTTTAAAAAATTCCACTGCTCTAGGAAAACTTCTGTTTCCTTTTATGCCCAGATTTAGCAGGTTTTTCAAAGCCCTTCTTATTAGGAAAAGTTGTGGCTGGAAAAATGGATAAGTAGTTACAACTATTCCAGGAAACTATAAATATTCTGGTTTAAGCCATTTAAGAAATTATCCTCTCCTTTATTGTCTCCCAGGGCCCACCTACAACCGGGTGCTGCCCTCCCAAAGTGAAGTGGATGGTCCTAAATGATCATAGGTGGGTTTTAAAAAATAAACACAAAATTAGTTTCACACCTACTTAGACAGCTTAGAATGTTAATGTGTGAAGTATGCCAGGACTCTGCAGTGAAATAAAGCTTTGCATTCAAACTGATGTCAGCCAATCAGAAAACAGTACAGAGCGCTGCCCATTTCATAATTAGGGAGCATTACTCCAAGTTCTAGATTTTACTTATTAATGAATAAGCATTTCTTGACCCAGTTTTGCCATTTATTCATAAGGACCTTGTTTTCAAAAAGTGTTAAAATAGCATGAAGGCCCTGATTTATGCCCACCAAATCCAGGAAATTCAAAGTTAATCCTCGGAACTATTTGTGTCTAGTTTTGCAGCAAACATTCTATATAAAACTGTTCTCTGTTCGAGGATAACACAGAGGAAAGAGACTACAGCATGCTTCCCTACAAGCTTGACTTTCTCATCTTCAGAGCTCTAGACTGTATGCTGACGTGTTTTCTATTGCATTTCTGTCACTACCGTAGCCTTATTCCAGTCTTGCTCACAAGTCCTGGGCTATACCTTTTGACATCCATGAGACTTCAACAGACAGGAGCAATATGCAGCTTTGACTGGAAGTCCCATGGGGGTAAGAACCCTCAGACTGCAGCAAGTGCTAACACTTATAAAAGGTCCCCTTAGCCCTCCTTTCCCAAACTCCTCTCCCTGAAACCATTTTAAACACACCAGATATTGATGAAATGTTCTTAGTGAAAAAGAAACACCACCAAAAACAATTGGAATATGATTTGGGAGACTATTTTTTTTTAAGATTTTATTTATTTGAGAGAGACACGGCATGAGAGAGAGTACAAATGGCGAAGGGGCAGAGGCAGAGGGAGAAGCAGACTCCTCATTGAGCAGGGAGCCCAATGTGGGGCTCAGTTCCAGGACTCTGAGATCATGACCTGAAGCAAAGGCAGACACTTAACTGACTGAGCCATACAGGCACCCCAAGACCATCATTCCTATTTCCTCCCCCACAGAATGCCATCTACCTCCCTCCATCTAGGTAGTCAAAACCCTACTCATTCATCCTACAAATGGCATTCAGAGGCCACTGCTTTCAAGCAGGTTATCTCTGTCTCTGTGTCCCAATTTCCCCCAATTGTGACATTAATGGAAAAGATTCAACTTCCAAAGGTGTCTGCAAGTCCTGAAATGCTTTTTGGTTTTTTGTTTTAATGATTTTATTTATTCATCAGATGGAGAGAGAGAGAGAGAGAGAGTGCAGGCACAAGCAGGGGAAGGGACAGAGGGAGAGGGAGCAGCAGGCTCCAGACCCAGCAGGGAGCCTGACATGGGACTCGATCCTGGGACCCTGGGATCATGACCTGAGCTGAAGGCAGTCACCGAACAACTGAGCCACTCAGGCACCCCAATGCTGTCTCTTTGCAACCTCCCCAGAACACAGACTTGCCAGCTCTGAACTTCAAGAATGTTCTTCTGTCCTGTTCACCCATACAAAACATTTATGGATTATGCCAGCTTAACTCCAAGCTCTACCACACGCTAGCCAAGGGATCTGAGCAAGTTACTTACTCCCTAAGCTTCAGTTTTCTCACCCATAAAATGCTGATTGTGGTGGGTCCAGCATACACTGTAGAGTCGTTTCAGGGATTTCAGGACAGAACACAAAGAATGCACCATGGTGGCTAACAATACGTGCTCAATGACTTTCAGCTAGTGCTGCTTCTAGCTATTTTTTAACGTGTAAGTTCCCTGTCATCCCAAACATGATCATAAGCTCCGTGAGACTGAGGATGCATGATGTCTGTATGTTTATCTCGCTCATTCTAATGGTCTAAAAATAGGAATTCAACAGTGTTTTGTTGATTTCTTGATAGTTCTTACTTTGTGTCTGATTCTCAGTCATTACTATGTGTTGTTTTTCTATATATGAAGATATGAATTCTGCTAATTCAACTCTTAAAACTGTATGAAGCCTACCAAAAAATTATAAGAAGAATTCTGTACAGGATATAAAATTAATGCCCAGAAATTGGTTGTGTTTCTAAACAATAATAATGAAGTAGCAGAAAGAGAAATTAAGAATATATCCCATTTATAATTGTAGCAAAAAGAATAAAATACCTAGGAGAAAATTTAGCCAAGGAAGTACAAGACCTGTACTCTGAAAACTATAAAACATTGATGAGAGAAATTAAAGATGACACAAATGGAAATATATTTCATGTTTGTGGATAGGAAGAATTAATAAAAGGTTCATACTACCCAAAGCAATCTACAGATTCAATGCAATTTCTATCAAAATGCAACAGCTTTTTTTACAAAACAAGAATAAAATGATACTAAAATTTGTAGAGAATCACAATAGACCCCAAAGTAATCTGGAAAGAGAAGAAAACTAGAGGTATCACAAGCCCAGATTTCAAGATATACCACCTAGCTCTAGTAATCAAAATGGTATGGTAGTGGCACAAAAAAAGACACAGAGATCAACAAAATTGATAGAATAAAGAGCCAGGAACAAATCATGCTTATATGGTTAATTAATCTATGTCAAAGGAGGCTATAATATACCATGGGGGGAAAGGCTGTCTCTTCAATAAATTGAGTTAGGAAAACTGGACAGCTATTTGCAAAAGAATGAAATGGGACCACTTCCTTACACCATATACAAAAATAAACCCAAAATGGATTAAAGACCTAAGTGTAAGATTTGAAACCATAAAACTCCTAGAAAAAAAAAAAAGATAGGCAATAATTTATTTGATATTGGCCTTCTTCTAGATAGGCCTGGAAACATTTTTCTAGATCTCCTTGGGCAAGGGAAATAAGAGTAAGAATAAGCTATTGGGACTGCACTAAAATAAAAAGATTTTGTGCAGTGAAGGAAACCATCAATAAAACAATAAAGCAATGGATGAATGAATGAAAATATTCACAAATGATATAGCCAATAAGGGGTTAATATCCAAAATATATAGAGAGCTTGCAGAACTCAATGCCAGAAAAGAATCTGATCTAAAAATGGGCAGAATACTTCAATAGACATTTTCTCAAAGAGGACACAGAGAGCCAATAGACACTGAAAAGATGCTCAATATCACTAATCATGTGATGCAAATGAAAGGGAATTGCAAACCCAAACCACAATGAGCTATCACCTTATACCTGTCAGAATGGCTAGAATCAAAAAGAAATAAATTGCTCAAGATGTGGAGAGAAAGGAACCCTCTTGCAGTGTTGGTAAGAACACAAATTGGAGCAGCTACTACAGAAAAAAAGTATGTAGTTCCTCAAAAACTTACAATCAGAAACATCATATGTCTAGTAATTCTACTACCAGCTATTTATCAAAGAAAACAAAAACACCAATTCAAAAAGATATGCACACTTCTATGTTTATTGTGACATTATTGACCATAGCCAAGATATGGAAGCAATCCAAGTGTCCATCAAGAGATGAATGGTTAAGGTAGATGTGGCATGTGTATATATGTGCACATATATACAGATATATGTTGCAGATGCAACACACAATGGAATATTACCCAACCATAAAAAGGAATGAGATTTTATCATTTGCAACAACATGGATGGACCTAGATGGTTTTATGCTAGGTGAAAGAAGTCAGACTGAGAAAGACAAATATCATTTCACGTATATGTGAAATCTAAAACAAATGAATAAAAATAGACCCATAAATATGGAGAACAAACTGATGGTTGCCAGAGGGGAAGAAGGTAGAGGGAAATAAGCAAAATGGGTGAAGGGGAGTGGAAGATACAGGCTTCTAGTTACAGAATGAATAAATCATAAGTATAAAAAGTACAATGTAGGGAATATAATCAATAGTATCATAAGAGCATTGTGTAATGACAGATGGTAGCTACACTTGTGGTGAGCATAGCATAATGTACAGACTCGTCCAATCACTAGACTGTACACCTGAAATTAATGTAATATTGTGTGTCAACTATACTTTGGTATAAAAAATACAAAACAAAAAACTGTGCATGGAGATAATAGTCCATGACAGTAGTTTAAATTGTTTCTAATTCCATTGCTATGTAAGTAATTTTAGAAAAGCAGTCTAAAGGCAAGAACATACTGGAAATGGGCTGGGCCCTGCCCTGCTCAGAAGGCAGATAACCAAAGAAGGCTGAACTAAACTTGATGTCAAACTGGTTGGAGGCCATTGTGTCCCTCAGTACAATGAATATTCTAGGGTTTTGAGTCTATCTGTGTTTGTCATTTGTTTTTGAGAGAAGGGAGGAGGAAGGGATGGAAAGAGAAGAAGTAGAAAGAGATACAAGGGAAGAAAGAAGGAAGGGAAGGAGGAATAAAGTAGAAGGTGAGAGCAGAGCAAAGAAAGATGGAGAGGACGATGGAGAGAAAGGTGCTTCACATGGAGTCGGTTGAAGGGGAGATAAAAAGAGAAGCCTAGCGTGGTTCCGAAGCTATAGAGAAAGCTCCGTCTGAGTCCAAATGTGCAGCCTGCTTACCTGCTTACTTTTCCTATTAAACGTTAACAGGAAGCCTGGGAATAACGTAGAGGGTTTCACTCTGAAATCTGAAATTTGGCCAAATATTCAATTATATTACCGTTCTTATTTGGTGGAGATTCCCATTGTGGAATAGAAGAGGATGGATCTGCAGACTAAAGGAGCTGCATTAAATCATCATTTCTAGTCTGACTTTTTTGCAGGGCCTCTTTGGAGGTGGGTGTGTGTACAACAGACATATGTTTTTTAAAGACTTTTACCAAGTGCTTTTTCCCCTGTTCCACACATCAGAGACTTCTAAAATTCCAGGTCCGGCAAAGGAAAAAGAAAGGGCCACAGTGACTTCCCAGCTGAATGCGCCTCCTGAGGAACCAGCATTGGTTCATGAAGAACTTTCAAGAATCTGCACCCACATCTCCTGGGTCGCTAAATAGTCAGCCTTTCAGTTGACTTAAGAATGCAGTGCTCTTAACCAAACCGTAGCCCCATCGGGGAAACCAATCAGACACTAGGCTTAAAACCTCAAAAGTAACGTGAATGGTTTTCTGTGAATCAGAGGTAAAGGGTAGCATTGTTAGGAATTACCCAAGCTTCCAGGCAGATTGGACTTTGTAGAAATTGATTAACGCACCAAAGTCCCATTCTACCCACGTTTTGGGGGAAAAGTCATTGCTTTGCATCTACACAAGAGGCTTATCTCTGTGGGCTACAGGGATTTTCAGTGAAGAGTAAATCTGCCCTGTAGAGGAGGCATTAGCAAAGATCCCTGTAAGATATAATTTTCAAAGTCAGAAATATCACGAGTGGGGTTTTTTTGGTTTTAACTGCAAATGTAATCAGCAAGCCTAGTGGTGGCTGCTTCTCTGACAGGCACTCAGATTTACTGGATTCCTTAGCTCCCACAAGGGAAGAAATCATTTCCTGTGAATTCCAAGTCCTGCAGGTTACTGAAATGTAGCCATTTCCTCCTGTTGCTGAGCACCATCCCCGACTATCTCTCCAAGGGCTACATTCCTCTGCTGCGTAGCTGTGGACATCTCTGGCCTGTTTCCATGGAGGCACATAGCAGGAGACTCTTGTGCTTGGGTACTGGGCCAAGAACTTTTCACTCTTAGAAAACATATTGGCCTCTAGAATTTCAGTGCTATTTGAAAACAGATACTTCAGTTTTCAAGGCGTGTTCTTGTGAAACATGCAGTTATGTTATGATTAAATCTTGCCTTATCACAAGATGGAAAAACAGAAATCGACAAGGTTAGAAGAGTGGAATTTATGTAAACCTCCCTGGATGTGTTTTCCTTGCATGGCTATGGGATGCCTTGACGTTCTGAAACCAGAGCAGTCTGAGACATTGTGGTGTCACCGAGTCAGGTAGCTTCAGTTGGAATCACAACCCTACCACTTCTAGTGACATAAGCTTGAGTAAGTTTCTTGATTTCTCTGAGTCTCAGTTTCCTCATTTGCATAACATAGATCAAAAAACAAAACAAAAGCCAAAACAACTCTGAGGGTTTGTATGAGAACAAAATGATAGAAGATATAGAAGAGGCCCAGCAGACAGGAAACAGTTGATACATAGGCCTTCCCTTATGTAAGGTCAGAGTGGCTGAAGGACTTGATATCAAAAGAGAGTCATTACAGAGACTAAAATTCATGTTTCCTAACCTGTTTAATGACCTGTTAAACTAAATCACCTCCCTACCAAGTGGTTGCCTTTCTCCAAAGATTTTTAAAGAAGTTAATCCTCATGTCATGTTACAGTCAATTGGCTCAAGAATGTAAAGTTGTTTTTTTTTTTTTCCTTAACTTGGGAAAGTTTGAGTTTATTAAAAAAAAAAAAGTTTTTATCTACCATCATCTCTGCCCTTATTTGCTCCTTGAACCTTTTAGTTCAGTCCCCAAAGTCCTTGGTTGTTTAGTTCTCCCCCACCCTGAATCCTTCCCAACACTTTTTCAAACCCCACTCCTCCCTCCAAGTTTAGATCAAAATCTTTGTAGCACACTCCTCATCAATACCACCCTCTCCATTTCCTCTAAAATGCATAGAATTTATGGACTGTAAGAAATAATTTTACATTTAATTTTATCTTATTATTCTTATTGGCTCATGGATTCATTGTACCACCAACTAAATAAGTTCTTTAAGTACAAAGACCACTTCCTGTATTCTTTCCACACAATTGCCAAACTAGCTTTCAGCTCAGAGTAGCTGCTCAATAAATGCTGTCTAGTGAACTGATAATTATTAATAATTGATGCAGTTTCATCACAATTACCATCTACCTATACATCCACCATCTACCCAGTGTCCACAAATGGGTTCGACTGCAACAATATTCTGCTCGGGTGATAGGCTCTCTCAAGCTCGACCTTTGACCTATCATTAATATCTACTAGTATCCTAGCATCAGCAATAATGCATGTGACTAAAGCATGTTTCTACTTTCTCAGCACAGAACTGGAATTTCACAACTCTTGTCGGAAGGATGTGTGGCAACCAGACATTTGAGTACATGAAGTTTAGTGTAAGAAATGGAGCCAAAGCGGAACGTGTTATCAGGGCCCCACATAGATGCTTTGGAGATCAACTTCAAAAAATACAACACATCTGCAGAATTCGTAGGAGCAAGAAGCAGGAGTAGGTCAATGTGGGATGAGAACTAAGTGTTTCTTAAGGAGGGAAGTACATTCAAATTGATGAAAAGTCAGACATAATGAAGTCTATGCAGTGAAGAACATGAGAAAAAATTTTTAGTATAAATTAATGCTTCTAGTTTTGTTTCCAGGTAAACAGATGTATTTTTCTTTGAAAAAAAATTGGGATAATAATGTACCTAATGCATTTTGGAAATAACTATATTTATTTCAATTATCACTATTTTTATGTTAATCTATAATCTACAAGATTACTTTTAACTACACATAGTATTCCATTGAGTAGATTAATTTTTACAGGATTTCCGTTTTATGCTATTGGTGATCCTAGCTTTTAAATTTATAGTTAAAGCTTTTGTCTGTCCTTTATTATATCTTTAGGAGAAATTCCTGGGAGTGGAATTTCTGGTATTATCAATTCTAATTCTCTTAACTCTAGGTTTTCCCTCCAGTTACTGGTTCATTTCTGATCTTTATGCTGGATATCTTCCTTTTAATTCTCCCGACCCATTCCCTGACTCTCTCATCTCAGCAAAGGGATCTGCATGGACTTCCTTGACAAATTCCTAGGGCTTATTGCTTTGGGTTTGGTTCCAGCACTGAGGCATAGAGCAAGAGAACGAATGGAGGGAAAGAGAGGAGGGAGAAGTTGGCATACTTACTCCTTTGACTTCTCCTTTACCTGGAAGGTTGGCCTCAGACTAGCTGCATCTCTCAGCTGAGTATCTCAACTCTGGTCGGTCAGCCCACCCCATAGAGCTCTTCTCCCTTTCTCTCTCCAGGTTCTGGTAATGGCTCCCTCCTCTTACCTCATCAGAAGTGACAGGGAAGAAATAGCCCTACAATAATGCACTAGCCTTTGTGGTTTCCCTACTCCCTATCCAAACTGTTGTAAGCAGTCCATTTATTAAAAGCCCAAGTTTCCTGAACCGGACATGCCATGAGTTCCCTGCCACACTGCTGGGCCACCTCTTTTACTGCAAAATTCCTTACATGAGTTGTCATTACTTCTTGTCACCGCTGTCTCCTTTTCTATCTTAAAAAACTCCAATCACACTTCTGTTCCACCACTGTTGTGAACAGCCATGTTCACATGGCCCCCCACAGGGCCAAAGCCGAGGCAGACTTCAGTCCTCATTTTCCTTGCCTCAGGAGCAGCACTTGGCCCAATGAATCTGTCCTTACTTCTTGAAGCAATCTGGTCACTTCACCTTAGGGACATTATTTGTGGTTCTCCACCCTCCTGTGCTGCTTCTTCCTCACTTTCCTTAACATTTAACACTGAAATTGTAAGTATCCCAGTCTTTGAAGGACCTTTTCTCTTCTGTTGACCCTTGCTTCTGGTGATTTCCTTTAGTTCCATGGCCTTAACTATCTTCTCTATAGCAACTACCTCCACATTCAATCAGCTCACTCTTGAACACCAGGAGTTTTAATTGTGGTCCACTTACATGCAGATATATTGCAATAAATACAGTACAATACTGTAAAGGTATTTTCTCTTAGGCTTTTTTTCAAACATTTTCTCTAACTTACATTATTATAATAGTAAGTATATAATACATATAACATATAAAATATGTGTTAATCAACCATCATTGGTAAGGCTTCCATTCAACAGTAGGCTCTTAAATGTTTCAGGGAGTCAAAAGCTATACTCTGATTTTCGACTCCCTAACAGAAGTGATGGGGTCTGATTTCTCAGGCCAAAATACTTTGGAGTCATCTTTTTCTCTCCCATACTACATATTCAATCTATCAGGAAATCCACTGACTCTGCCATCAAAATGTCCAGAAATTAAATGGCTTCTCAACAGCTCTCTTCAGCATAATTTCTCACCTTGATGAGAGATTGCCTCTGGTCTATTTTCACTCTTGCTTGCCCCATCTCCAACAGACTCCTAGAACAGCTAGATGCTGTCCCCCAACAGCTCAAAACTCTAATGGCTTTCCATCTCATTCAGAATGATGCCAATAGCTTTCCAATGATTTGCAAGGCCCTAAATCATCTTGTCTCTGGTTATCTCTCTAATCTCACACCCCTCTCACCATCACAGATTGTCGTTGGTAGTTCTTAAGCACACCGAGCATGCTCTCACCTCACAGCCTTTTCATTTACTGTTTCTTCTTCCCAGAACGTTGCTGAAATACTTTTCTGCCAGATATTCACGGAGATTGCTTCCTGGGTTTCTCTATTTCTTTGCTTAAGCTTCCCATAAGGACCTTGTCTTGAAAAGCACACTAGTCTCACCTCAACACTCCCTTAACTTGCTCCTGTTTTTATAGCAGTGATCACCACTTGCTATATTTTATGTTCATTTTTTATGTCTTTATAGCCCTTTTCCTTGCCTCTAGAATTAAGTTCATTGAGAGCAGAGATAAATTTGTTCCTTACTGTATCCCCAGCACTTAGAACTATGCCTGGTACAGAGAAATGCATTTAACGAATAAACAGATAAATGAAAAGACATGGGTGTTTTTTTCTTTTTAAATTATGAAAATTTAAACATATACAAATTAGAGGGAATAGTGTAACGTATTCACATTTATTCATTAGTGAACTTCCACGATTATTAATACAAAGTTGACCTTGTTTTATTCTTCCTACTCGACTTCCCTCCAACCACATCCTATTAGTCAGTTTTAAACCAAACCCCAGATATCCTGTCATCTCATCTGTAAATTGTGTATTTTAATTGTCTTCCAAAAATTTATACTAGGAGTAATGTTTAAAATGCCAATTGCCTTGTCCCCTGCTCATACTAGCAGATATGATATAAAAGTAATCTTTGCCAATTTCATTGCTTGAAAAATCTCAATTCTTTTATTTTTAAATTAAAAAGAATGAATAAAAAAAAGTTCTTGAGGTCCATAATATCCCCTTCTGTCTCTGTGACCAGAATAGACAAATATTTTATCTTTCCTTTTTAAAGTTTTCTCACATAATTATGTATCATGATTCATATAATTATAAGACCAGAGCCCTATTTTAATCATCTCAGTGCATACTACTAAAAGGCATATTAGAAGAAACAACTTTTTCGAAGAAAAATGCTTTAACAGAATGAGGGTCTAGAGCGAATAGAGGAACTGCTAACAAAAATGTATGTCTCTAGACAGTGTCTTTTTCAAATGGTCACCTCTATAGATAACCTTATTAAAAAAATCTCTCTGGAGAATTCCCTCAATCTTTGAAGCCATCTTCCAATTCTGGAAGGAGAAAGCTAATCCTAGGTGCCCCTGGGCCTCTCGTCTGCTGAGGGACTGGAGACAGACTGCATCCTGGCAGTGCAGAGAGAGTTCAGGTCGGTGGTTCTGGCAGTCACACAGAACAGCTCTGTGACTCTCCCTGGAGAAAGCCTTCTGTTCTCCTAAGTGTTAGCATATTAAGCATCTACCGCATGGAATGGGGTGGGGAGGGGTTTGGAAAAGAAAATGTGAAGACAAATGGGGATATTTAAAAGCAGAAAAGAAAATCCAGGGCTCAGAACAGCATTCTTTTACTTAGACTAGCTATAAATTTTCTCTCTTGTTGATTTCCTGTCTTGGAAAGAACCTATTAATGATTAAAAAAAAAAAAAAAAAAACACTACAGGCTAGTAGCTCAACTGTGTTTTGGGGTTTTGTTTTGTTTTAAATG